>NC_132849.1:59085313-59390909 GCF_048164855.1 Canis lupus baileyi | reverse complement strand
ACTGTATCATCTGGGCTGGGGCCGGTAGCAGATGGTCCTTACAAAAAAAAAAAAAAATACTTCCATGTGGGCCTAAAATAGCACAGCACTCACCATCAGCTGAATGGGGAAATGTACGGGCCGGTCCGTCACGTGGGGGCGGCCGCGGCGGGCGGCAGGTTGGCCACGGGCACGGCGCAGGCTGCAGGGCAGAAAGGGGAAGCCCACCGACCGCCCGGCCTCGTGGGGGGCAGCTGGCGACGCAGCCCCGCTCGAGCCCCACGACCACCCCGGGCCCCCTCGAGCCTCTCACACGCACCCGCGACTGACAGAGCGACAGCAGCACGCAGAAGCCAGGCCATGGGACCGCCGAGTCCGGGTCCCCCTGGGCCCTGGGCAGCTCCCCTTCCCTCGCCTCAGTTTACTTATCTATAAAATGGAGTGAACAGAGCAACATCCTACGGGGCCGGGCCGGGCAGGTGGAGGGTCTCTTACGACCCCCTCTGGGCCCATGCTCGGGGGAGGGGACGACAGGAAAGGGGCCACAGGCTGGGTGGCAGACAGCGCTCAGAAGGGTGGCAGGTGGCCCCTCCTGCCCGTGCCCCCAGAGCTCCGCGACCCCGGGGCCTGAGACAGGGTCTCGGGCGGTGAAGACCCCCGGGTGCGGAGCAGATGGGCCGCTCCGAGGGGCCCCGCGCCGCTGCCCAGCACAGAGGTCTCCCTGAGATGGAGGCGTCCCCGGGGTCCCCTGGAGACGAGCCAGGCGCCGGGCTGCTGGGTGTTTAACAAGTGGCTCCGTCGGAGATTGATTTAAAAAATCGCTGATTTGTGCCCACTTGGGGGATGCAGAGGCCCCCAGCACGGCCAGGTGCTCCGCCGTCCAGCACCCACCCGCCCGCTGCCCCCGAGAGGCCGGCGGGGCAGCGGGAGGCTCGAGGGCACACGGGTCGGGGAGATGTGTGGACGCCGGGGTTGGCCTGTGGGTAGCTGCCCGGTGTGGCCGCGCGTACAGGCGCCGGGGCTCCCGCGTGCGGGGTCAGCCGTGGCACCGCCGGGCAAGAGGGCCGTGGGGTCGTGGCACTCGTGTCTCCGGGAGGGCCGGGGATGTGGCTGCGGTGACACCCGTGGGGGCGGCTCTGGGCTGCAAAGGCCTGCTCGCCCCCCACCAGCCCGAACCGGGGCGCCGCAGCCCCCCTGCTCCCGCCCG
Organism: Canis lupus baileyi; assembly: GCF_048164855.1. Classification (NCBI taxonomy): domain Eukaryota; kingdom Metazoa; phylum Chordata; class Mammalia; order Carnivora; family Canidae; genus Canis; species Canis lupus. The sequence goes on along the minus strand of NC_132849.1, from coordinate 59,389,723 downwards.
CGCTACCCTCCAGCACTTCTTCAAAGGGCTGTCAGGCCGCCTCCGCTTCCTGTCCTCCCGCCTGCGGGGCCACCCGGGCGGCCACCACGTCAGCCCTGGCCGACGTCACCAGGGGCCCCGCTCTCCACGTCCAGGCCGCGTTTCTCAATCCCCCTCTTACTCAACCCTCCCGCCAAGGGGCCCGGCTCCCTGTCCCTGCCTCCCTGGCCCCATCTCCCTGTCCCCATCTCCCTGTCCCCGTCTCCCTGGCCCCGTCCCCCTGGCCCCGTCCCCCTGGCCCTGTCTCCCTGGCCCCGTCTCCCTGGCCACGTCCTCTATCTGTCCCAGGCCACCCACCTCCGGGTGCCGGAGCCTTCACTGGGGTGGCGGCCCCCCTGCCCCTCTGTGAGCGCAGCGCCTCTCCCGCCGCCCAGCCCGGTGTCCCCGGCCGCCGCAGCACCACGGGGCCCCCTCCTCCAGCGCGGAGCCCCGAGCCTCCCGGCCACCACTTCCTGAGAGGCCGCCGCCCCGTCTCTGCCGCACCCGGCCTCCCGGCATCGGCCGAGCCGTCCACGCGTCTGCCCTCCCGCCCCGGCGCCCCGCACTCCGTGCAGCCTCCCCCTCCTGTCCTCGCGCCGCCCAGGTCACCCAACACGGAGCAGCGGGGACACGGACCGCATCCCCTCGAGGGCTGGCATGCGCGCTAGCCTCAGCCCACCCCCCTGCATCCCCCCAACCCCTCTCTCTCCCTGCATCTCCCCCAACCCTCTTCTCTCTCCTCCTACCCTCTCTCTCTGCATCCCCCAACTCTCTTCTCTCTCCCCCTACCCCCTTCTCTCTCCATCTCCCCCCAACCCCCTTCTCTTTCTCCCTCTCCCCCTCTCTACCCCCCCTCTTTCCCGCCCTCTACCCCTCACCTCTCTCCTTCCTTCTCCCCCCCACCCCCAGAGCAGTCTTCCTCTCCTCTGCCCCCAGCACCCACCCCTCCAACCCAATGCCCCACTCTTGCTTCTGATGTCAGCCTAATCACGGCTTTCTCTCGGGAAGACATTCTTTCCCTCCTGCACCTCTGCCCCCCACTCCCCAGGAGGTGTCTCGTATTACCCGCCTCTGACCTTCCGTACCATTTTCTTCGTAGCTGTTAATAAGTCTGGAATCATTGACTTACGTGTGTGGTTAATTAATGTTTATCTCCCCACCCCTGGGGGCTGGTAACTGCCCCTTGGGAGTGGCCCATCAGGAATGGCACTGCCTTCCCCGGGGCATTGTCTCCATTGTCTCTGAGCTACGGGAGGCCCAGCCCACCTGCCACCTGGGCACTCCCAGCCAGGGTGACCATGCAGAAGCCCCAGGACGTTTCCACCACCTGAGGCAGGACCCCCATCCTCCTGCCCCAGACGGTGGGAGCCCCTAGGTTTACCCTGCCCCCACGGGTGGCCCAGTGCACCGGGCGTGTTCCGAAAACACACGTGGATGAGCGAATGGCGCCCCTGCCTGTGGGTGTCTGAACAAGCCCCACTGCCTCCAAGGCAGGTGCTAACGAGGGCCTTGCAAGGGGGGCTCAGGAGGCCACCTCCCTGCAGACGGTCCCTTCGTGGAGCCTGCCCAGAGCTCAGCAGGCAGGACCATAGACAGACCCCCTTCGTCGTCTCCCCGTCTACAGTGCTCAGGGCCCAGGTGACAAGGTCCATCCTCGCTTGGCCGTGTGCCCAGGAGCAGCAGCCGGTACCTTCTCTCTGCTGGTCAGGATCTCCTCCTTCTCCCTCCCCGGGCCTCCTTCCCCATCATCCAAATCCCTGTCCCTTCAACCAGGTTTGGTGAACTTTCACTGAGTCAGCAGAATTCCCATTGGGCTCCAGGTTTTCCGTCCCTGCAACAGACAGCTGTCAAAAAGTCCCCTTGGGTCACAGGGGCCACCCCAGCAGGGACTGCCATGTCCCCCCTTTGCTGCCCTCTGCCATCGTGTATGTGTGTATGGCCAAGCTACTGTCCTACATGTGCTCACCCCGTCAGTGTAACGATCGCTTCTGGGCACCTGGGTGGCACAGTCTGTGAAACATCCCACTCAGGTTATGGTCTCAGGGTCATGGGTTCGAGCCCCATGTCAAGGGCCACTCAGCAGGGAGTCTGCTTGTCCCTCCTTGTCTGCCCCTCCCCCTGCTCATACATGCTCTCTCTCTCTCTAAAACAAATAAATAAAATCTTTACAAAAAAAGGATTGTTTCACACCTGAACAGGTGCTTGGCCCTTGTCACACAGTAACCAATAATTCCACATGTCCCTGGCCACAAGGAGGTCACTTCTAAGCCTCTTTCCCTCCTCATCCACCTGCTTTCTTGAATCCCTAATCCCTTTTTCTGTGTCAAGCACTCTGCACAGTTCTGGAGACACTTCAGAGTTGGGAAGAGTTTCTATAGCTGAGAACAAGTCAGAGGGCAGAGGGTTTCAAATGGAAAGTGAGGGTGTAAAGTACAGACAAGACGCCACAGAAGCTGCAAGCGGGAGAGGTTAGCATGGGTAGAGCAGTGTACCAGAAGTTGTAGGAGAGATCGCATCAGGCCCACCCTCAAGGGACAGACAATAACAACAACGGCAGCTAATGCTCACTGAGCCCTGACAATGTCGCAATCAGTGTATAGGAGCTGCCTTGGCCAATCCTCACAATCACGCCGGCACAGGTGTTATCCTTGCTCGCATTTTACAGATGAAGAAACTGAAACACACAGAAGTAATTAGCTTAAGGTTGGGCAGCTTGTAGATGGCAGAGCCAGGACATGAACCCACGCGGTCCGACGCCAAAAGTGCTCTCCGACATTGCCAAGGGATTCGGGCGTATGAGCTACCTATGGCTGTGTAACAAATATCCCCACACTTAGCAGCCTGACACAACATCCGTTTGTCATCTGGCAGTTCCTGTAGGTCAGGAATCAGGCGCTGGCTTAGCTGCTGGCCTCTCTTGAGCTGCAGATAAGATGACAGCCATCCTGGGGGACCTGGTGGCTCGGTTGGCTAAGTGTCCCACTCTTGGTTTCCACTCAGGTTGTGATCTTGAGGTCATGAGATGGAGCCCCGTGCTGGCCTCCTCCATGCTAAGCATGGAGTCTGCTTCAGACTCTCTCTCTCCCTCTGCCTCTCCCACTCCTGCTCTCTTTCTCAAATAAATAAATAAATCTTAAAAAAAAAAAAAAAAAGATGAGAGCGTGCATCACCTCAGGAGGAGACTAGGGAAACACTGAGTTCCCAGCGCACTCTCGTGGCTTCTGGCAGGCCTCAGGTCTCCGCTGGCTGTGGCTGGAGACCTCACATCCTCGCCTCGTGGGCCTCCCCACGGGGCAGCTCACACCGTAGCAGCCACTCCGCTCAGAGCGAGGCAGCGGAAGAGAGGGACAACAGGACAGAGGTCACAGCCGACTGGTGCTCCAGTCACGGAAGTTGCATCTCATCACTGTTGCTGGTGTTTGCTGTCTACTCACGAGAGGCAAGTCGTCAGGGTCCGGGCCATGCCCCAGGGAAGCACACGGCAGGGTATGCCCACCCGAAGTGGGGTTGGGGGCACGCCCAGGCTGCCCACCTCTTCGGGCTAGTAGACGACACGGGCATCCACCAGCAGCGTCAGGTGTGAGCTCATTATCTGTCCTTTGGTTCCCTGAAATCCTAACCGTGTGTTCTTAAGAAGAATAGCCTCGGAGTGAGCTAAAACTTGATTCCCAGCCTGAGAGAGTTCTTCCTCCTGTTCTTCCCAGAAACTAAGTGCCAAAGAAGACGAGCACTTCTTAAAGATCAGCGGCGCGCTCGGCTATGTAAGGAAACACAAGTGTATTTCGCTGGCGTTGGGCTAAAAACTTGGCAGCAGCTTCCACTCCCACCCCCTCGCCATACGACTTCAGCTGGTCCCCCTAGAGTGCTTCTTTCTTCATCTTTCCCTGAAGAGACACCCCAGTGGTTCCAGGGCTAGAGTTTCTCCTCCAGTCATTTCCGAGCATTGCCATCAGTGTCACCTTCTGAGAGCCCCTACGCACACAGGCGCCGTCACCCCTCAAAGACCACCTGTGGCTCCAAACTCAAGTCCGGAGTTCAAGACCTTCTATTGTGCAGCCCAAACCTGCACCCCACACAACCCGGGTGCTCCGGGTAAGCTGGTCCACATGCTTTGAATCTCCTGCTTCCGTGCCTCTGATCGCCCCACTTGCTAACCCTTGCATGATTTTCCTGCTCCTCTTCACCTACCCAAAATCCTGACCTTCAAGGTCAAGTTCAAGCCCCATCTTCTCAAAGAACCTGTCTGAGACCACCCCAGCCATCCGAGGCTGGACTTGGCACAAGGCAGTGTGTGTTCAACAGCCTCAGCTAAATAAAAATACTCGTTGAGGCAAGCAAACTACTCCAGGAAACTTGTCTGAGCTTTCCTCCCCAAACCTCCAGCCCTGTCCTCATCATCACGACTTGCTTACTCCCTCTGGGTCATCTGAGCAATGGTTCCCAGCATCCTTCTGTATGAACATTGGCTACTACCCAACCCGGTGCCTGAGGAGATGGCTTTCCCTGGGCCCCGCACATCTCCCGCTGCCCAGACGTTCCCGGTGACACCGAGGGCTTTCACGCAAGGCTGTGTCTGATGCATCTCTAAATCCAGAGCAGGGCGGAGACAAGGTCAATATTGTCAGGAATGAGGAAGAAGGTAGATCCGTTCATCAATTGGACTCCCCCAGGAAAAAAAACACTGGAGGTGCTTTACTCTAGTTCTTTAATGCTCAGAAATACAAAGATAACCTTCCACTTAGAAATCTAAGAACATAAACTCAGTCCCCTCCTGACAGAGAGGAAAGCATGACCTCCAAAGCATGTTAGAGGTCAATAGCGCAGAGCCACTAAAGCTGTGTGCCTGAGGCCCCACTCCCAACAGTCCAGGGTGAGACGGGCAGGCAGCAAAAGCAGACAGGACAGGCCGATGGGAAATAGGCCTGCAGTGCGCGTTGTGCGCCTCAGGAGCACCCACACTCCCCGAGTCGGCGTGGTCCCCCGAGTCCTCCTGGTAATGCCTCCCTCTCCCCGGCCATGGTACATGACACCCACATTACTCACTGCACATTCACTCTTGAACTTTATATTCTGCTGTTCTCTTTTCGCACATTGTTCAGAAATAAATGCTGGTGCCCACATTACATTTGGCTTTTAAATAGCCTGCCGCAGAGGAGACTTGCCCAGTGCTCTCCGAACCACACCGGACGGGGCCCAGGCCATTTGCACGGAAGGCAGAAGTTAGAGTCGGTGTGAGCTCACAGGTAATGGCATGTGGAGGCCTGCCCTCGCTCCCGGCACCGCCATCGCCAACCAGGAGCCTTGACGGCATCTCTTAGCTGTTCTCAACTAAGGCTCACTTTTCTAAGAAACACCTTATGTCAGACTTTTTTGGTCTCGGACCACTGCATACATCTCAAAATTAGTGAGCATCCCTAAGAGCTGGCGTTCATGTGAGTTGTATTTGAAGATATTTACTGCACTAGAAATTAAAACTGAGAAAATTTCTGAATATTTTTCAATTTCTTTCAAAAAAACACAATACAGATTCACTACATATTGGCATGAATTTCACATTTTAAGAAAAATAACTGTATTTTCCAAAGCAAAAATCACAGTGAACAGAATGGCAACCGTTTATACTTTTTCCGGGCTCCCAAAATGTCTGAATTAGTGGAAGACAGCTGGATCCTCACATCTGCTCCTGCTTTCAATCTGTGCACTTTGTTGTTTTACTTGAAGGATGTGAAGAAAATTCAGCCTCAAATATGTAGTTGGAGAACAACTTTGTAATAGGCTTCTCAGATCATTGCGGCTATTCCTCTTTGATACTACACCAAAACTCAACGAGTGGTACTTTCTTAAAGGTTAGTTGCAACATAGAGAGTCTGAAACCATATCAATTAATTTTACAAACACTGTTGTATTAAAACCCACTATCATGCAGTTTGAGTATTGTTTTTTGCCTGTTCGTGAATTCGCAACATCATGCATTGGTCATTTGGAAAATACTGATTCACTGAGCTGCGCAGATCCAATGATATGTTGACACATCTCATTAGACAACATCCAGAAATCACAACATTACCTTAACCACTAACCTCATCAGAAAAGTCTGAATCAGGAAGCTATCAGTCTCACAAGTTTTCTAAAATTCTAATTTTCACTGGGAAGTTTCGATTTTACAATTGGCAACAAATATTGTCGATTATTTTTCTTGCAGAAACAGGCTCACTTCACTTATTCTCAAGAAAATGTCTGTGAAACTCCCAGGTCTGAATAACCTAGTTTGTCTGTCAGTTGTCCCATAAACACCAGGCTGCAGGGAAAGCCTGGGCAAAAAACCCAGCGCCTTGCCAGTGACCAATGACATCTGGCCACACGAACAGAACTCAATTCACACCACTGGAGCAATTGCACTTAGGAAAAAAAAAAAGACTTCTTACAGTGTTCGTAAACATTTCTGTTAATGTATCCAAGAGAATCAATTATGATCTTAAAAGAAATGTTACAATTTTTCGGGGAATCAAAATCAGTGAAACCATTTTGATCATTTAATTCTCCTTCATTTAATATTTTTAAAATCATTTAAAATTTTAAAAAAATTTTAGTCAATATGATGCTTCCTTTCACCCTTGTTTTTTCTTTCCTGTCTGAGGTGTTGGAGAACGACGGTGAGGCGGGTACATGTGTCCAGGGGCCTTGGTGCCAGGTTGCTGGCATTGGAATCCCAGCTCTCTCGCTGTCTAGCCATGTGAGTAGAACAAGTTTCCAATTGCTCTGTGCCTCAGTTTCTTCATCTGTGCAATGGAGTAATAATAAAACACCTGCTTGGTGGTGTTGCTGTGAGGATCAAGCGAGCTCTTGACAATGATGTTTCACTAGAGGCATGTTGTCACCTCTGCAGACAGGCTGTATCCCAGGTGCTTTGTGGGAAAGCCTCCAGAACTGGCTGCTTTCCCACCCCCCAGACAGCACATGCCCTCTGTCTCTGGTGCCAGCATGTCCAGGAATCTAGAACAGTTCAACCACAGGCAGCCCCCCTCATTCTCTCCTCCTCCTATCGGTGAGGGGTGACATGAATGAGGAGAGAGAGAGGCCCAGCAACAGGCCCTGATACCTGAGCCCTTCTGGAGGCCTGAGGGGAGCAGGGAGAAGATGGTGGTAGTGGGGGTGCCCAGTACCTTGTGATCCAGGTGATCTGCCATCATCACCTTCCAACAAGGGCATGTGTGACAGGTCTGGTGACCTGGGGAGTGCCCCCCAGGTCTGGTCCAGCAGCTGAGCGTGAAGCTGTGTGGAAGCTCCCACCACAATGAGCACAGCCTCCATGCCCAGAAGGCAGCACACCAGCCCACCCTGCCCTGGGAGGGCCTCCTCCCAGAGGAGCCGTAAGGGATGTGACCCCTTGGCTGGGGACCCACCACAGAGCAGGGGCAGACTCCATCCCACGAGGCACAGAGCTTGGGAACAGGCCTCAAGAGAAAGGGGCAGAGGATAGAGGATAGGCTGCTGGCCACCTTAACCTGACACTCCCTAGAGGAGTGGAGTCAGCACAGGTGACTCAAACAGGAAGTACCTACAAAACCAGTAATAACACTTAGAACCAAAATGGACAGCATGCTCGTGAACGTGGATCTGGGCAGGTAGGCAGAGCCAAGCAGCTCCTCACAGCGCTCCCATTCTGTCCAAGAGGCCCTCCGGGTGTGCTCCTGCCTGAGTCCTGTCCTACCCAACGTTTCTCTCACAAGGAACTTTGGTGACCCTCAAGCTCCAGTAAACTTAGGCCCAGTCTGAGATTCCTTCACTAGAGATGTTTGTCAGCATTGCCTACCACTATTTTCCTGTGAAATGGGAGAAAAAAGTACAAGTCATATATCTGATAAGGGGCTAATAGCTGAAATAAAGAACTCATGCATCTCAATAGCAAAAAACAGAAAAAGAAAACAAAAGGAAAAGAAAAAATCCAATTAAAAATGGGCAGGAGAAAAAAATAAATAAATAAATAAATAAATAAATAAATAAATAAATAAATAAATAAATGGGCAGGAGTTCTGAATAGACGTTTTTCCAAAGAAGACCTACAGGTGGCCAACAGGTACGCAGAATGATGTTCTACATCACTCACCATCAGGGAAATGCAAATCAAAACCACCATAAGGCGGGCATCCGGGTGGCTCAGCGGTTGAGCATCTGCCTTTGGCTCAGGTCATGATCCTGGGGTCCTGGGGTCAAGCCCCACATCGAACTCCCTGCAGGGAGCCTGCTTCTCCCTCTGCCTGTGTCTCTGCCTCTCTCTGTATCTCTCATGACTAAATAAATAAAATCTTTAAAAAAAAGAAAAAGAAAAAAAAACACAAGGCATCACCTCACAGCTATTCAAGGGACTATTATGAAAAAGACTAGAAGTAACAAGCGTTGGCAAGGATACGGTGAAAAGGGCACCCTGTTGGTGAGAATATAGATATATGTATGGGCTATATGGAAACTGGTATGGAAGTCCCTCAAAAAAATTAAAAACAGAACTGCCGCATGATCCAGCAATTCCATTTCTGAATATTTATCCAAAGAAAATGAAAAAACTAACTTGAAAAGATGCACCCCCCTGTTCTTTGCCACATTGTTTACAATTGCCAAGACAGGGAAACCAACCCAAGTGTCCACTGATGGATGAATGGATAAAGAAACTGTGGTATGTCCACGTAGTGGGTTATTACTCAGTCATAAAAAAGAACGAAATCTCATCGTTTGCCACATGAATGGACTTCAAGCGCAATATGCTAAGTGAAACAAGTCAGACATAGAAAGATAAATGATCTCCCCTACACATGGAATTTTAGAAAAAAATTAATTAAAATAAACCCTGCGCTCACAGACAACGAAGCAGAGAACAGATTAGCAGTTGCCAGGGGTGTGGGGTATAGAGTAGGAGAAATGGGTGAACTGTTTTTGGTATTTCATTTGCTCGTTTAAAATAAATTGAGAGAGAGAGCCTTCTCCTCAAGAATCTGACATTATAGCTGGAAGAGGTAGGTAATGAACAATAAACAGAATAGTAAGTAATTATATAACATGTTCAAAAGTGCCACCGAAATCTAGAAACGTAGCTACAGAGATTAAGAGTTGGCAGTTTCAAATGTGGGTAGCCTTTCCTGAGAAAATGACATTTAAACAAAGATGAGAAGGAGGTGAGGTAGTTGTCTGTGTGAATATCTGGGGGAAGAACCTTCCAGATGGAGGGATGGCCTGTGCCAAAGCCCTACGCGGACGCTCATCTGACCAGAAGAAGAGCAGAGAGGGCAGTGGACCTGGAACTGAGTTAGCGATGGAGCGAGGACAGGGAATGACACGGTGCCCAGGCCGTGGGGACCTTCCAGGACATTATAAGGGCTTCACCTTCTGTGCACTGGTGAGTGAGATGGGCGGGCAGGTGCTTTGGAAGGTCTCAAGGACAGGAGCTATGACAGGATGATCTGAAGGCCATCACTGAAATAGCCGAGACCAGAGACAGAAGACCAGTGAAGACGCTACTGCAGTCACCCAGCCAGCCCAAGGAACCTGGTGGCACTGGCCAGGTGGTAATGGCCAGAATCCGTACATGTTTTCAACACCGGTTCAAAGGGATTTTCTGGCTTTCTCCATTCGAGGAAAAGGCATTCATTCTGGGGTTAGTCCAAGTCAAAGAAAAAAAAAAGTTAGTCACTAACAATCATATATATTCATATTAAAACTGTATCCAGGAGACACCCGGGTAGCTCAGTGGTTGGGTGTCTGCCTTCGGCTCAAGGCGTGACCCCGGGGTCCTGGGATCGAGTCCCGCATCGGGCTCCCTGGACGGAGCCTGCTTCTCCCTCTCTCTAGGTCTCTGCCTCTCTCTCTGTGTCTCTCATGAATAAATACATTAAATCTTTTTTAAAAAAAAAACCAATATCCCAAAAAAAATCCCAATAATATCATTTATTACCCATTGTGTTGACAAAAAGAGACACTGAGAAGGCTACAGAGAAAGAAGTACTATTATGCCATCAGACGGGTGTAAATCGGGGTCATCTTTCTGGAGAGGGATTCACTGAATCTACCAACACGTTCAATCCCACACCTTTTCACCCAGCACACCGTTTCCAGCCGCCTACCCCACGGAAACATTCCCATATGTCCACACGTAAAGAAAATGTTCACAAAAAGACCATCACCGCCACCCTGTTTGTAAAAGCAACCAATTGAAATAAACCCACGGGCTTATCACGAAGTGACTGGTCACGTAAACCGTGGGTGGACATACCGCAGATGAGCCCGTAACCCTTGAAATAACTCTTGTAGACATGCACAAGGCCCAGGGGGGCGCCCCGACTTGTCCGCAGGGAACACTTACAGGAGCAGGCAGGTTGAGCAACACAACTGGTTCTGTGTTTTTCCTTCCCTTATAGGTGGAAAAGCAAATCCAGGCATTACTTGTGTCAATATTATCAATGGAGGCTTTTAAGCTTAGGCACAAGAACCTTTAAGATCCCGTCCCGATCATGGATCTGCTGGCCTCAAAGCCGCCCCATCTGTGTCATACCCTCCTCCAGAGTTTCCACTTAACTTGCATTTCATAAAGCTGAAAGCTTCAGGCTCCTTACTAACCTAGGCCCTTTCTAAATAAGTAGTCGTTTCGTGTACCTGATACTATATTTTAAATTTTGCATTTCATCTTAAAGAGGAGCCTAAAAAGTATAAGCCGTATAAACCTGCATCTGCCCTTACAGCTGCTCATGCTGGGGTCCCAGCTCTGCTCGGGAGGAGCAGGACGGCAACACTTCCCATGAAAGCCCTTTGGAGGACTTCCTACAGGCTGAGTGGTGACAACAAGCAAAGGCAAGAAAAGGGGAGCCAAAAACCAATCCCCCCAAAACAAAGAGCTGTCAATAGAGAGACATGACATCAGTGAGACCCCAGAGTCCTTTTCCACACTGTGCCCAGAAGCTGGGGCAATTTTTACAGGAGACCCCATTGGCCTGGAGATCAGACCAGCCATGAACACAAGTGAAATAGGAAGAAAGTCAAGACAGTCTCTAGGGGCGCCGGGGTGGCTCAGTAGTTGAGCGTCTGCCTTCGGCTCAGGTCGTGATCCCGGGGTCCTGGGGTCAAGTCCCACATCGGGCTCCCCACAGGGAACCTGCTTCTCCCTCTGCCTGTGTCTCTGCCTCTCTCTGTGTGTCTTTCATGGATAAATAAACAAATGGGTTTTAACTCTCCAGTCCCCTTGGCAGATGCCCCTCGCAACAGAGATCGGGGAGAGAAACGCACTGAAGCCTAATGTCACTAAGCATTCAGATCTGCTCCCCGGCTCTGATTCCACAGTCACCAGGCAACCGTTGGATTAAGAAGTTCGCCAGGTAGATTTCCCCACACAGAAGAGGGTAAACAGAGCACTCAGCTCTCCGGACCCTTCGACAGATGGAGTTCTCCCTGTAACATAAGAAGCTGACATACCGCGTAGGCACCGGTGCCGTGAGCGTGGTTAATGGGAGCCTGCCCCAGAGAGAGGGGATTTGGGATTTGTCGTCTGAGCCTGCAGAGCCAGCACTCCTGCCCCCGCCCCCGACGGTGAGAATGTGCCCACTGCCGACATGCAGACTGCTGTGGGGCCTTTCACACAGCTGTCATCCAAATCAAGTCTGTCCAAGCCGTGTTGTGCGCTTGGTGACACGCTGTAGCTGGGTGGTGCCTCTAGGTCCTCATCTGTGGGATTATATACAGTCGACTGGCCATCATGCAAGCCAGCTGGCAAGCCTGTGGTACGGTGTGACCAGGCAGTCCCGATCTGAGGTCAGAGCCCGTTGTTAGCAGGTGTGAGGCTACCTAGGCCAGGATCCGTGTCCTCATAGGTACCCACAGAGGGTCATCTCCTCTCCTTCCCTGTCCCTGCTAGAAACTGTCAGAGGAAAGGTGCAAGGCAGCCCCTCGCAGGTGCCATGTGTTTATTTCCAACACCAGGAGTCCTGAATATCGGGCAGGAAATCCCACCCCTGGGGCACGGCTGGCTTCAGAGAGTGTCTCCATCCTCCGCCAGTGGATCTTCGCATCTGTGACCAGGAGATCCAGCGGGAGAAGAAGAGCGAGAGGCCTGCCTGGCTTCTGGAGAGCATGGCTGCCTACTGGGCTGTGCTGGGAAAAGAGAACAGAAGCTGTAGAGGATGAGCAACAGAGCTGGCGCCTCAGAAGATAGCTAGTGGGACAATCTCAGTGACGGCTGACGGCTGGGCCTGGTTAAAATCCACGACGGACACCTCGCTGGACAGCAATGAGACGCCATTGCCAGGTTCACCAAGAAATGAGCAGCCCCCCCTTGAGACTTGGTTCCTTCTGTTCTCATAAGCAGGACATTTTCTTTCTCATTCAAAAGAGATGAAATACAGAGAAATCGAAGAACAGGTACAAAGGCTGTGAAACGCCAAGAGGAGGACACGTGTCTGCTCAAGGTGTCGCACTGGCAGGCCAGGGCCGAGCAGACGAGGAGAGGCAGGGATACCCTGCTCTAGAACGGGGTGTGGGGGCGCTCCAGCTGCAACATCTGTCACCCCACTGCCTCGCCGACCGGCCTGGGTCCCCCGCCCCGCTCACCGCTTCAGGTGCATCCCTCCCAAAGCTGCTCAGGGGGAGAAGATGACCTTCCCCATTCTGGAGTCAAGGGTAGACCGGGAGCTGCGCTCCCCTGCTAGAACCTGCAGACAAGCTCTGCAGGTCCATTTGTAGGAGAGGGTGGGGTAGTCAGGCCCCCACGACCCCAGACACATCCAAGTGAGGCGCGGCACGAGGCGGTCTGCCTTTCTTACAAAAACAACGCTGCCTACACTCATCCATCTCCTACTTCAGCTGGTCAAGGGGCAGCAGTGCACACAGTCCCTGCAGCCTTGCTCCTAACTGGGACAGTCTGGACGCGGCCTACGTGAGCCTCGTAGACAGGTCCCCCGAATAAACTGCGGTGTGTTTGCGAACGATGAAATGATCGGCAGCTGTAGGAATGGACTGTGCTGGAGCCCCGCTCACCTCCAAGAGCCTGCTACACATCCTCGCCTCACCCCGGCCCCGCGGGCCCAGCCGTCCCCACCGCACTTGAAGCCTGGAGCCCTGCCGGCCCCGACCTCCAAGGGCGCAGGGCGCGGGGCTCACCCATGCGCACATCTCAGCGCCCAGCCTCCACTCCACGGGCCCCCCAGGGCACCGCAGGCTCTCGGGGGGCCCTCGTGCTGTTGAGGCAACCTCGTGGCCCTGCTACGGGCCCTGCTCCTCGTGGCGGGATTATTTTTAATCACCTTCAACTCTTAAAAAGACCTCCGACTTTCGACGTGCGAGTGCTGCGCAGAGAATTCTGTCCTTTGAAATACGTGCCACGGCCTCCCCATCTCACCCCGTCACCCGAGGGACAACACAAACTCAGCTCTGGAACCCGGACCCCGGCAGGAGAAGACTCCTTTCCAATTGCGGAAATTGCCCAAGAGGGGCCTCGCTTCCCTCCCACACCCGTGAATTGCAGGCAAGCCGTCCGAGCCATTGTGCGGCGCGCTTCTAAACAGACAGCCTGTCACCATAGCAACACTCACATCTGTCATTACCTCCGAGAGAGAACACCTTTTAAAAGAAATCTACTTAGCAACATGTCATGTTAACTTCTGCGCTTCTTACAGATCCGCTCAGGAATCTAGGCCGCAGTGCCCTGGGATAAACGGTGCCTCCGTGAACAATCTGGAAGGCACTGCCGCAGCCCAAAGTGGCCTCTTCCTCAACCTGCCCCCACCTGTCCTTGGATGAGTCAGGTAGCGCGGCCTCCCCGAAGTCACGCGTACTGCCGTCGTCGCACGCAGGGCGGTTACACAAGCCAGTTGTTATGAACACAACAGCTGTCACCCCGGCGTCGTGCATGCAGCGCCTCTTAATCCTCGGGCCAACCTATGCAGCAGGCGCCCCCCCGCCCCTCAGCGATGAGGAGCCGGGCTCCAGCCACCCCCGCCCCCCACCCTGTGCAGCCTGCTGCCGCGGTGACATCACCAGCCACACCTGGTGGATCTCAACACGCCATCCACACCCTGTGGATCTGCAAATTTTCCCAGCAACTCAGAAAGGAGGAATTTTTTTTTTTTTATCATCATCCCCATTTTATAGACGAGAAAACTACCTTGGAGGAGTGAAGCATCTTGCCCAAGTTCCCCCGAGAGGACAGCGCAGGTGCAGGGAGGCAGGCTCTCCTCCTTGGAGGGAGCCTCGGTCTGCCTCTCTCCGAGCCCGAGAAGAGGCCACCCAGAGGCCTCCCCTGCTCGGTTTCCGAATCAAGTCCGACCTCTTGCACTGGTGAAAACCTTCCCAAGCAGGCCAGTCCGCTGGCTAGGCCCTTGAGTCTCCCAGATTTTACGTGGAACTTTCTGGTGTCCTTGAGGGAAATGAGGACTAGGGAAGCCGGTGTGAGACTTTCATGCACAGCAAACGCAGGGATCACTGGGTAGGCGAGTGGCCTGAGAGTCTGCATTTCCCACCAGCTGCCCAGTGAAGCTGCTGGTCCTTGAAAATAGACAAGGCCCCTCTGTTTAGAAGGAAAGATGTGCTGTAAAAAGGATGTGGTGTTGCCCCCAGGACGACCCAGGACGACCACAGGCTGCATGTTAAGGTCTCGTGTTGCTACGGAAGCCTTAGAGAACGGGAAGGAAACCCGGCTCCCGAGGCTGGGCTGTAAGCTTTAGGAGAATGGCTCTACACCAGGAGCCCCTCTGAGTCACTCCTGATAGTAGAATGTCTTCAGTCCTGATCCCCCAGCACCTGGCCTAGTGCCTGGGATATGCTAGATGCCCAATAAATATTGACTAAAGGAAGGAAGGAAGGAAAAAGGGAGGGAGGGTGGGCTTGATTAAAAAAAAAAAAAAAAAAGGCTTGCAGCAAAGAAGACTCTGAGATGTGATCTATGTTATAAATCACATAACGCTTGTACTGTCCAAGATGGGCTACCCCATGGCCGGTAATTACCTGGTAGAAAGAATTCAGGCTTGCTCATGAAGTCTCATGCATTTCTGTCGCCCCATGGGGTCTAGTACCTACCTTGCATATACTGACTACATCAGCCTTCCAGAACCAAGAAACTTCTGGATATTGGAAAGATGTAACTTTAGGACCTGTGACAAATTGTTCGTGTGTCAATTTGGCTGGGCCCACAGATATTTGGCCAAACATTATTCTGGAAGCTCCTACGAGGATGTTTACAGATGAGATTAACATTGAAATTGGTGGATTTTGAGTAAGCAGATTGCCCTCCCTAATGGCGGTGGGTCTCATCTGATCCGTTGAAGGGCTGAGGAGAACGAAGACAAACGTCCGTCCCCCAGACCAGAGGGAAACTGGCCAAAGAGGGCCTTTGGATTTGAAATGCAGCATCAGCTCTTCCTTGGGGTCTCCAGGCTGATGGCCCACCTTGCAGATTTTGGACTTGCTAGTTTTCTTAATCATGTGAGCCAGTTCCTTAAAATCTCTCGCTTGCCCACTCACATATATACATATATACGAAATACATGTATGACATACACATGTTAGACGCACACACCCCCCTTATCGGTTCTGTTTCTCTGAAGAACCCCGGCTAATACAGAGCCAACAGGAACTATATCTTGTAGCAGACGGTAAACACTGCTTATCCCAGAAGATACTAAAGAATAACACACAGGCTGGAACGGAGGCTGAGTACCCTCGTGGCTAGTGAACTAACAAGTCACAGGACATCTCTAAACCCAGGGAACGAGGGGCTTGCCTTCCGACAGTGACTGTCAAGCGGCTGCCCCCCACCCCCACCCCCACCCCCAAATGGATCCTCGGGTTACACTTTGAGAATCACCATGGCACAGGCGTCCTTGGAGGGACAGTCTCGGCCACAGTGAGGCAACCAGTATATTCTAAAATACAAGATGAGTTCTTTTTACATGCCCTTCGAACATCAGGCGGGTCCTATGAAGCCATATTTGACCATCTTCGGCCTATAAAGAAGACGATTTTGTAGAGTTAACCGAATCCATCTACTTGGGGCTCATCCTTCAGACAGCACTGAATAAAGGCCCCCTGACACCCAGAGTCCTCTCTCTTACAGATCCTCTAGGAGGTTCTGTGCAGGTTGGCGCTGTCGCTTCCTCTCCCCATCCTGGGTCCTGATCCACCAAGGGCTGGCAGTAACTGCGCTGCCCCCTTGGGACTGAGGCAGGACCCAGAGGAGGGGACGTGCATAAGCACCCGTGGTGCGCCTCTCCTTGCAGCCTGCGCCGCTGTGAGGCGTCAACTGTGTTCTCATTCTTCATTGGAAGGTGCTACAGAAACACCCCTATTCCTCGTTT
This sequence comes from Canis lupus baileyi, assembly GCF_048164855.1. Classification (NCBI taxonomy): domain Eukaryota; kingdom Metazoa; phylum Chordata; class Mammalia; order Carnivora; family Canidae; genus Canis; species Canis lupus. The sequence goes on along the minus strand of NC_132849.1, from coordinate 59,373,380 downwards.
CCTGAGGCACGTGGGCTGCTGGAAACTCTAGGGCCTGGCCTTACCTGGTGTTTACAGACCCTCCTACCTCAAGCAGTCAGAGGCTGGAGACCACCTGAGGGCGGGGCCGTGCCACATTCACCATCTCCCCAGGGCCCATGACACTAGGCATGAGACACAGCACAGGTGATAAGTGAAGAAAGGGAGGAGGGAGGGAGGGGGGAAGGGGGAGGGGGGAGAGATTTGTCCCAGCCTAGATCCCCCTGACCCCTCCCTCCAAGCACCTGCCACCTGAGGCTGTAAGGCCAGACGCACCCCACGGAGGAGGAGCTAGCTCCCACCACCCTTCCCTGGGACTGCTGCCAATTCACCCCTGACCCCTGGCTCCTGCCACCCAAGCAAGCCCACTGGCCCCCACTTCTCGCAGCCCACACAACATGTAGATTCCAGGCCTGGAAACCAGCTCCAGTCTTCACCCCCTGGACACCCGGCTCGCCCAAAGCCCTGGGCTGGACAAGAGGGAGAGCATACGGCACTGCCAAGTGGCTTCTGCACCCTTCCTGAGGCCACACGCCATGCCCTGGGGCCCTTCTGTGGGCACGAGCGGCCCACCCTCAGCCCTGCCTCATCTCCTGCCTGGCTTCCAGAAGCCTCGCAGGTCCCACACACACGCACCACCCAGATGGTGAGCCCTGGGCTACATACCCAAGTGCACGCCCCTGCCTCCAACCAGAGGACCTCACCAGCCACCATCTGCCAAGGGCCGGGGGCGGGGGGCGGGGGCTCCGGACACTGGCAGGAACCAACATGAATGGGCTGGAAAAACCGTCGTGGGAGGGAGGGAGGGTAGAGGCAAGAGGCCGAAGACTGTGTCCGGGGAGAGAAGCCACCGCGGTGGCCCAGGCCCAGCTCTCGGGCCCATCGTGCTAGGAGCGATCTAAGGACCTGGGCACAGAGCGCTTTACAACCTCAGTGGATTATTGTTCGGGTGGCAAATATCCCCACAGAGACGTCCCTTCGGTTTTGCTTAATAATTACTATTTAGAGGAAGTCGCGGCCACACACGCATGGAGCAGACGCTGCATCTGACCGGTGTTCCTGAGAAGGTCAAGACGGGGAGAAAGGAAAGGTCCCTGGGGAGAAGAGAAGCAACCACCCTATTCCAGAATCAAAAAATGAGCACAGACGTCAGAACCCCGGGGTTGGGGCAGATAACAAGCCCGCGTGGACCCGCCCTCCCTGGAGGGGAGCGGGGTCCGCTGCCCGCTGTGCGCTGTACCTTCTCCGCGGGCGGTGCTTCCACCCGCCAGCCTTCTCCGCCACCAGCATCGCAGACCAGGCTGGGCGCGGGGACAGACCCCCGCTGGAGATCACTCCGACCAGAGGCCGGGGCTTTTCAGGCTTCTCCAACCCTCTCCCCGGAGGAGCAGGAAGCACGTAACCACGGTTGTTTCCCCTCCTACCCAACGCCCTAAAGACAGGCCGCACCGTCCCCCTTGGCCCCCGGGAGGCCCCCGAGGGTGGGGAGGCCGCCTCCTGCTGACCGAGGCCTGGCCCGGCCTCCACCTGCTGCACGCAGGGCCGGCTTAGCCAGCACCCATGGGACCCCGCATTCACCGGCACAGCCCCCCCGCGATGCGGGCTGTGCACCCACACACCTCGCCCGACAGCGCACGCCTGCTAGGAAGCCCAGCATTTCATTAAAGAAATCGGGCGCGGAGTCGGTGGCTTTAGCTCCCACAGAGATGGGAGGCTCTTGGCAGCCAAAGGGGTACCGGCCGCTTAGACGCTGATCCTCCGCAGGCCCACGGTGCAGCCAGAAGCCCCGCCCGGAACCAAACAGGCTGAAGCAACAGCCCCGGTACCTGAGTGTCCTTGCTCTTCACTCGCCTCATCCCCTCCTTCGTGGGCCCGCCTGTCTCTCCCACTAATGCGTGTCACGTTCATCTGCTTCACACCTCCCAGGCCATCGAAGGTGCTTCTCGAACACAGAGGGAGACAAAGGAACGATGGAACAATGAGCTGCCGCGCGGTCACAGGAGCAAGGAGGGAGGTGAGGCCCCGAGGGGACGTCCTTGCCCGTGTGCCCCCCGCCCCCGCCCCCGCCCCGGGACCCTGTCTGCCCAGGGCCGGCCGAGAACGGGCTCCCGCAGAAGCAGCAAGGTTAGGGACCTGAGCGGGTTTCCAGCTCCCGAGGCTCCCGGGCCCAGGGAGAGGCAGCTCTGCTACGTCGAAGGGCCAGCAGCATCTGGATTTGCTGGGGTGGCAAAGACGCACCCACGAAATGAAAATGCACATTCCTGGGCCCCGCGGAGTCGCCATCTCTGCGTTCTCCACTGAGGATGAAGCCAGGGATCTGCACTTTTACCAGGCGACTCCCAGCTCGTGCAACACGAGTAGCGCTGCCGTGAAAACATCCCACGCCCTCCGTGACCAGGGCCCTCCCAGGGCACCCACACCAAGGCTCCTGCACCCCCAGACCCGAGCGTTAGCAGCTTCCTGGCTCCGCCTGCCCCTCCCTCTCTGATACCTGCTCCTCGGTGAAGCCACAGCCGCAGGGCGCCCTGTCTTCTGACCCTGGCCTCATGCCCTCCCCTCCACCCCATCCTTGCAGAGTCCCACCCCGGCACCCAGGACATCATGGGGGCCTGACTGGCTCCCCCACCAGCCTCATGTTAGCCTTCACTGAGCCTCAGACAGGGTAGATGGCAAGTAAATGTTTATTGAACAAACAGATGGATCTTTATTACTTCCCTCCAGGAACTCGCTTGCCCCAAACACACAGCCTGTGACAAAACAAAGCCTAACCGGACTTCTTGCTTGATTCCAGTTTGCAAGCTGTGTGCATTTCCATGTCTCTGAACCCGGCGCCTGGCATTCCCCGTCTTCCCTCCCTCATCACACAAGAACTAAGCCTCGGCTTAAATGCCACATCCTCTGGGAACCCTTCTTTGATCCCCTCTTGTTCATACAACGAACATTTCCCGAGTGTCCACCCTGGCTTGGGCCCTTTACTGGGCCGAGAACAAGTGAGAACAGGCAGGAAGGGTACCTGCCTGGCCCCTCGAGGAGCAGCCAAATGCCACAGGGATGTGTGCCCCCAGCGTCTCCTGGTACCTCTGCCAGAGTCCTTTTTCGAAGCCATTTCCCTCCTACATCCTTTAATTACAGATCACACGTGTAACACGCATGCACACAAGCGCAGCTTCTGAGCAAGCACTGAGTCATGCTCATTAACCCCCATACTTAGAAGGACAGGTTCCTCCAGAAAGGTTTGTTGAGGTTTGTTGAACAAACAAACCCGAGAAAGACACAGCAGGGGGATCTAGGTGAGGCTAAAACTGAAAGCAGACACCCAGTAAAGCCACGATGAGATCCCCCCACACACGTCCGAGCGTGGCCCAAACCCAGAGCGTTGACAACGCCAAGTGTCGGCGAGGACGGGGAGCCGCAGGGACGCTCGCTCACCACGGGCGGGAATGCAGAGTGGTGCGGCCACTTTGGAAGACAACTGGGTGATTCCTTACAAAACTAAACACGCTGTGACCGTAGGATCCAGCAGTCACGCTCCCGAAGGAGTTGAGGACTTGCATCCACATGAAACCTGCACACGGATGCATAGAGCAGCTTTATTCCTAATTGCCCAGGTGCAGAAGCACCCAAGCTGTCCTTCAGCGGGTGAGCAGGTAATCACCTGTGAACCACCCAGACAATGGAGTAGTAGCACTAAAAGGAAATGAGCCAAAAAATAAAAATAAAAATAAAAATAAAAATAAAAATAAATAAAAAAATAAAAAAGAACAAAAAAAAGAAATGAGCCATAAGCGGTGAGAAGACTTGGAGAAACCTTAAATGCGCATCTCTAGGTGAACTAATCCAATCTGGCAAGACCACGCGTTGCAAGATTCCAACTACGTGACATTCTGGAAACGGTGAAACTGGATTCAGTGAGAAGACCCATGGTTCCGGGGGTTGCGGGGAGAGGGGAGGGATGAATAGGCACAGAGGGCTTCTAGGGCCGGGAAGCTACTCCGGGGGGCCTGACAATGGAGGACACACGCCCTTATGCCTTTGTCCAAGCCCACGGGACGTACAACCCTAAGAGCAGACCTCGACGCCGACCGTGGACTCTGGCTGATAATGCTCGCCGTGCGTCACTGTCAGTCCGTCAACTGTTTAAGGAACGTCCCACTCCAGTGGGGGAGGCCGTATGTGCGTGGGGGCAGGACGTATGGGGGAAGTTTCTGTACCTTCTTCCTAATTTTACTGTGAACCTAAAACTGCTCTAAAACAAAGTCTTTAAAAAGTTTTTCAAGAATAGCATCCATCATAATAGAAGCCACACTTTGCCTTACTCCTACCAGTGACAAAAGCAAGGTCCCCAGTTATAAACGTCAGAGCTGGAAGCGCAGCAGCTTCACCTGGCTGTGAGCCCACACTCGCTCTGGCACCAGCCCGTCGGCAGACGGGGCAGCAGGATCTGGAGCTGGCCTTCCCAGGCTGCCGAGGGGCTCCAGCTACCCAGGGGTCCTGGGGCAGGTCATGCCAGCCGCCTACCACCCACAGGGGACTTCACGAGACAGGAGCTGCTGAGAGCCCTGGGCCATGGCGTGGACCCTCAGCAGCCTGCAAGGGGGGTGACATCCCGCACAGAGTGAGAAATGGGACAGCACAGGCCGTGGAGTCCGACTGCTGGGTACAGATACGGGCTTCTGCCTCTCGCCAGCTCTGTGACCTTGGGCTCGTTACTTCACTCTTTTGTGCCTCAGTTTCCCCATCAGTAAAATGGGGTCATCACGCTTTCTCCGCCGTAAGACTGCTGCGCCATTTAGATAAGGTGATACGTGCAAGCGCTCCGTGGAGCAGGGGGGAGGACGCCTGCCAGGGGCGCCTGCTGTTCTTACAATCAGCTGTCACTTAGCAAGCACGGTGCCAGACCCGCTGTGTTCCTCAGCTTACCTCATCCTCACCCACCTCCAAGGAAGCATGACAGGCAGTCTCTGTGCTCAGAGGACTGTCCCAAGGCCACCCAGGTAATGAGAGGGATCTGGACCCCAGTGCCCTGCCTGCAAAGCTGCCATATCGCCCGGCCTTCTGGGGTCAAAGTTCCCCGCGGAAGACGCATCGGCCCGCAGTGAGCAGCCCGCCGAGCTGGCTGGAACATTCCTCAGATGGTTGTGATCTGGGCACAGTGATGACCTGGCTGCAAGAGGGGGGCCGAGTAGGGGGTGGGCTGGACAGAAAAGCCTCAGGTAATGTAAATGGAAACTCGAGCCCACAGCCCTGCACCTGGTGTTTTTGCATTTCCCAAGACAGCTGAAGGGATTGTGTATGAAGCTTCACACCACAGAGGAAACCCATCTGGAGCCATCAGGGCAGCTGGGCCGGGTCCCAAAGCCGCCTCAAGTCCTGGCCTAGAAATTTGGTGAGTGCGGGAGCTTATTGGAATGCTGCCCCCTCGGGTCACCCGGAGCCCAGCTGGAGTGACCCTGACCTCAGCTGAAAGGGGGTCTCTTCCCACAGGGCACTCCCACTCCAGCCTGGGGGATCCCTCTTGGCTCCAGGGAGGCGGGAGCAATGCCCTGTCCCCATAGGCTCCCGGGGAGTCAAAGGAAGACCCCAAGGCCACTTGTCCAGGCTGCACGGAGCTGTGCCAGGGTGGCCACCCCCCGGGCCCCCTGTGTGTCTGGCTCCTTCTGACACCAACTGTGCAGGCAGCACACACCAAAGACACAGGCATCCTGAGGGAAGCGGTGCTCACACCGATTACGTAAGCTGCCCAAGGTCACATCTAACTGGAAGAACCGGGACTGGACCCGGGCCCGACTCCAAGGCCCTGGCACCTTCCCTGAGCCTCTCTGAACAGGAACCACAGTTTGGGGAAACCAGCCCGAATATGTCGCCGGGCACTGGCCACCCCCCAGCACAGAGCGCGAGCCTTGGCGCTCCGGGGAAACCCCAGACACCAGAAGACCAGGTCCGTGGCCTCGAGCTACAGTGAGTTGTGGGGCAGCAGTGCAAGAGCACGAGCGAGCGAGCCAAATTCCTGCATCAGCAGGGCTGGCCCAGCTGTGTCAGACAGACAGACAGGCACGTGCAGCGCGGTCAGGGCCGGTAAAGCTGGAGGAGCCCTCAGCAGCTGTGCGGGTGTGGGGTGCAGTCGGCCCGCGCGATGCCCGCCCGAGGTGGCCGCAGGGGACGAGGAAGTCCAGTGGCAGGCGGGCCGAGCCAGGACCAGGCCCCCCAACACAGCTGCAGGAGGAAGGTGGCCAGGAGGCCCTCCAACCCCAGTCAGAAATTTTTATTTGAAATGAGAGGCGGAGGGAGAGCGCCCTGCAGGGACACACACCACAAGGGCGCTGGGCAGAGGCGGGATCTCGTGGCTCCGTGTGTGTCCCTGCGGGCAGCAAGCACGCAAGGGGTTCAGAGGACGCCCCCCGACTGCCCCGCTCTGGTAAGCTGGGCGGCAGTGCCCCAGATCGGTGTCCAGCCCCACTGTATCCGGGCCTGGGCCCCACTGCCCCCAGTCCCCCGAAAAGGTATGGCCATATTTGTTTGACTTACCTATTTACCACTCCCCCCAAAACAGACTCATGCCCCACAGGTGCCCCAGTTCCACAGGCTGCTCAGACTTGAGTGACAAAGCCCACCCCCCGTCTCCTGGACCCCCTTCCAAGAGGTGCCCCAAGGAACAGCAACGGGCCTGAGGCCCTGACGGCCACTCCCCCAGGAGCACAAGGCTCAAGGTCCCAAAAGGCAGATCAAGGCCGGAGGTGGATAAATGGGCTTCAGGGTCAAGAACCACTCACCACTCCCCAAGTCCACTCACGGCGAGCGCAGGCACACAGGACCCCTGGCTGCCTCTCCAACCTGTCCCCCCCGAACTGTGCCCCCCCGGCCTGCCACCCCGCCTCCAAGACTCTCCCTGTCCCTGCACTCAGGGTCCCTGGTCGCCTGGCGGATTCAGAGGCCACGACCTCCAAAGGGGGTGACAGCAGCCCAGCGAGCAGCCTCGAACTTTTGCTCCGACACCAGCCCTGCGTCGTCAGGCAAACTGCCAGGAGCGGCACCCACAGGGGAAACGGGCCAGACAACATGAAAGCGACAGCAAAACCAAAATCGGGTGGGTTATTTTTATCGTGCTCGAGACTCGCAGCGAAGGCCCGGGCGGAAGGGGCATCCCAGGCGCATCCCCGGCGTCGGGCAGGTTTCCCTCGCCCTCTGCCTCTGCCTCCTCCTCCGGCCCCCGCGCCCCCTCCTCGGGAACCGGAGAAAGCGGATCGGGTCGGAGCCAAACCGTCCTCGCTCTGCCTTCTCCACAGGGAAAACTAATTAGTCGCCAAATATTCAGAATGGGTAATTGCTACCTGAATTAATGAGGGCAAACAGCCGGCAAGAAAACAGTGGTTTACTATTTCTGAGAGCTCCCTCCACCCGGCCCGGCTCTGCTGGGGGCGAGCCGCTGGGCTGAGACACGCCTCCCGCCGGCAGCCTGCAGAGCGGGGTTCGGGGTTCGTGCAGCCCCGCTGCCCCTGCTCCCGGGTCACCCCAAACACCTGCATGGCCAGGAATCTCCCTTGGTCTGATCCAACACACAGCACCCGTATGCACACTCACACCAACGCTCACAGCACGCATACCACACCCGTGCGTGCACCACACACACACCACACACAGGCATGCACCACCCAGGCCATACATGCTCCCACATATGTGCACACTCACACCAATGCTCACACACTACATGCATGCGTGCACCACACACACCACACACAGGCATGTGCCACCCCCACGCCATATGTGCACACATATATGCACACACTCACACAAGTGCATGTATGCACACAAACATCACACACTGGCATGTACCACCCACGCTATACGTGCACACATATATGTGCTTACTTACATAATTGCACACACACACCACACAGACACGCACCAACCACACCATACATGCACATATATATGTCCACACTCACACAATGCACCACCCACACTCATGTGTGCACCACATGCACACACAGGTATACACCACCCACACTGTACCTGTACACATACATGTACACACACAAATGCACACAGCACATGCACCACCCATGCACACGCACCACACACACCACACGTGGATGCACACACGTGCACACAACACACACCAGGAACGTCCAAGGCTTCCAAGGAGAATGCATCAAACCAGATCCTCACGCAGGGTTTTCACCAAGTTGCTCCAAGTCCCTCAGCTCTGGCAAGGGGGGTACGTAGGCCAAGTGGAGGGCGTGGCAGGCAGAAGGAGGGGAAGGAAGAGGGGAAGGAGAGATGAGTGGGGCTGGACACAGACCTGGGCACTGCCACCCAGCTTACCCAAGGAGAAAACAAGGCCCTGGGAAGGCCGCTGCAGCCCCAGTCCGCCCCCACCCAGCACAGGCTCCAGTCACACCCAGAGTGCCGGTGGGGAGCCTGCTCAGCCCCACCGCGACCTGCTGTGCGACCTCGGACACATCGCTTTCCCTCTCTGGGCCTGCATTTCTGTCTGTGCAGAGACCAAGTGACTCGGTGCAATCATCAGAGTTCTGAGGCACTGCCCCCCAGAAAGGCTTCAGTCAAGTCTGGGGTCCTCACGGTGTCCCCCTGCCTCAGCCCCTCCCCCAGCCCGGCCGGAGCACTTACCGCAGGACTTCCCCTGCACTTGGCCACCAGTAACTTCCTCTGGGGTGGCCATGGCTCTCCGGAGGCGTCCCAATGTCACAGGCAGCTAAGGCCAGGGACATGCAGGCCAGGCCACCACCGAAAAGCCACACAGGGGATTCTGGGCTGCGTCTGCAGGGCCTGCCGGTGCCAGACGTGCATCCAAGCGAATAGCCACGGAAATGGAGTGTGTCCGCATACACGATGCATGCAATTTGTCCTTCACTTTCTGTATTCAATGAGATGTAGTAAGCAGCTCCCGGGGCTGGACACGGACGCTTCTTTTGCTAACAGACCAATGATAATTCTATCGGCGGCTGGATCACAGATCTAAGTGGATCCCTACTCAGGCTATTTTGCTGCAGGTTCTTCCAATCGCTGGCTTTTAGTAACACATCTACATCGATCTTTAAAGGTTCCCATGTGCCTAGAAACAAAGTCTGGCACTCCACACACCGGGTGGTTAGTCGTGGTCACTCCCGGGGCACGGGATCAGGGAAGGCAACTCAAGCTTTTTGTAAGCAACATGCAGTCACTGTTTAAACCTCTTTAGAAGTGGTTTTACTAGCAGGTTTGGATCTGGCGGGAGCAGAGGCACAGAGGCAAGGAGCAAAGGGGGAAGGTGGAAGCGTCCGGCGGGAGGAGAGGCCGGAGCCACCACTCTGTTCTGCTGGGGCGGCTCTCCCTGGGCTGGCGAGGACAGGGCCCGGCCTCAAATCCTGCCCTGTGCACTCACCTGGCACCTGGCCGTTGATGGGTCTCTAGGGCTTCCGTCTCCTCATGTGTAGAACGGGGTGCCCAGCCAGCAGGTCAACAAGATCAACAGAGAACGCCTGGCACCCAGGGGCCGTCATCAGCGTCTGTCCTGCCACCTTCCTCCCTGCTCTGGGTCCAGAGAAAAAGAAACACTGACTCTCATGGCTGCTCCTCAAAGTCTTCCTTCCCCTCCAGCCTCCCCGAAGGTTGCCAACGCCATCTCAAGGCTTACTAATCCCATGGCCTTCCTCCCAGAGACAGAGGACCCCCTAACAATGCTGCATCTTTGGGCACAAATGTGAGCATGTCTAGAAGTCCCGAGATGATTAATAATTAGGACAACCCTCCTTTGTCACTAGCGATATATGGCCATGAACCTACAGCCCCGTGTTTGTTTGTTTGAATTTATTTTTCCAGGAAAATGCGGTGAGCCCAAGAACACAGAAACAAGCCACTCTGGGGTTGCCCAAGGGTGTTCTTAAAAATCCCAATGGTGCTTATACAGTTCTGTGATCTTCCCCTTCACGTGGACACGCGTGAGTCAGGAATCAGGACTCCCGCACATATACAGACAGGAAAGGAGGCCTGGCAGGCAAGAGGGCACAAGGCGGCAGGCCACCCATCAGCCCACTGCAGTCCCCGAATGCTCAGCAGCCCAATGGCCCTGCCAGGATCCATGGGCATCTACACCGAGCCGGGCCGCAGACTAATCCCAGCTCACCTATGGCCAGGTGACCCTGGGAATCAATACCTGTAGCCGAAAGGCCCAGCTTCCTCCTCTGTAAGGGAGCACCTCTCTCCTCCGGGGTTGTCAGGGGATCCCATGGGGTCAAGCTGACCAGCCAGTGGGGTAAAGGCTGATGTCACCACGTTCCTGCAGGTGTCCGGGGGCTGTTCTCAGGGGGCTGTTCTCATGGTCAGATGAGCTCATGTCTGTGAAAGAGCGTGAGGATTTGAAAAGCGGGGCCTTTAGTCACCCCCTGGGAGCCAGACCTGTGTCCCCAACCAGCCGGACTCCGCAGGACTGGGAAGGAAGCTGCCCAGAATCCAGAATGGCTGGAAGTCACCAAAGGCTCTACAATGATCCTGCACACCCTCGACCTGCCCCCTACCCCCTACCCCAAGAGCACGCACGTTCTCCAGGGGTCTCAGTCCAGAAATCCGGGATTAACCTTTGGCCCTCTCCCTGGAGACACTTCGAACACTTCAAGGGCCTCACTCCACACCAAAGACCACGGCACTTCCCACCACATCCTCACAGCCAGCAACCTGCAAACGGCCGGCCAAACAGCGCCCATCACACATGACCCGAGAGCTCAGCTCTGACCAGCGAGCCACTGGCGCCCCCAGACCCCGTGCCCCAAATCCACTGCAGGGGCAGGCGGCATGGCTCCCCCAGGGGAGGGGCTGAGATGGCTTCTGTCTGGGACTTGCACCTTCACCCCATTCAGCGAGAGCTGTGTCTCTGGAAGCCTCTCCTCCACTTTCTGACAGGCTAATGGGTTAAACATTTTTAATTTTAGAAATAACTGCGAACAACTGAAGAGCCCACACTGGCTCCGCGGCCCCCAGCGCGTGATCTCTCCATGCACGGGGAACAACAATATTTTTAGGCCTATTCCAGTTACCCGCCCCGGCCGCAAATGAAATATTAATGAAAGGTTATGCTCGCAGCCTTCAGAAAATGATTACTCGAGACAGCAATTATATTTTCCCCCTTTCTGTGTAATAAAACTGCACCTCACTGCGCAGTAGGAATTAATAATTCCGAGCCCTGTTGTTACCGGGGCGGCATCAAAGCGGAAGGGAAGGCATGCCCACGAGGGAAAATACAAACACGTTTAGACCCACAAAGAAAGTGGGTGACTTCAAAAGAGCAGGATTCTATATTCAGGGCTGGGATCATTTCTCAAGGTCGTTAACTGCTCTAGCCGACTGAAAGAGTGGCCCAATTACAAAGCACACCGAGAAACAGAAATTAGAACAGGACATAGCGACGGCTCCAAGTCTGGGTCACTCAGCAGGGCCCATGGCCTGGCACGGACCCGGAGCCAGTGGGCCAACTCCCCCGAATCCTTCCAAGGGCCTCGAAAACTCAGGCAGCCAGCTGACTCCAGAGCCAACAGTTCAGTAGCTTCCCAGGCAATTTCCACGTGAGAAGAAAGAGGACACCCGAGAGCCCGGAACAAGACTAGCCATTTATTGAGCACCTACTATACGCCAGGTAAATGCAGTGAGGCAGGAATTCCCAACCTCACTTGATAGATAAAAGCACCAAAGCTCCGAAAGATTAAACGATCTACGCGTGGGTACACGGTAAATGGCAGATTTGGGGTCTGAACTGATGTCAAACAGGGTCAGAGCAAAGAACAGGTCTGTCCTGTTCACTGTTGGGTCCTCACGGACCACCGTGCATGGTGCATGGTGCCTGGCATGGAGTAGGTTTAAGGAATTTATCTAACGAATGAATTTAGAGGAAACTGAATCGAGCATCCATGCTTGGAAGGCAAAACTCTGAACCTTCTCAACAGACTTTAAAGAAAAAAACAGTTGTGACTTTATTTATTTATTTATTTATTTTAATATGGAACGCTTGGTGAATCTGCGTGTCAGCCTTGTGCTGGGGCCACGCGGATCTTCTCTGTATCACTCCAATTTTAGTCTATGTGCTGCTGAAGCGAGCACGAGAAACAACAGTTGTGACTTCCAGTGAGTCTCAGCGTGGAGGGAACGGGGTAGGTGGGGGAAAGGGTAGGCACGCGATCTGGCCCATCCCGTGACAGCGGGCACCCATCGGTGCCCCCCCCCCCAGCACATGCTCTAGTTTTACCCCTGGAGGCGCTGTCAAATATTTTTCATGCAATAGAAGATAATCGTCCGCAAGATCAGTGGTATCTGGTATGAAGCAATTATGGTTTCATTTTGTTTTGTGACCATGTGAAAATCAGAAATTTTTCATGACACTCGCTCCCTTGAGGAAGCGATGACTGATTGCGCCCTGCCCCTCCGGGTGGGGGGGCTGCCCACCGCCCCGCAGCCCTTTAGGTAACTCTGGGACAAATGAGAAAAACCTTCAGGCCTTGTCTTAAGAGAACAAGGTCGCAGGTCGCAACAGAACAGATACTTGGGTAGCTGCGCTGGGGCTTCAGATCATGTGGCCTGGAGCCCAGGGCCCAACCAGCGAAGGAGAATCTGCTGACCCCACTGGAGGTGGGAAGAGCTGCTGAGGCAGAGGGAACAAAGCTGTCCTGGGGTCACTGAGGTGGGGGGGAGGGCTTCCCCTCTGATGGGGAAGAGCAGGGGTTCCCAGGAGCTATGCCTGTGGAGAGAAGGGCCCAGGGAAGCCAGGAAACAGCCAGCGGGGTCATGGGCAGGTTCCTTGGGCCCCAGGATTCTTCTGGAAATTGCAGCACCTCTGTGTGCACGTGGGGAGCTGGGGCAGCCCCTTGTGATCTGAAAGTGGGGGTAAGGGGTAGAAGAGCATGTGAGAGGGGTCTGTGGGAGACCCTCGGGCAACCCGCCGGCGCTTCAAGCACACGGGCCCACGGGTGGACTGAGCGTTCCTTAAAGCACACAGGCGGGACGACGGAAGCCCAGTCAACGCCCAGGGCCCAGGCCGGCGAGAGGCTGGGGGGCAGCAGGCAGAGGAAGGGACACCTGTTTGCTGAGTGTCTGGTCCGTGTGGCCCCGGGCACCAGGCCTCGTGCAAGGTACAATGTCAGACAACGCACACCCAGCCCGTGAGCACCATGCCATCGTGTGACAGACGTCGGTGCAACCCCAGAGCAGCCAGATGCAGAGACAGGGCCCCAGTCTTCCTGGGGAATCACGAGGGAGCCATGGACACCCCCTCCCGGGACAGTGTTTGCACAAAGGGCTCGGGGGAAGGGTACTGTGGCCCCTGAGCTGCCTTCCAACCCAGGGCTCCATGAGACCCCCGGTGGCCATCCAGACCCAGGACAACCCACGGAGACGGAGACGCATGAAGAGCACCACAGCCCGGGGGCACTGCTGGAGGGAAGGGGGAACCGAGGGACTGCTGCGTCCAGAAAAGAGACAGGGCGTCTGCTTTTCCTGACACCAAATGAATCCACAGCCACTCAGCCTCCTTGGTCACACGTTCCTGGGGCCCGGGAAGCCACTGCCCAGAAGTGGCAAGGCCCCAGTCGCCTCCTGCCCTCACCTCCAGTCCTTCCCTGCTGGTCACGGCTTGGCCAGGGAGGCCACATAGAGAAAAGGCACAGCCGCAGAAGGGAGGAAGAGGGGTGGCAGGCGGCCAATCCGCCCCAGGGCACCCAAGGGAGCTGGGTCCCGGGACCGAGCAGCCCAGGGACACCACTGACAGCATGACAGCCTGGGGAGGCCCCCAGGGCCCTCACCGCCCTCCTGACCTGCCTCTGAGTGGGGGCCGGGGTCCAGGAGGCAGAGGACAGGCAGGAGAGGGCAGGCAGGGCCACCGGAGCCGCTGCAAGGAGCACTGCAAGGAGCACCGCCGCAGGGGCTGACCAGGGCCGGGCTCCGGGGCTGGGATTACGGAATCGCTGGCCTCGGCCAGTGCCCACCACAGGGCCCCGGCCTCCACAGGCAACTGTGCGGAGGAGAAGCGGGAATGTTCCGAGAACCTGATCCTCCTGCCCTTTTCCAGAAAATTGAGGCCATTTCCCAGGGAGGTGGAAGAAGCCAAGGAAGCTGTTCCCTGCCACCGGGGGACCCAGGGCACCGACCCAACCACAGGTGCCAGCGGTGACCACCTGCTCGGTCCAGAGGGCAGGCAGTAGGTCACCCAGGAGGGCAGGGGGAAGGCGGGGTCCAGGCCGCCCCAGGGTCGCAGCAAGCACCCACCCCCACCCACATCTGCAGGGCAGCGCCCTTCCTCAGCAGGTGCCTGCTGCTTCCCCCACCTGAGGCCTCCCGCCGCGCGGGAACAGGATTGCCGGAGGACAGGGGCACACCTGAGCTGCGCCGCCCTGCCGCCCCGCCGCCCGGCTCGGGGTAGGCAGCTCCTGCCTGGGAGGAGCCCCCGGGGCCCGGTCCTGGGGAGCGGGGCGCTGGGAGGACGCCCCCGCCCAGGCCGGCCGGAGGGCCGCGGGCGCCCCGGGCACAGGGGCCGCCGAGCGCGGGGCGGGAGGGGGCGGGGGGCGCGGCCCGCGGGAGGCGGATTGAGGAAGTTGGGGTCAGGGCTGCAGACAGGAGCCCTCGCGGCTGAATTCCCCTTCCAGACATCAGAGGCAAAGAGGAACACGCACTGGGACCACCTGCGCCGGCGCTTCCCGCTCGGTCAGAAAAACAGGTCGTCGCGTCGCCCGCGCGGCCGCGGGGTCGGTGGCGCCGCCGCCCCAGATCCACCGCGGGGGGAGGAGGCGCTGCTGCCCCGGGGCGGTCCGGGGCGGGGCTCCGCCAGGCCACGCCCCCTCGCGCCCAGGCCACGCCCCCCGCCCCGCCAGGGCCCACCCCTCGCCCCCAGGCCCCGCCCCCGCCCCGGCGCCTGCGGGTCCGCCTCACCTGCGGGTCCCGGACCCCCGCCCCGGCCCCGCCCCCGGGTCCGCCCCGTTCCCGCCTCCCCGCGCCCCCTGCGGCGGCCGAAGTCACCCCAAGTTGTCGACGTCCGCTCCGTTGCTCAAGACGCTTTTAGATGAAGCCTGTCAGCATTCCTGGGCGGATAGGACGTTTCTTGTCTTTCCACCGCCCCACCCACCTCCAGGCGCCCCAAACCCCACCCCACCCTCGCAGTTTGTGCAAAGCTCCGACCCGCTGATCCCACTCGGATGTGCTTCAGGCGGCCTCCCGCGGCGGCCTCACCCCCGGACCCCGGGCGGGGGGGAGGGGCGCCCTTAAGGACCCGGACGGGGCGGGCGCCCTTAAGGACCCCCTATCTGTGGGGGGCACCGAGCGAGGGCCTGCACCCTTCCGCTCCCTGCAATGCCGCTTCCCCCATGCCTTCCCCTGCGGACTCTCACCACCCAGCACCGGAACCCGGGCCCTGCCTTTGGAACGAACCCTCCTCGCCCCGACCCGAATTGTCCTCTATCTGCAGGGCGCGCTGAGCCCTCCCGGGAGCTGCCAGGTGCCCTCCCAACTGCCGTCCGGAAGGGCGGCCCAGCCGGCCTGGGTGCCCCGAATGTGTGCTGGGCGGCAGGCAGAGCTGCGGGAAAGCCACAAGACCCTGGGAAAGGTGTGCCTGGAGGTGGGAAGAGCGAGCCCTGAGGTCGGGAGACCCTCGTTCCACATCTGCCCGCGGTGCCCTCTGGTTGTGCTTAGGCAAATTCCTCGTGCCTCAGTTTCTTCAGCTGTAAAACAGGGACAGTAATCACTATCTTGCAGACCTCCTATGAGAACTGGAGAAAGCGTGGGCACCTATGGGCTCCCGGGGCACCTTAGCCATAATTGGATACCCAGGGGGGATGAGGAACACAAGCCCTGGACCCAAATTACCCGTGTCAAACCCCCCAGCGCCACCCCAAGTTTGTTGTATAATTTTGTACGAGTTTCCTTCCCTTTCTGTGCCTTGGTTTTCCCGTCTGTAAAATGGGAATAATATGCCTAACAGTAGTGAGGTTTCTGTTGGGGGAGCAGGGGTGAAAAGTCCCTTGGGAAAGACTGGTGGTGGCTGCGCAACACTGTAAATGTAATTAATGTCACTGAATTGTGCACTTAACACGGGTTCAATGGAAATTTTTACATTATGTATATTTGATCACGATTTTATAAAATCAATAATGTAATATGCCAAGAAGCAGTGAATGATAGGACATGAGGTATATCTCAATAAAACGATCTTTAAAAAATAAAAGTGGGGATACCTGGGTGGCTCAGCAGTTGAGCCTCTGCCTTTGGCTCAGGTCGTGACCCTGCGATCCCGGGATCCAGTCCAGCATCAGGCTCCCTGCATGGAGCCTGCTTCTCCCCCTGCCTCTGTCTTTGCCTCTCTCTCTGTGTGTGTGTCTCTCATGAGTGAATGGATAAAATCTTTAAAAAATAAAAATAAAAATGCATGAAGCTAAGAATGTTACCTACCTGGGAGGGTTGTTGGAGGGGATTAAACGGGTCTGTACAGTACTCAGAACAGTGTCCAGCACTGCTCCTAAATACTCAAGCAGTGTTGGCTACCTTAGTAAATAGACATCATCCATCATTTAATCTTTACAAGAACCCTATGAGTTAAAAAGTATTTTTACTCATTTTATGGGTAAGAAGATTGATGATGTGTATACATACAGACACTTCCTGTTGGCTTTTGGTTCTGTTTCTCCAGAGAACCCGGACTGGTCCACGTGGAACCAGAGTACCCGCTCGCTGCTGTCATAAGCCCCCACCGCAGCCAGAGCACCTGAAATGTGCCCTGGGCCACACCTCAGCAGCATAAGCTCAAAACTCCATCACTTTCCCGAGGAAGGAGAAGCACAAGTGGGTTTGGGGATCTGTGAAAGTGTGGGTTTTCTGGGGCCTTTTGCATTTTGTTTTAGGATCCTTTTTTTATTCGTATTGTACAAACCACACCGAAATGTCTGAAAATTCCACTTCTAAGTTGGCTGTGAGTCACCTGACATGGACAGTGGTAGGTGACAACTGAAGATGTTGATATTGGAGAAGTTATCCCGCTCAGAAACAGAAAGATCACTGTGCTGAAGGTGCCCTGTTAGTGATTGGATTCCTGGCTACTTAACCCCCCAGAGATGCCACTGAACACTTCTAGAAGCTTCTGCTCGTGATATCTGCTCCCATACCCTTTCTTTTTTCCCCCCTCTGTTTTCTTTTGGGTTTTTTGGTGGGTGGATTTAGATTTTTTTTTTTTATAAGTTTAACTTTTTTATTTCTCTGCAGTGTTACATTATTTTCAGGTGTACAATATAGTGATTCATCACTTCGGTATATCACCCAGTGCTCATCACAAGTGTCTCCTTCATCCCCACCACCTAGTTAACCCAAACCTCCACCCACCTCCCCTCTGGTCACCATCAGATCGTTCTCTGTACTTAAGAGTCTGTTTCTTGGTTTGTCTCCCTCTCTCTCTCTCACTCTTTTTCCCTTTGCTTGTTTGTTTCTTAAATTCCACATATGAGTGAAATCATATGGTATTCCCACACCCCTTCTTCAACACAGCTCTGGCCTCACAATAGGGGCCTGGCCCTCAGCTGCTGGCAGAGCAGGAGATGCTGGGTTCCAAGGAAGGGGCTGACAGCTCTCAGAGGCCGGGGAGCAGAAGGGCAGGCTGGGAGAAATGGCCCATCCTCTGTATGGATGTCCGGATCGGCTTTGCCTTGCGTCTTCCTAAAGCTGACCTCCTATTTGACCCCTAGGGAGGCTGGGGTAGATTAGATCTGGGTGAGCCACAGAGATCACAGTGCCAGGGTACAGGAGGCAGGACTTGGGCCCAGAGTCAGAAGATGGAGCAATGGGTACAAAGCCAGAGGGGCTTCTAGTTAGTTTGTTTACTGCTCAGAACAAGCATGGGAAGTGAGTCCCTGCAGAGTCAAGGTAGAGAGGGGACTGCACCAACCAGGCGGCAGGGAGGGCGCAAACAGACCTGGGCATGCTGGGGGCAGGGGGAGCAGCCAGTCACTTCCAGACAGAAGTCAGGGGCTGGACCCCACAAGGACAGGGAGGGTGGTCCCAGGTCAAGTCACCTCCCTGGAGCCCCAACAGCTCATTTCAAACCAAGACCGGGCATAGAAGAGCTCAAGACAGCACACTGCAAACCTTAAACCCACCCCAAATTTGGGGTACATTTGCAATCAAACCCAAAGACCGGAATTTGGAAGATCAAAAAACTTGACACGTTTACCCAAAGTTGCTTTAAAGTCAGAAAAAAATGAGATTTGAGAGCAGATCATGAGCAGATGATGCTCTGTGTGAACAGCAGGATTCTGAAGGAGGAATGCACTCCTCTCTCAGGCCACCCCAAGGCCCCTGCAGCACTGCCTCCTCCCAGGGCCGAGGGCCCAGGTGTGAACCCCAGACAGCTCCAGACATCCGCCCACCCCAGCTGGAAGGGCACGTCTGACCCTCTGGGGCTGTTGGCTTCACTCTGGGCTGAACCCAGCCAAGACCAGAAGGAGCACAGCGTGCTGAGTGCACACCAGGGAGGGGAGGAAGTAGGCCGTCCAACTTCTGCTTCCCCTCCCCCACCGGCCTTCCTGGGGGGTGCTGGGGAGCCCGGCTTTCCCCTAAACACTCTGCCTGCGAGGATGCCAGGACGGATGACGAGATGACACCGATGACACCAGCAGCAGCTCAGTGGCCCAAGTTCCCTGCACTCCCAGATCCACCTGTCCGCTTGCCCCCCCCATGTCTCATCAGTGTCCTCCAGCCATGACCCCTCCCTGGACTGCAGTGACCAGTGGCCCCAGAGCTGCCAGTGGGGGGTGAGGGGGAGCCTGGGGCTGGGGCTGGCATTCCCAGGTGCAATCGGGGAAGCCCTCGGGGCCTCTGTTCCCTCCCATAAGCCAGGCTCTAGTCCTGACCTCTGCCCATGTCTCCCAGTTCCAGCAGCAGAACCAACAGCTCGGAGGTAAATACCGGTTTGGCACGCTGCACTAATGCCTTGTCCCTCTAATCCTTGAGCCAGCTTGGTGTAAGGTCATCCACATCTTCCAGATTTGGAAACCAGAACCCAGAGAGGTAGCCAGTCAGTGTCAGGGCCCCATCCGAAGCCAGGTCACCTGCCAGTGCTCGTGCCCCCCCCCCTTAGAGCCTCTGGCCTTGAGCGGGAGCCCACCCTCCTCTGTTCAGGGTCCCACTGACTGTCCCAGAGCCCCCATGGAGCCCCACAGGCCCTCGGGGCAAAAACCTCTGGAACGATTCAGCCAGAACAATCTTGCAACCCAGAATAGGACTCTAGCAGGAGAGAGGCAGAAAGATGCCCAGGCCCCCCGCGAGCCTCTAGGCTCCCCTTTATCTGCCCCCCCTCAAAGTCTGGTCCCCTTCTGTTTATCTAACAGTCGCTTCATATTGGGGGGGGGGGGGGCTGCAGGTTGAGCCCCCTGCCTGTCCTAGCCCGCTGGGCCAGCTCACTGTTATTCCCATTTCGCAGATGGAAAACTAAGGCGTGGAAAGGCTGCACGGACCCCCCAAGCGGGGGGATTAGTAGCACTAAGCACCGGAGCTGGGACTTGAGCCCAGGCCTGTGGCCCTGCAGAGAGCGCTGCCAGGTGAGTAGGGTCAGTGGGCCTCCTGCTTCTGGGACAGCCTGTCTTGCCTTGCCCTGGGCAGCAGCTGAGCCACGGGCACCGCCTCCTGCAGTGTTGACTCCTGAAGGGCAGCGTAGCGCCTTTTGGACTCTAAGAAATCGCATCCTCATCTACCTCCTTGGAGCAGTCGTGGGAGAGCTGGTTCACCGATGTGTTGACTCACACTTGAAATCGGCACCGGCCACAGCCTCGCAGGGTCATTAGGCCACACACTCTAGCCCATTTCCTACAACCCCAGAAGAAGCTCTCACATAAAGCCGTCGGGCCAGCTGGCTGCAGCACAATCTAAGCTAAGGAGGCTTGCCTGATAGCTTCAGGACACCGGGCTGCTGGGGAGATGGAAGGCGTCGCTGCCACAGGACCGCAGGCGTCGCAGGAAGGGCGGGCGCTCAGCGCAGACATTATTTAATGCGATAACAGAACACGTACATCTTTCAACATCTGCAAGCCGAGAGGTCACAGTGAGGATGAGTCAAAGAGTGAAAGTGGCACGAAGGCTCCCCTGAGAAAGGACGCCTGTCCCTTGCTCTTCAGCTGGCTGCCCCAGAGCCTTCTCCCTGCCTCGCCTGCCTCTGTCACAGGCCTTGTGACAGGTACCGTCTCTCCCAGCAACTCAAGGTTCTTCACACCGCTTTCTGGCTTTCTGGAAGGGTTTAGAGGGAGTTGTTGCGTGTGCTTTTTAACGTTGTGATTCTGTATTGCTGAAATCTGGCACTCAATAAAATAACCGTGACTGTTTATTTGCCATGAGTCCTGATGTTCTGGAAGCTTCCTTCTTCTAAATGGAAGTTGGTTCTTATAAATATTGGGTTAATTAGCTGTGCTATCTGAAATAAATCATTTGCTGTCGGTTTTTATGGCGGTTAGCAGTTTGTGAAGCAATTTTTACATATATTTAGCCAGTGGCTGGAACATTATCAATGCGTCTAAGAGTTTATGGAATCGAGAATTGAGTTTATCCAACATGATGTTCACAAGAGCCCATGAGGGGTTAGATTTTTGTTGGTGGGAGGGGCTGCCTTTCTTAAATGAAAAAATCCCGTATGCCCCATAGTGAGCAAATTTGGTCACTCCAAATGTCATACCATCTCCAGAGGACTTGCCACCCCACGCTCTCCAGACGTAACAACAGTCTATGGTTTTCTATACATTCATCCACAAATTTTTTCATTTACACAAACACCTACAAATACCTCTTTGCAAAGAATAGATGTGTATCATCATCCCGAGTTTTTGCCTTTTCGTTTAAATCAAATAACATATCATGTCATATTGTCCGTACAAAATGTGCCTTACTATGGCAGCATAATATTCCATTTTGCTGTAAAGTGAACAACCTTGCTCACCATCTTTGCTCGCGTTGCCAGAGTATATTTGCAGGATAAATCCCCAGAATTAGAAATGGAAGCCTCAAAATATATGCCCTTGTGACGATGATATTCGATGTAAAATTACCAACCAAATAAAATGAAATCTGGACCAAATTATGCAAGTCTGAGGCCCACCACCAACAGTGGTAGAGAACCCTACTTCTTCACAACCTTGTCAGTACCATGGATGGCCAAACTGGCTCGTCTTGGCCAGTGTGATTGGTAAAGAAGGGCATCTCGATCTGATGTGCATTTATGAATCCGGGAAGAGGAGCATCTTTTCACGTATTCCCAAGTTACTGGCTTTTCATTTTGAAAAGTATGACTAGGTTCGATTGTCAAATATTCCTCAGCATAGCTGGGGAGCACACACTGCTGCCCGATGACAGCTCCAAGGTAGTAGTAACTCAGGAGAATTCCAACTTAATTTTCAGGCCAAAATGCTTTCTACTAAATCGTTCCTCACACGGGGCATCTGAAAGGAAGAGAAATGGCATTGACTTGCCTGGTAACTGCACTGAACACTCTCTCTTCCCTTTCTTCCCCAAAAGAGAGGGGCCCCAGTCACCCACATGTCTGCTCACCTTCATCAAAGGCACCTCTTTGGGAGAGCAGAAGAAATTGGGGGTGGAGGGGGATGGCCTTTGGAATCACCGCGTCTTCTCACCCCAACCGTGCAGGATTTGCCTCCTTTTGTTTTGTTTGCCCTGCTTCTCCTTTTAACATTTGAATTTCCACTCCACCTGGGTGATAACATTCACGTGGTTCAAAACTCAAAACAATATAACCAGGTAAACTTTGAGAACTCTGCTTCCACCTCATGCCTGATTACCACCTCGGCTCCCCCTCCCCTCCTCGTTCCTCCCCTTATAATTTCTCTTCCCTTTATAGTTAATAACTTCTATCAATGAAATCTAAGATTTCCTCTCATTTTCCAAATTTCAAAATATCTACTAGTGCATTGGGTTTTTCAGATGATCTTTGACTACTCCACCTCACCAGGCTCCATCCAGAAGGCACTTTCTTTCTTTCTTCTGGAAAACCCTGGAAGAGGGACCTCCAAAGTCCTGCCCAGATGTAAGAGCATGGGATAAAAGAAGAGGAGCCTTGGTTCAGCAACTATGAAATATTATTTTATATTATATACTTTATATATAATATTGCACTGGGTGGTGGTGCAGTCGGTTGGGCATCCAACTCTTGGTTTCAGCTGTGGTCGTGGTCCTAGGGTCATGGTTCCGGGGTTATGAGATTGACATATGACTCTTGGTTTCAGCTGGGGTCATGGTCCCAGGGTCATGGGCCCAAGGTCATGAGATGCAGCCCTACATCAGGCTCTGTGCTCATCGTAGAGTCTACTTAAGATTCTCTTCCCCCTCTGCACCTACCCCTTGTTCTCGTTCTCCCTCTTTCTCTCTTTTATCTCTCTCTCTCTCTCCCTCTCTCTCTCTCTCTCTCCATGGGTAAATAAATCTTTAAAAACAACTGTTGTAAGTGCCCATAGTTCCCAGCAGGGAAATTGTTACTTGGTGGCTGGGTGCCTCATCCCTGACAGCATTCAAGGAGACGCAGTCAGGGACACTGCCGAGATTTCTACACTTGTCAGAAGAAAGGAGCACTGCTTCTTCCACATCCACAATTCCATGCAGAAATCCACTCGTCTGCTTATTCAGCAGGCATATATATATAGAAAGCTTCCTATATGCCTAGCAACGTGCTAGGAATCACCCCGGTCCCATTTTGGCTTTCGCCAAATCCCAACTCTTTCCTGCATTCAGCAGGTTAGAGCCTGACAGCACATACAAGTCCAGGGCTGGCATGCTCAGCTGGGCAGGTTTTGTGACGCACAAATTCCCCAGCTACACGGAGGCCCTGACTCAGGCAGATAACCAGTTAGCAGACAGACAGACACATGCAAAAAAAAAGACCGTCATTAGATGCGGTGCAGGTGGGGAGCAGAATGTAACAGGAACAGAGCCTCGAGAAGAGGGCTCTTGGCTGAATCCTGAGTGATGGCCTCTCCTCATCCACATGTCTGAGTGGCCTCCCTGCTTATCAGGAGCCAGAAAGGTGGGATTGATGGCTCTCAGAAGGGACGGGCACTGCTGGATTCTGGGGCTGTGATAAGAGACGGGCCTTCTCTTCTGCGCTCTGCCTCTGACTGACTTTGGCCTTAGGCAGATACTCGGCTTCCCTTCCACAGCCTTCTCAGTGACCCCTGGCCCTGTCTCTCAATGACTCCCGACCCTGTCTCTCAATGACCCCTGGCCCCATCTCTCAATGACCCCCGACCCTGTCTCTCAATGACCCCCAGCCTCGTCTCTCAATGACCCCCTGACCCCGTCTCTCAATGACCCCTGGCCCCTTCTCTCAATGACCCCCGGCCCCATCTCCCAGTGACCCCTGGCCCCTTCTCTCAATGACCCCTGGCCTCATCTCTCAATGACCCCCGGCCCCATCTCTCAATGACCCCCGGCCCCTTCTCTCAATGACCTCCAGCCCTGTCTCCCAATGACCCCTGACCCCGTCTCTCAATGACCCCTGGCCCCTTCTCTCAATGACCCCTGGACCCTTCTCTCAATGACCCCCGGTCCCATCTCTCAATGACCCTTGGCCCCTTCTCACCTTGTGCAGGTGTCCAAAAATATGCACAGGGCTCTAAAGACTCCCTAAAAATCCATCCTCAGATAACATTCTATCACCCAGACTCCTGCCAAAAAAGAAAAAAAAAAGCCATAATTTTATGAGAGTCTCTCCAAAGATAGGTGAGATTCTAGCTGTGTGGAACCTGGAAGGCCAGAGGGAGAAATCCCAAACCACGGCAGAGCCTATGGTCCATCGAGATTCGTCCCACATTGAGAATTTGTCCCAGGATGCCATAGAAGGCACAGGCCACGAGCCATGGAAAGCACACGGAGGCATGTAATCTGGGCAGGGGCCATGCTAGATGATCTACGTCCACTATTCTATGTGAGAGGTTTAAAATCACTGTTATGGGCTGAACCGTGTCCCTAACCCCCACTACCTGAGAATGGGACTATATTTAGAGAGAGAACCCTTAAAGAGGTAATATAAGTAACTTGAGGTCATTACAGTTGCCCCTAACCGGATATGACTGGTGTCCTTATAATAAGAGGAAATAAGGACGCCGAACCACACAGACCACGTGAGGACTCAGAGAGAAGGTGGCCATCGACCAGACAAGGAGAGAGGCCACAGGTGACATCCTGACCTCGGGCTTCCAGCCTCTACAAGTGTGAGACAATACATTTCTGTGTTGAAGCCCCCAGGACGCAGTATTTAGCTACGGCAGTGCTTGCAAACTCATAAACCATTATTTATCAACTCCACATTTTTCATCTTTTTCGAGCAATCCGTGGCTGCCCCTTATACAAGTAGAGTGAAAGTCCTTATAAGAGGCTCCCACATGTGCACAAGCACAAATACACGCCTGCGCCCATCCCTCGGGGAAGACAAGTCTGCTCCGACCAGTTCAAGCACTGGTTACAGTCCACGGAAAGTCCTGATTTATGCGTCACCTTAAGAGAGCTGAGCTCTTTGCAGTGTGACAAGAGGGGCTCAAGTGTCAGCTGACCGTGTGACTAAGCAGTCTCCGTGTGTTTCACCTTTTCCTTCTCGATGCCCACTTCCACCTGCCTTCCCTTCCCAGGGAGAGCTTTGCCGTGGCCACGTATTCAGAGGAGATAATAAACCTCCCTTGCCTTTTCAATAAACAACGCCACGCATGTGGCTTCAGGAGCAGATCTGTGCCATCCACAGAATGTGTGCACACCTATTTCCTGCCAGCTCCGGGTGCTCACGTCTGGTAGCTGCACCAGCTGGCTGGGTGGCGTCCACGCGGGCTGGGTCCCCAGTCGGGACCCTGGAGAAGGCCCGATGGAGTGGGGGTCCAAGCTGAGCCAGCACCTCCTCTGCAGCAGGGCAGAGAGCCCCGCAGCTCTTCCCAGAGCTCCCTTCACTTCATTTTCGTCTCAAAAGAACACCTCAGCTGCCAGGAGCTCAGAAGGGGCCAAAGGATTTGAGGCCACGTTCATTCACTGCTAAAGGCTGGTCTTTTCTGCGAGAAGCCTCTGTCCTGCAAGCAAGGGTCACAGATGAGCTGAAAGTAGATCCACCCACCAAAAATAGCAAGACGTTTTGCCACGGCCTTTTCCCCTGTTAAAGTCTCTACAGATGTCATTGGGTCCACCCGACAATGTGGGCATCTTCCTGTGTGTGTAGCTGTACCTGATGAAAACCGTTTCTCCATCCAGTGAAAACCCTTGAAAAAATAATACACCATAAGAAAATAAATCTTTCTTTTTCACGATGTTATGTTATTGAAAAAATAACAATAAAATGAATAAAATAAGAATCCAAGACTAAAATTGCCCTGCAGCCCATACCTTAATAAGAATTAATGTTTCTCTTTATTCACATTATTCTCGTCCATATGCACACTGAGTTTTCACATACCAAAAAAAAAAAAGACATAGTCAATAACAAGTAGTTTGTTTTTTCTCTTTGTAACAAATGTTTGCTTGGAAGAACTTGCGGGTACTAATACGAAAATGAGCAGAAAACACAAAGGGCGTGAGTCGCGGAGTCATCAGCTGTCATCAGACGGCCCAGGGCCTGAGAAAGTCCCTGCTGTGCCCGCTTGTCACACTCGAGGCAGGTGTTCACCACTGGATCCAGAACTGTCGCCAGAGTCTCTTACGACGTGGTCCACATTCGGCTTTCCAAGGCGTCGTGCCAAACATCCTCCCGCTGGATTATAAACCGAAGTTGCTAAGCCTGGCCCTACTTGAGAAAAGTTCACCCCCCACATCAAAAATCTTCCCTTGCGTGCGTCCCTCCTTCACCCATATCTGCTCCGCATGAGTCATGCGGCCTGCAAGCAGCTCAAGAGGACTAGAGGGTAAGTCTCTTCCTTCCCAGGACGAGCGGTTCCAAGGACTCTGACCTCCAGCGCACCGTGGTGAGCAGCAGCACAGAGCCCGGGCAGGGAGGGCCCGGCCGATCCTGCAGCCTCTCCCCGCGCCTGCTTCTGGCTGGAGCTTCCCTGGGAGAGGTTCCCTCCGGCTCTCGGCTGTGGTGCAGACAGCAATCTGGCAGTGAGGACGCGGCCAGACGCCCACTCACCCACTTGCTCCGCCCTCGGGCTGCACAGAGCCCACCCGCGTGCTCCTGGCTCCTTGGACCTTCCCGAGTAGGGGGCTGCAGCCCAGATGCCTGGCTCCATGCCACACTCCCAGACCCGCTCCAGCCTCATCCTTGGGGACTGGTCCCCTGTCTCCTGTCCAGGCCAAGACCTGCTCCAGCCTCATCCTTGGGGACTGGCCCCCTGTCTCCTGTCCAGGCCAAGACCCGCTCCAGCCTCATCCTTGGGGACTGGCCCTCTATTTCATGTCCAGGCCAAGTCTTCAGCATGACTCAACCCTTAGCTTGACAAGAGCTCCCACTACAGCCCCCAGACTCCTCAGAATGTGGGGACCACAGCTCGGAATGGGAAGGAGGTAGGACAGTGGGCCGCAACCACATCCTGGGCTCCATGGCCAATTCCAGATCATTACAGCCCTAGTCAGATCTGTGAAGCTCCAGCCTCTGGGCTGGATTAAGAGGCAAACCTTTCACACTTCAGAACTCAGAAGTATTCCAGAGTGTTCCCCGGGGACTTTTTCATTAGGCGCCCTACACTCTAGAATCTTTCCTATTTTTCCCCAAATAATGCTGTCACAAGGCCAAACACACACACACACAGACACAGGCACAAGGGCAGACACACACACACACCCCTGACACAGAGACACACACTCAGAGACACGCACGCACACACACCTTCGACAAACTACGGGTGACCACGTGTCCAGAAATTGCAATATTCAATAAAGAAAAGGAAATTAAGTGCTTCTGATTAACCAGAGGAGGTGTGAAGGGGGAGGCATTCTCCCGAATACGACTAATTGTTCATTTTGTTCACAGGAACCTCAGCCACCACCATCCACATGTCCCAAGTGTAGCCTGCAATCCTGCTTCCCGTCCTCCGCTTCCCTCTTTCCTCCTCTCCTTCTCTCCCTCACCCAGAACACACAGATGTCTTGGGCATGTGGTCATCAGTCTCCCAGGAAAACTGCCTGACTATCTCGAGACACCGCTGGCACTTGGGGATCATGGACCATGGAGAAGAGGCTGATAAGGCTTATTCTGGAACCCGGGTTGCAGAGGCTGTCCTTGGAGCAGCTGGGAGACCCCTCGGGTCCTGGGCCAACTTGCCACCAAGAGGGAAACAAGTGTGCTTGAAAGTGTGGGCCGTGTGTGCACGAGCCTGGGTGCATCCCGTGGTGCGTGGCCATGCGTGAGCGTGTTTACTGAGTGGCTCTGTGTGAACACACGTGTGGCAAGTGTGTAAGCATGTGCGTGGACAGCTGTGAACACGCCCTTGAGCATGAAGAGTGTGTGATGTGTGCTTGTGGGTGAGGGAGGCTGCAGGTGCAGGGGTTGGGGTGTCGATCTCTCAGTGGGGGAATCATTACACAGCGGGATGGGGGACAAGACAAAGTTCCTCTTCTCGTGCCCTAGCAGGAAAGGGCCATACGGGGTTCCCCAGCCTGAGACCAGCAGAGCTAAAGCTAAAATCAATTGAGATTACCTCCCTGGAGTCTCAAGGTCAGAGGGAAGTCCCACTGGCCGACCACCGGCCCACGAGGACCAAGCACAATTAGCAGATTGGTGAGGGGCAGAGAGACAAAGCTGATTCTGTGACCGGGGCACCAGTGCTGACCTATCAGTGAATCCCCGGGGCACCGAGTCCCCTGGCTCTGGAGGCAGAAGGTGGACCGGACCCGAGTCCCCCTCACCAGAGCTGTGGGGCCCTGGTCCAGTGAGTACACTCAGTCGGACGACCTGGGACGCTGCCAGGGAGGTCCATGCCCGGGAGCCTCAGGCCCAAGGGAGACGATGGAACCTGACCCATGACCCAGGACGGGTGAATGGGTCAGGCCACACTGGAGAAAAGCCACCCTGCCCAACACATGAGGCTCACGGGGCCACTTAGGAGCCCTGCTGCAATGATGTGAGTCAGCACATGATGAATGAACCGTATATAATGGATACGGTACAAAAAATATGATGGATATACAACATCCCATGAATAACCAGTATATGGTGGATATACGACGTTCAAAACCAGTGGATACACCCCTTTGCTCTGCTATCCGAAAGTAGAGCGTTCCTATGAATACGTCCACAATCCAAAATGGCATAAAGTTGGGACACCTGGGTGGCTCAGCAGTTGAGCGTCTGCCTTCGGCCCAGGACGTGACCCTGGTCCCGGGATCACGTCCGGCATCGGGCTCCCTGCATGGAGCCTGCTTCTCCCTCTGCCTCTCTCTCTCTCTGTGTCTCTCATAAATAAATAAATAAAATCTTTTTTAAAAATATCATAAAGCAAAGAAGAGGTTACCATTAATTTATATGGAAAAATTGTTGAGCATTCCCAGACCCCAAAAATCACCTCTCTTAGGCTTTCCTGATACCTTAGAACACATCTTGCTAACAGATGCACAAAGTAAATCAAGATAATTCACAGATGCCCACAGATAACGTTCAAAGTTCTGGAGGCTGGACGCTGAGACACTGAGTGCGGGTCCCAGGGAAGACGCTTGGTGGGGCCACTCTCGTCACCCTCCTGATTTCTTCGGGTTAACAACAAAAAAGTACTAATGTACATCTTTCATTAGGTGGGGAATCCCTATATGATACCCGATGAAGGCTTGAACCCAGAGGGTGGGAGCAGAAATGGGAGGGTTGGGCAGAGGTGTCACGAGGTAGACGTACCCAGGACAGGGTCACTGGTCAACTCTCCTGGCAATGCTGTGCCTGCCTCCTCCTGGCAGCCTTCCCAGGAGCCCCCCTCAGTCTTCAGGCAAGGAGAATCCACGCAGGCATCACCTGCATACAGGGGAGCTGGCTTGTAGGAAAACACATCCCGTTCTATTCGGCTCCGGAGGAAGAACCAGAACGGACCACATTCTCCACCCCCTTGGCGAGGGAGGGCCGGGTTCAGAGGGTCCGGGGCTGGGCCACGCGTGCTCCCCAATGCAGACCACGTCGGGGAGGCCAGAGTTCAAGTCCCCTCGGGGCAGCCAATCTCAGGGGCAGGACTAACGTCTGTGTTTCTGGGTGCAAAGCTTTCCTCCTCCATCAGGTCTGCAGGACCCGAGCAGGATCAAAACTCCCAGGGCCGGGGACCACCCTCCACACACGCCTCCAAACGGAGGTGGAGAACCTGAGCCTTTTCGACAACCAAAGGAAGTAACCTCAGGAACCAGACACCTGCTGGTTACCCTCACAGGCTTTCACGGACCCCCAGGGGGGGCTGCCCCCCCGCTGTTATGAACTTCCCAAGAAAGCCTCTTCCTTTCTCACAAAGCTCCCCCAGGAGCGGGACTCCTCCTTCCCCACCCCACCCCCACTTCTCCTCCAAACCCACCAACCCTCCTCGTGGCCACCCCACCTGGACTCGGTGGGAGGGTCTCATGGTGACCACGGGAGAGCAGGTTTCCTGCTTCTGAGGTGCGGAGCACAAACACCTGCCCCAAGGCCAGCTTCAAGGGAAATGACTAGCAGAACATTCTAGACACCAAGAGCTCTCAGGGCAGCAGTGGATTCTTAGCAAAAGTCTTGGGTGCTGGGTCCTCCCACGGCAGCTGAGCTGGGCACCTCATGCAGTGGGTAAATCCACTACCCCCCTCCAATGCCCCAGGGATGAGAACCCAGCAGCTGGAGGACTTTCCAATAACTGAGAAGCTGGACGCACCAGTCACACTCTGAAATCCCCAAAGACCCACATTTGCAGTGTCGGTTAGCCATCTGCAGCCAATGGGGTGGGGTGGAGGGCTGGTTGCAGATGTGTGGTTACAGAACAACAAAATGGGGAGAATCTTCACCTCTGGAAGAACACTGCATGAGAAAAAAAAATAGACTTTATTTTTTTAACTGGGAAACTATGCCATATCCCTCTGTGCTCTTTGAACAGTTCACAGTTCAGAGACCGTGAACATGAATCCTAATACAGTTTAGCCTCATACACGTCTCTTCTTTTAAAGATAATTTTTGAAACTTCATTCTCATGCAGTCCACATGGAGAATAAAGAATCAATCTTCAAATCAAATCTTGAATTTAAAAGTTAAAAATAGCAATAAAATAGAAGGTAAAGCCTTACCCTCCCCTAACTCGAGAACCATTCACCTGGACTCTTTGCTGAAACATTTAAAAACATTTGTGGGAACAAAGGTGTGCTTGCCCGGTGACTTGATCCTCACACGCTCCTGGAGGCGGTCACTTTCCAGCAGCAATGGAGCCCTCAAAATGTATACCCTCGAAATGTTCTAACCGTTTGACCCAGAAATCAATCTGCTGGGAACCCACACTAAGGAAACAATTCTAAAGAACAAATGGGCAAAAAGAAAAAAAAAAAAAAAAAAAAGAACAAATGGGCCATGTGCACAAATACACGCACTGTGGTGTTTTCTCTATGTTGAATGCAACTTAAGTATTCAACATCTGGACATCGTAAGTAAATTATGTCACATCAAATCCACATAATATTATACGGTGATTAAAATTATAACTGTAGTAACAAAGAAAAGGTTCTTGGTATTATTGTCATTGCATGATAACCTACAGAAAATATGTGACTACTAGACAAGGTCAGGAAGGCACTTTCCCAAAATGAAAGCACTGTCAAATTCATTTTCCTTTTACCCATGAAACTGTCCTTTGTTTTGCTCCAGAATATTCTCCCCCAGGGAACTACTATTATACCTGCTTTATTAAGATGCTGGAAATAGGAGTTTCCTCTTTAAAAATTATTGCCGAGAATTTATTCCAAGGAAATTATCACACATTCATTGCTGCACTGCTGCAATTTTTCTAGATGAGAATAATCTAAATCACCAATAATAAAGGATAAAATAAATCGTATGTATCCAGGGGCACCTGGGGGGCTCAGTCAATTGAGTATTCAACTCTTGATTTCAGCTCAGGTCATGATCTCAAGGTTGTGAGATCGAGCCCTCCGTCAGGCTCCGTGCTCAGCATGGCTCCTTTTCTACTGCCTCTCCCCTTGCTCTTGTGCTCTCTTTCTCTCAAAATAAAAAATCCTATGTACCCAAACCATAGAATATTGTGCCTCTGATCAAAACTGTGATGTAGAGAAATGTTTCAGATATATTAGATGAATAAAGGAAGTTACATAATTGGTCGTAAACTCTGATTCTTCTTTTGTAAATTGTATATTTTGTCTTTAATCTCTTAACTTTTTTCTTTTATACAATAAAAATTATTTGAAAATGGAAGAAGTGTTCCCACCGCTGAGCCTAATAATCTAAGCATAAAAATGTCTAAGTTAAGAGTTAAAACTGTAAAGCTCTTAGAAGAAAACATAGCTATACATCTTCATGACCTCGATCAAATCAGGCAATGACTTCTCAACATATGACATCAAGAGCATCAACGAGCAAAGAAAAAAAATAGGTAAATTGTACTTCATCAAAATTAAAAACTTGTGCAACAAAGAACACCAACAAGACAATGAAAAGAGAAGATATTTACAGATCATGCATCTGATAAGGGTATAGTACCAGAATATATCAAAGAACTCCTACAATTCAAAACTGGAAAGAGGATCCGAATATACATGTCTCCAGAGAAGACATGCAAATGTTCAATAAGCACATGAAAAGATGCTCCATAGCATTAGTCATTAGGGAGAATGTGAATCAAAGTCACAATGATGGGGTAACTGGGTGATGGGCATTGCAGAGGGCACTGGATGTAATGAGCACTGGATGTTCTTCTTCTTCTTTTTTTTTTTTTTCAGAGAGTCAGCAGTGCATTTTATTATACATCTTAGATTTATACATTTCATATATGCTTTTAAAAGCTTCAATTAACAGTTTGGTACAAAATAAAAAATATATATGCAACAGTGGTTCTCAGGCACAGAATTTAGGAGACTGGAGAAAGTTTTCTTCCTAACATATAGTGAATATTATGAACCAGAATAGTGGAATGTTTCCATCTGACCTAGCTGCTTTTTTGATTGAATTTTATTACAGTGAAAGGCTTTAGTAGGTATGATATTGCTAAGTGGAAACAATGAGTCTCAAGTTTATAACCTGTATTTTCTTGAAGTCTGTAGGACCTAAATAATTACTTTTCTCCTAATAGAACTCCAAGATCATCCAATGAAAATAATACTATCCATAAAATATCTGGAGCATCAGCCTAAGAACCACTGCCCATGGTTATCCAAGGTCTTCAGGCCTCACAGGATGAGGTAAAGGTATGATGGATTTCTTCTCAGTGTCTCTGGAGAGTGCTTTCCTCATATCATAGGCATCCTCGTCGGGCTCCCCATTGCGTTTGCGTAGTACTCTATGACTATCCTGTACATGCTGTAGCCCAACTGCTTGGACATGTTCACTGCAACTTGGTTAGATACTCTTACAAGGAGATCAACAAAAAAATCCACCCTTTCTTTCTGAAATCTCCTCTAATAACTCCATAAGTTTAGCAACCAAACCAAGGCGTCGAAATTCTGGGGGCAACAGAGAGAGCTGTGACATGCCCGTGCCATTCTTCCCTAGCTACTGAATCTTCCACTTTACCCATGAATGTTGTTGAAGGTCATCTCTCGTGAAGGACCGGAGCGTGGTCATCAGCACTGGGTGTTCTATGAATCACTAAATTCTACCCCTGAAACTAATAATACACTCTATGTTAACTAAATTGAATTTAATTTAAAACTTTTTTTTTTAATTTTTTGCAAAGAAAAAAGATGTAAAAAAAAAAAAAAAAAGAGTCACGGGGATCCCAGGGTGGCTCAACAGTTTAGTGCCTGACTTTAGCCCAGAGCGTGATCCTGGAGTCCCGGGATTGAATCCCACATCAGGCTCCCTGCATGGAGCCTGCTTCTCCCTCTGCCTGTGTCTCTGTCTCTCTCTTTCTCTCTCCCTGTCTATCATGAATAAATAAATAAAATCTTAAAAAAGAGAGAGATATACTACTTTACACCCACTAGGATCCTTAAACCAAAAAGATGGTCAATAGAAAGCACTGATAAGGATGAGGAGAGATTGGAGCCCTCACACATTGTTGGCGGGAATACAACATGGTGCAGCCACTTTGGAAACCAGTTCGTCAGTTCCTCTAAAAGTTAAACATCATTAGCATATGACCCAGCAATTCTACGGCAGGTTTTCTACCCAAGAGAACTGAAAACATGTCTATGCAAAAACTTGTACAGGAACGTTTATAGCGGCAGCTTCATAATAGTCGAAACGTGGAAGCAACTCAAATGTCCATCAACTGATGAATGGGCAAATAAAATGTAGTACAACCGTACAATGGAATATTATTTGCCAGTAAAAAGAATGAATAGCTGAACACACACTACATCATAGATGAACCATGAGAATATTATTAAGCTCATTGAGAAAAACTAGACACAGAAGGCCATATATTACATGATTTTATTATAGGAAATTTAGCAAATCCATAGACAGAAAGTAGATTAGTTGCCAGGATGCCAGGGCCCAGAGGGGAGGGAATGAAGAGTGACTGCTTATAGGTACGAGATTTCTCTTGAGGATCTTGGAAATGTTCTGGAATTGGATAGTAATGATGGCTGCACAATTTTATGAATATACAAAACATCACCGTATTACGCACTTGAAAGGAGTGGATTTTATGGTTTGTGAATTACACCTCAACTATATATCTGAGTAAACTGGGATGAATCATTATTTACAGGTCATTTTAAACCCAGTGAGTGGATGCAAAGACTCTATACCCTAGTACTTATGAATTTCCTTCCCACCGACGGCCAGAAAACGAGCATTTAAGATGACTCAGCAGATAGCAAGCAGAATGTTCTCTCCTTGAGTCCATAACACAAAGCAACGTTTGCACAGAGATTTCAGATCTATTGCTGATTTGGGGGAGAAGAATCTCATTGGCTTAAGGAAAATGGTGACAAACACTAGGTTTAAATACTCTAAACTAATCAGAGATCGGGATACTGAGTCAAGTAGGAATTGCCAAATCTGGAATCTATATTTTTTTATCATAAACCTACACTTTGTTTTTTTTTTAAGATTTTATTTATTTATTTATGAAAGACACACAGATCGAGGCAGAGACACAGGCAGAGAGAGAAGCAGGCTCCCTGTGGGGACCATAATGCAGGACTCGATCCCAGGACCCCGGGATCACGACCTGAGCTGAAGGCAGGCCCTCAACCACTGAGCCACCCAGGTGCCCCATAAACCTACTCTTGAGTGATTCTTGGGAGCACAGCACAGCAGCTGCAAGGGCTGCTCCTGACCCCGCAGCCAGAACCCTGTCCACATGCTGTCCTCTGGCTCCCACTTTGAGCCAAAGTTCACTTCCTTTTGTCCAAGAAGGGGTCGGGGACAGCTTTCGTCCACCGGCTAACCCAGGCTGTGAGCGGATAACCAACCCTGTGACACTCTGAGGCTCTGCTTTTGCCCTTAGCTTGGTTTGTGCTCCGAAAGCTCCACTCAGAGCACCTCCTGGCCCAGCATCAGGCTTAGGGGACAGCGCTACATAAGCAGGCCGCACAGCAGCGGGGACAGGCTTCCCAGTGAACAAGACACACTTTCCCCTGGCATCCAGGGTCCTTGCCTTTTCGGTTTAACCCAGATCTGATTCCAGGGTGAAGTCGGCCGCAGGAACCTAACCACGGACATGACAGCGGGAAAGCCAGCAGGCCCCCAGCTCTGAGACAGAGGGGGCGTCTGAGCCATCGATCATCATCGGGTCTAGCTCGCCGCCCCCGACAGCAGCCCCAGGCCCAAAGCAGCCCCGGCGGATGGGCCTGCCGCCCGTGTGGCGACACCCAGGATGACGGGACCCACTCGACACCCCACAGGGCGGCTGTCCCTGCTCCGGGCCTGGGCTCACCCACTCACTGACACGACGCCCCTGCCAGGTTGCAAGCTGCCTGGCTGTGACTCCCCGTAGAGGCTCAGACTTCCTGCTGGGAAGCGGCACGTAGAACGCGTCCCCCCTAGTTCGCGTGAAGGTCCCTCATGTCCGAACACACCAACCAGCTGGGGCCACAGGCTCAGGACACCGAGAGCCGATGAAACCAGGGAGGAGGGACTGAGAGCTGCCGGACTGTAGCCGGCCTGTCCCTCCTGAGCCCAGTGACTTGAAGCCAGGTGCTTGTCTTCTGTATTGCCCACAAACAAGATCCCGAATGCCACTTCCTCGCCAGCACCACCATGAGCGATGCTCCAGAGATGCCCCATAAAGTTCCAAGCAAACCTCTCTTGGTTTTGCTTGTTTGCTCAAGAGAGAGAAACACGTGGGTGTCTACATCCAGGTCAGCGAGCCTGGCGGTGGCAGAGGCGAGTGACAGTCCTTACCCCACGGTCCCTGCTCCGTCCTTGCAGATGCTAGGGCAGGGTCCTCCCCATTAGCCCTTCCGCGTTTCCTGAGGACGGCCACCGGCAACTGCATCTTGCAGAGAACCGCTCATCAAGGACCTCAGTGTGCTCAGCCGTCAAAGGGCTGGGACCCGAGACTCCTGGGGCCCCTTCTTTCCGAACCCCCTCTACCCTCCCTGCCCGCCGATGCGGAGCTCCTCAACCCGGCCCTAGATGTGCTGAACACTTCCAATGATAAACTGTCTTGAGTGCAGCGAAAACCGGGTTTGGCAGAGCGAGAACCCATTACAAGTCGATGAGGAGTTGCCTGGCCAAATGAACAGCAATACAAGCAGCTTTGTTGACTTAGCAAGACAGTCTTTTCCTTTATTTCTTGTAAAGAAAAAATGCCGTCATTCTTAAACTCCTCCGACTGCCAGCCAGGAACCACTCGCTCCACGCGGGTTCTGCGGCGGCGTCACACAGCTCGGGAGGAAAGACGGGGCAGGTGGGCCCCGGACACGCTCCCGCTCCATCTCGGGGTGCTCACAGGAGACGCCTCAGGGCTCCGAGGGCTTGGGCCGGGGGAGCAGGAGGAGAGCTACGGCAGGGGGCGCCCGGACTGCAGAGCCAGAGGACGCACAGGGTCTCCATCCCCGTCCTCCCTCTCCTAGGCCCGTGACTCCGACTGCTGGGACACACCAAGGGGGGGTGCTGCCCAGAGCCCCGGGGACACCGGCCAGGAAGCTCCACCACTCCTGGGGCCCTTTCGAAAGACAGTGTCATGATCAACCGTGAGTGATCACGCCCTCCAAGAGCATCTTTGGGTGGCACAGCCCCGAGCGCGGTCAGCATTGGAGGGGATCCGGAGAGGCTGTCAGGGTGGGAGGTTGTGGGAAAAGCCTCAGAAGAACCAGCTGCAAAGACTGGGGCAGAGGGTCAAGCCAGCCTGGTCCTCGGTGGCGGAAAGGGAACCCAAGGCGAGGCGAGAAGAGGAACCCAAGAGGAACCCAAGAGGAATGACAGTAGGGAGGCGCGTGAGTGGCAGGGGAACCGTGAGCCCAGCCTGCCATCCCCCGGGTTGGGTTAAACTGTCTGCAGGAGGCCTAGACGAAGTCACTGGCTCTCACGCACGGAGCACAGGGGCCTGGCGCAGAGGGGCAGCAAGGGTGTTTGCGGGAATGAGGGGCAGCGGGGTGTGGAAGCCAGGGCCAGCTCTGGGTGGCATTTAGCAAAGGGCCACCTGTCTCCACAGCCGCCTCTTACGCCCTCCCTGGTGCCCCCCGCCCCCCATCTCCCTGCTTCCCAGCCTCGGAGCCCCTGGGAACAGCCTCCAGATTCGGGCGGCATTTTATGCTTCATGCTGATCCCTTTTCTGCATCCACGACCGCCCATCAGCCTCACGAAAACCCCATGAGGCTGGTCTTGCAATCCCCGTCCTCCAGACAAGGACGCCGAGGCTGAGGCAGGTTCATCCGCGGGCCGAGACCACCAGCCTGCCTGGCAGGCCCGATCCCCCCGCAGCCTGCAGAAAACACCACTGTGCTGCATCCCCACGAGCCGGTCGTTTTACACGTATCATTTCATCAAGCCCCCTCGCCATCCCTTAGAGGCCGGAGTTACCATCTTCATTCAACATCAGGAAACACGGGGAGACTGACCTACTTGTCCCCAGGCTTCCAGGTAGATGGGGGCGAGAATCCAATCTCGTGATGCCCGAGTCCAAAGCGGGGTTCTCCTACTCGACTGCGCTTACCACTAGCCACCTTCGCCTTCCTGCCACCTGTAAGATGTAGACCCCGCCCCCCGCCCCCCACAGGACAATCTCAGGGGACACCCTCGGCCCGCAGGCTGGGGCCGGCCACCACCAGCTCTCTGAGCGTGCTGGCCTCTCTGGATCCGAGTGCGCCCCTTCCCTCAAGTCGATCGATGAGGCCATTGTCCTGCTAACTCTGCTACGCCCCCCCTCCCGCAGGTGTGTCACCACCCCACCAGGAGCCCTAAACGGGGCACTGCAAGGTCACATGCATTTTGGAGCTTCTGTTTACCTGCCCTTTGTCCTGGGAAGGGATCCACCTCTGTGGAGACGATCAAGGGACAACGCCCCCTGATTGCCTCACCTTGTGACAAAACCACACATGGAATTCCCTACTGATATGATAACTTCGGTATGCGAGAGAGAGAGAGAGAGAGAGAGAGAGAGAGAGAGAGGGAGAGAGAGAGAGAATGAGAGAGAATGAGAGACAGAGAAGTTATCACTTCTCCCCGACAAAGGCCTGTCCCGAGGCCCCTGGACCCACGGGCCTGCACGAGAAGTCCAGGCAGACCTGTTGGGCCCTGTCCCTTGGTCAACTCCGCATAAACCAGAATTTTACACCTCGGGCTCGCTTTTCTGTTTTCCTACAATAGGAGAAGGGTATTGGACCTTTGCAAATTTTGAAAATATGACAGAGCATCAGATCATCTGGCCTGACTGAGTAACAACGAGTCTGTGTTTAACACATTTCTTTCTTTTTCTTAAGTTTTATTTATTTATTCATAGAGACAGAGAGAGAGAGAGAGGCAGAGACACAGGCAGAGGGAGAAGCAGGCTCCACGCAGGGATCCCAATGTGGGACTCGATCCCAGGTCTCCAGGATCACGCCCCCGGCCAAAGGCAGCGCAAAACCACTAAGCCACCCAGGTGCCCCAAACACATTTCTTTTAGGCAGATCATGCAAACGTGATCTGACTCTTATGGTCAAGAAAAGAACCTCAGTAAAGCCACGTCTCTGCTGTAGCTTGAGACCCCTGCAGAGCGGGTCCGTACACCTCCCACGGTGGTGCACTCAGATAAACCGAAACCCTGGGGCACCTGGGGGGCTCAGCGGTTGAGCGGCTGCCTACAGCTCAGGGTGTGATCCCGGGGTCCTGGGGTCGAGTCCCGCATCGGGCTCCCCGCTGGGAGCCTGCTTCTCCCTCTGCCCGTCTCTGCCTTCTCTCTCTCATGAATAAATCATTTAAAATATTAATAAATAAAAAACAAATAAACCGAAACGCTCTGGGCCTCCGTGGTGGTTGTGGAAGGCTCCGTCCGTGTCGCACAAGCTGGCCCGGGCAGGAGGCAGGGTTTCTGCAGGCCATGGTGAGCCCGGAGACTGTGACCCAGCCCGGGCCCGGGGCTGCAGCCGCTCAGAGCAGCAGGAGGGCTGAGGCCAGGCCCCACCCGCGTCCTCCTGCCACCTGTGTGACCTTGGGCAGGGCTGGCGCTAACCTCTGTCTCTGCAGCATCCCTCATGTGAGGGGAGAGGACCAGCCCCGACCTCGCAGGGTTGGAGGGAGAACTCGCCCCCAGGGCTGTGTGCCCCCCAAAGTGCTGTGCACCCGCGTGCGTGTTGTGAACATGACCGTGCTGAGCTCAGGAGCAGCCACGCACCCCATTCCCCATGGGCAATCGCACCCCAGTGTCCGGACTCACCCAATGTGCCCCCAAATCAGCAGAGGCTCGCACAACATAAACACACAGACAGTGGCCCTGTACTGGGTGCTGGCTCTGCACGCTCGAGAATCTCACTGGTCCCTCACGACGACTCCCCTGGGCATCTGTGTTGCGATGTCCTAGAGAAGGAAACAGAATCTGCAAAGTTTGGTTACTTGGCATAAATATGAGGAAGCTAGTTTAAAGACCAGTTTCTTTTTTTTAAAAGATTTTATTTATTTGAGAGAGAGCACGAGCAGGGGGAGGGGCAGAGGGAGAAGCAGACTCCCTGCTGAGCGGAGAACCCCATGCGGGGCTCGATTCCGGGACTCCAGGATCATGACCTGAGCCAAAGGCAGACACTTAACTGACTGAGGCTCCCCAGGTGCCCCTGAAGACCAGCTTCTTACAGTCAAGAGAAGGATGAAGATCCCACCCAAGGCAGGAGAACCTGGCCCTGCTCAGAGAGCCCCCGTACCTGCTTCTCTTCCCTTGGGCCGGGAGCTCGGGGGCCAGCTGACCCCACAGGGCTACTGCCCTCGGAGGCACACAGCAGGGTAGAGAATAGGCCGCAAACTTCAGGCTTGTTCCGGAGGCCTGGCAACCCCGGCTGACTCCGGGGACCTGGAAAGGTAGAGACGGGCTCCCGGCCCGCCAAAGCCCGCTGTGACAGCGTGTGTCTGCCTGGGCACCCACAGTGAGGGTTTTGCTGTTCCTGCTGACTGCTTTGCATTCCCTGGTTGGTTTGCTCCAGCTTTGATCTTTGACAGCGCACGTATATAGAGTTACCCTGAATAGAAAGTGCCCTTGTTCTGCTTAGGAGGCCCCAGACCTCTTCCTTCCTTCCTCCAGTGCATGATCAGGAGCTGCCATCTCAGGACCCAACAGAAGGGAGAAGCCCAGACAACGTGTCACTGAGGATGTTTCCAGCAGAGATGCTGCTGCTGTTGCTTCCAGAGCCCGGGAGAAACGCTCAGCTTGCCCAGCAGAGCTAACAAAGTCTGTTGTCAAATATCAAGAAACCGGAGCGCACCAGGGATGGGTGGTCCTGGTGCCAAAGCCCTCACTCGTGCCGTAGAGCATCCCAACACGACACTACTACTGGTTCCCACAGAGCCTTGGAGCTGCAGAGATCCAGGGTGATCTAGTCTGACTCCCGGGGTTGGCGATAAGGGAAGCGGGGACTGGTCCAAGGTCACCCAGCTGCTGGATAGAGAGCCCAGAGCAGCCGGAACTTCAGTCATTGCCTGTTGAGGGCTGAATTGTGCCACCCCAAAACTCATCTGGTGAGTCCTAGACCCCAGCACCTCTCCGGAGGTGATATTTGGAGACGGGGCTCTCAGAGAGGTAAGTAAGGTCAAAGGAGATCACACGGGTGGCCTCTAATCCAATACGACTGGTGTCCTTAAAAGGAGATTAGGACACAGACACACACAGAGGGAAGACCAGGTGCAGACACAGAGAGAAGGGGGCCGTGTACAAGCCAAGGAGAGAGGCCGTGGGACAGCCAGCCCTGCCAACCCCTCCGTCTCGGACTTCGGGCCTCCAGGACCATGACAAACAAACTTCTGTGGTGTAAACCAGCCTGTCTTTGTTACGACATCCCTAGGACTCTAACAGGGGGCCCGGCCCGTCTCTGCTTCCCCACGACGTGAAGCTATTCAGGGAATGGGAACTTTAAAGCGCATCACTCTTACACACTTGCTGAAGTTAATGACATGTTGGGTGACGTGCACTTCATTAGTGACATCTACTTGGGAGAATCCCTGGGATGTTGCTCGTATTGCACAGCCGGGGATGATGAAGTCCCGGAAATGGCTCTTCTGTGTGACCGGTAAGCTGTTTCTGCAATCGGTTCCCAAAGAAGCCATCTAGAACGTTCCAGGTGGCAGAGCAAGAAGGGGTGCCCACTAGTTAGGACATGATCATTCATTCATTTGGATAAAATGTAGTGAGAGTCTCATGAGTTTATTTCCCTACTTCTAAAGTTCAGAAATGGAGCAAGAAGAGGAGACCAGGGAGGACTTCTGAAGGAAACGCGGAGGCAGGCAGAGGAAGAGGTTGAAGAAAACCGGAAAGCGGACGTCTCCCACGTGTGCGTCGGACAGAACTTTAGTGACCAGTGTTCTGTGGACAAAGAGATAGACAAGAAGATGACACCCTCCCGTCCCCTCTCCCCCCACCCAGAGCACTTTGGGTGACCAAGGCCACACACATGGGCTGGGAGCCAACCTGCCTCCAACACTGGCCGGCTGTGCAAGCTTGGGCAAGTTCCCTAACCCCATGTGCCTCAGTTTCTCCAGGATGGTTTAAAGAGAAATCACAGGAGTACCTCTCTCACGGGGCAGTGGTGAGCACTCAGTGAGCTAAAACACATAAAGCTCTTCTTAGCACAGTGACCGGTGCCCAGAAACTCTGCTCCCGTTTAGTTGGCAGGTAAAGGCAGCGTCTCTGAGAAGCAATCACGAGAAAATGCAACAAGTGTTCTAGGAAGGGGCCCTGGAAGCCCGGAGGAGAGAGGCTCTGTGTGGCCGCAGTGAGCACGCTCCAGCCGGCAGAGCTGCGGCTGTGCTCTGGAGGAGGGACCGCCCAGAAGCAAGGCTGGGGGACTCGAGAAAATACCACACTGTCTGAGATGCCACCAGGAGCTTCTGACCCCTGGAGTTGAGGAGGGCAGAGGGAGAGGAGAGCGGAGAGGCCGAGACGGGCGGCCACGAGAGCCTCCGGGTCGGCGCTCAAACAGGAAAGGGAACAGACTGCCCAGAGCACGGGAGTCGCACCTCCGAGGATGTGAAGCAGGTGCAGGTGCTGGGTCCGCAGAAGAGAAAGAGGCTCCCGCTGTGCTGAGGAAGCCCATCAGAAGGAAAGGGGTCGCCCCCAGGGGGAGATGTCCAGGTAGAGGCGGCAGGGCTGAGACTGCATCCAGGCGAGGATCAAACACTGACCACAGCAAGCCGCTGAGATTTCGGGGATGTTTGTTACACAGCACAGCCTGCCTGACCACGCCAGGGCTGTCAGAGCCCCGGTCACGGGACGGAACCAAGGACAGAGGTGAGTCCAGGATGACCGCGTGGGCAGCCAGGTGAAGGTGGTGTTGCCACCCACAGCGGAAGATGCTAGATGCTAAGCCTTCACTTGTATTTTAGAGTGTTTGAGGAGCTCCGGGCCATAAGCAGATGGAAATGTATATGTGAAACAACACCAAGGAAAAGCCTAGAACCATGGCTGCAGGAGCGTGGGCTTCCAGGTGGTAGCTGAAGTCCTGCAGGAGAGAGAGCGTCCGGGCCTGCGTGGCATGCAGCGGGCAGAGAATGCAGAGCGGAGGGAAAAGGAGAGGAGAGGAGCCAGGGAAGGAGTGGGAAAGACGCTGCCTTTCAAGAACAGGAAGGTGTGGTGAGGACGCCAAGGGAGCGGAGCCTTCGAGAAGAGTCGCCCTCAGGGTAGAATGCCCGGACGGGCAAGTCGGGTGAAGTCTGCAAAGTGCACTGGAGCCCCACGCCTTGCAGGCCCCCACCCCCACCCCGCGGGACACGTGGGAGGAGCCGCCTAGAGGGGGAGGGAGGCCGAGGGAGACGAAGCAGCAGCAGCGCACCGCCAGCACCCAGGGCGGCCTGCAGGGCTTCGGGCACCCCGGGGTCAAGGGTGGCGGCCTGCTTCGGTGCAGAAACTGCTCGAAATCCAGGGGCAGAGGCTGAGGCGACCGATAGCCCTCGTGCAGGAAGATAGCAGGTGTTTACAGCAGTCCCGGCCCTTGAGGCCCTAGCGGTCCAAGCGGCCAGATAAGTCGCTGGCTGCCAACGGGGAGGAAGTATCCCCCAGACCAGCAGATAATGCCCCAGGGGGCTTCCACGGGGGTAAGTGCCCCCCCCAGACCAGCAGATAATGCCCCGGGGGCTTCCAAAGAGAAATTACTTCCAGCTGGAAGGGATCGGAAAGAAACCTCAGAGGCAGGGCTGTCGGGGGTCAGGCCTACCGCTCATGCCAGCGGCACTTCCAGGTTCTGGAAGAGTGGCGTCTCTCCTTCGGCCGCCTGGGCTTCCTCCCTTCTCCTTCACTCAGCTGCTGCTGCCACCAGGGTGAGCGTTCTTCTACGGGACACCCAGTGTTCCTCGCACGAGCGGCAGCATCGTGCATGGAATGCCGTCTGGAGAGCTGACTCAGGGTCCCCGCCGGCGCCGCTGGGATGGCAGGAGCAAAACGCGTCCGAGCAGGACCCCAGGGTGAACATTCGCGTCCCATGCAGCGGCCACACGGGCGGAGACCCCGGGGCGGGCTTTGACAATTGCAGGCCAGGCTCCCCGTCATCTCACCCTGAGCCACTCTAACAGGACGCTGCGACAAGACGGCCTCCCCGGCATCTGCTTCTCACAGTCCTGGGGGCTGGAAGAGACCAGGGCACCCTCTTCCTGGCTTACAGACACCCTGTCCTCCCAGGGTGCAGACAGGGATCACCTCACTGCACCTCTTTTTATAAAGGCGCTAACTCCCTTCGGAAGGGCCCCACCTCCAAACACCAACTCCCTGGGGATTAGGACTTCAGCGTATGAATGGGAGGGGGGAGGACAAGCACTGAGTCCCTAGTCCTCCTTTAAAAACTCCCTCCTGCTGGATAATGAGAACTCCAAGAGGTAAGCTTCACTTCCCAGATCTTCCAAATAATGAAGAAAATTCAGAGCACAGAGGACATTGATGCTTTTTTCTTAAGAAAAGAAAAGAAAAAAAGAAAAGAAAAGAAAGAAAGAAAGAAAGAAAGAAAGAAAGAAAGAAAGAAGAAAGAAAGAAAGAAAGAGAAAGAAAGAAAGAAAGAAAGAAAGAAAGAAAGAAAGAAAGAAAGAAAGAAAGAAGAAAGAAAGAAGAAAGAAAAGAATCAGGTTCACATAGTGAATGGATAGCTTTTTACTCATAGAACAAGTACATTTTTGAAAATAAAACTGAAATGAGCGCCAAAATCAGTTAACTTTTTAAAAGTATTTTTTAAGGATTTGTTTATTTCTAGAGACAGAGAGGGAGAGACAACAGGGAGAGGTGCAGAGGGTAAGAATCTCATGCAGATCCCCTTCCCCCCCCCCACCCTCTGGCCCTGAGATCACCACCTGAGCCGAAATCAGGTCAGACGCTCAACTGACTAAGCCACCCAGGCGCCCCAATTTTTAAAAGTACTTTCGCATCTCTTAACTTGATTTCTTCTCACAGGACCTTTCAGAGTCCCAGGTGAGAAAATAGAAACATAATGTTCGGGATCGACCTGAGGTCACAAAGCCAGTTGTGAAGAGACAGGTCCCCAGTCGCCCCGTCAGCCAGGGCAGTCCGCACAGGGACTACTGTTTGGGAGCCGAAGCATGTGGCTTGGTTTATTTTTATTTCGGAGCTAGAAAAAGGTATTTTGCAAGGTGCAATGGAAGTAGACCGTCTCCTCTGCTAGCCACTTCGCAGACATATGGCCTGCTTCCCCACCAGTTAGGAAGTGATTATTGGAGCAGCATAAACAGATTTTTTTGTCAAAGTGGAGGTGTGATATTCTCAGGTTTTGTGAGAACACATACACACATATTTTTACCAACCCAATCTGTTTTCCAGCAGCCCAGTGGCCGCAGGGTCTGGGAGGCCAACCTGAGTATTTGGGAGTCACAGAGGTATGCCTGGTGCAGTGTC
This sequence comes from Canis lupus baileyi, assembly GCF_048164855.1. Lineage (NCBI taxonomy): Eukaryota > Metazoa > Chordata > Mammalia > Carnivora > Canidae > Canis > Canis lupus. Next base: position 59,328,834 of record NC_132849.1, on the reverse strand, counting down.
TGGAAGCTTCAAGGACACCTGACCTGCCAGGAGGCTGAACCACCACAGATCGGGCCAGGTGGCCAAGGACCCATGAGGAAGGAAGAAAGGTGGACCGCACAGAGAACAGGTCTGGAAGCAGGAGTCCCAAGTCCATTCCGTGTCCACAGGCAGCACCTCCCCTTGCTACCTGCCCAGGCTTTCACCTGTGACAGGAAGAACCACCACAAGAGCCACCTCTTGCACACAGAACCATACAAAGGGCTCATCTACTACTGGAGCCAGAGCTTTTGTTTGTTTGTTTGTTTGTTTGTTTGTTTGTTTGTTTTACGTTGCTATTGCTGGTTTAGCTCTAAGATCTCTTTGAAATAAAATTTAAGACTTGCAAGAGACATTAGGGTAAAGATAGCAGATGGAGCACATTCCTTTACTTTCATTACCTCCCTAATTACCTTGAAAACAAAAACTTTATTGTGTCTTTTTACAGTATAGATCTGTGCTATCCAATACGGTAGCCAAGCCACATGTGCTACATCACATTTTTATTAAATAAATTCTAAAATTTGGTTTATAGTGTGCATTGGCCACATCTCAAGGACCCAATAGTTGCATACAGCTAGTGGCTCTTACACTGAACAGCACAGGTAAAGAACACTTCCATCATTGCAGAAAATTCTATTGGACTGTGCTCATACAGACCCAGAAGGAGCAAAAGCAGTGGGGAAAATGTGGAGAACTGAAAGTGTGGGATGGGTGGTAACTGGCTGGACGAGTAGGATAAAGCTGAATTGTAACCCAGAATAGGGGGTGCCAAGAAGGCAGCTTGCCCTTGACATTTGTAAAGGCTTGGCAGGAGTAACACAGCAAGCCACATGCCTTACCTCTGAAAGAAAGGCTAAACCAAGATAACAAACTCTATTGAAAGGACTAAAAACCACCATTTCTCCTCTACCTTGACAAACACAACTTCATGATAATATATGAGGACAATGTATATGCTTGCCAGGACCACCATAACAAGGTACCACACACCACAGAGCTTAAAACAACAGAGTTCGAGAAGCTGGAAGTCCTAAATCAGAGTATGGATGAGGTTGGTTCCCTTTGAGGACTTTTAAGGATACACTGCCCCATACCTCTCTCCTAGCTTCTGGTGATGGCCAGCAACCCTACCAGCATCCCGTCGCTCATAGATGCATCACTCTCCACCTTCTGGTGGCTTTTTCCCTGCATCTCTGTCTTTACACGGCCTTCTTCCTATAAACACACCGGTTATATTGGCTTAGGGACTCTCTCTATTCCTAATATGACTTTATCTTAACTAAAGATACTCCACAAGGACCGTGTTTCTAAAGGTCACAATCTGAGGTGCTGGGGGTTAGGACTCCAACATAACTTCTTTGGAGGACGTAATGTAAGCCCTAATAGCCAGATTCAATTTGGAGTTCTCAGACATCTCCGAGTTCACATCAGAGCACCACATCATGAGAAGAGCCTCTGCTCCTGACCCCCTCGTTCTTTCCCACCCCCTGCTCTTCCGTGTCTAAGACGCCTTGTCATTCCTCCAGCCATAACTCCCACCAACCATTGCCTCTTATTAGAAAGACAAAAAGATGAAATAGAAGAACCAGAGGAAACACCGAAGGCTTATTTCAGTAAGTCTAACATTTGAAAAGAGAGTTCCAGAGAGAGAAAGGAAGAAATGAAGGAAAAAGAGAAAAGAAAATCATCAAGATCTAATGTAAAAATAGTTCTGAGACTCAAGAGACATGAGTTTCCAGCCTAAAGGACCCACTGAAGGCCTGGCATGATAGAGGAGAAGAGACTCACCCCAAGGTGGTCATCATGTCACTTAAGAACACTGAGGACAAAAAGAAAATCCCACAAACCATCAGGGAGATAAAAATAGGTCTCATACAGAGTATCGGGAATCAGAACGATTTTCATTCACAAGAGTAACACCGGATGTGAGATCATGATGTAGTAAAGTCTTCAAAAATTGGGGGGGGGGGGATAGAATTTCAAAACCAGAATTCTGTACCAAACCAAACTACCAACTAAGTATGAGGATATGACAAAGATAGCATTAGTCATTCAAGGTATCAGAGTACTTACCTCCCACATACCTCAAGAAGGTACTGGCAGATTTGTTCCACCAAAAGAAGAGGAAAAAACTATGAAAACAGGCATGAAACCCAACCTAAGACACAATCAAAGAGCAAACTTCAGACTTCCAGTTCTAGCTCCAACATGTAAATAGCTTAGCTTATCATTTTTACAACACAAAAAATCTGGAAAACTGAAAACAATCACTTTTCTTGGACTCCTCAGGGACTGGTGTTGCAGGACAAACCACCACCCCTAAATCGGCAGAGACAAGATACGTCAAGAATCACAGCCAAGATTTTACGTAAAGATCATAAACTTAGTCATAAACTGGTAGGAACACTGAAGTGGTAATTTTGACAAATTGCTAGAGGCTGAGTGTAGACTAGCCTAAAGAAAAGAAACTCCTGGGGCTTTCACAGTTTAGGGGGGCCTTTGCTTTCAGGAAGTCCACCAAGCTCTCACAATGAAGAATCACGAAAGATCCCTGCCATGGTTCTGGCAGGAAGAGGGAAGGTAATCGTGTATAATATGCCCCCAAGTATTTTCCATAACAAATGCCAGTTCTCCAAGTAGGAAGACTTCCAGGGCAATCCCAGCTGGGGGCACTTCCCCTAATACAGCACCCTCTAGACTCCCTGTATTGCCTACCAGGGAAATGGTGGGGGGAACACAGTTAACAGGGATGATGGCTTCACAGAGATAGATTGGGAACACAGATATAATATGCTAACCCTGATCAAAAGAAACCTGGATATCACATAGTGATAAAGGGGTCAATTCTCCAAGAACACATAGAAATCCCTAACATGTATACACCTAATAACAGGGCATCAAAATACAAGAAGCAAAAACTTACAGGAATGCAAGGAGAGGTAGATACACCAACAGTTTTAGCTGGAGACCTCAACACTTTCAATCAGTAAATGACAGATACAACGAGCAGAAATCAGTAAGGGTATAGACGACCTAAATGGTCAATGTGATCTGACATTTATAGAATACTCCATCCAACCACAGCACAATACGTTTCGTTCTCAAAGAATATCATTCCGTTTATATGAAGGTGAAAAATAGCAAAAACAACCTGTGCTATTAGAAGATCAGAATAATGGCCACCTCTGGAGAGCAGGATAGGGGTGGTAACTAGGGGAGATGTAAGGGATGCTTCTAGATACTAGTAAAGTTCTGTTTCTTGACAACTGCATGTGCGCTTTGTGATAAGTCACCAAGATATACACGCACTTATGCTCTGGGTGCTTTTTTTGTTTGCATATAATGCTTTGGTTCATCTTTAAAAGAGAAGCAAAGGAATCCCCTGGGATCATAGCGTTGCTGGAGATGGAGCCGTGGAGCCGTGTCTCCACAGATCGCACAAAAGTAGAGATGCTCTTAAAGAACTTTCTTCTTCTTTCAGGGGCACCTGGGTGGCTCAGCCATTGAGCATCTACCTCCGGCTCAGGGTGTGATCCCAGGGTGCAGGATCGAGTCCCACATCGGGCTCCCCTCCCTGCAAGGAGCCCGCTTTACAAGTGTAAAACACTGAAGTATTATTTGTCGAACTTTGCAGAAATTTCCTAGTTCCATTAAGAAAGACTTTGCCAGCTTTGGTAGCAGTTGTATTCAGAATTTGGCATAGAACCTGCTACATGGTAGAGTATTCAATATCCATTTGGTCATTTAATCAATTGGAGACTTCGCCCTCTGCCTGCGTCTCTGCCTCTCTCTCTCTGTCTCTCATGAATAAATAAATAAAATCTTTTTTTTTTAAATAAATAAAATCTTAAAAAAAAAAGAATTTTCTTCTTTCAAAGGAGAAACGGGTGGGACTAAGGAGATGGCTGATGACCTTGGCCACGACTCGGGGGATTTGGTGGACGTAAGAGGAGCTCCCAGGCTCCCTGTGTTCTCTCGACCCATAAAATGGAATCTGAAGGAATAGAAATATTATTTTTTTCTTAAACATGCTTCCTCTCATTACATATTACATACTGCCATGTGACTTAGTGGTGCTTGTTTCACGAGAGAAAACAATGTTCTTGCTCAAATTTCTCAAATCCCTTGAGACGGGTTTTAGTTTTAAAGTCAGTACACAGCTAAGTGCACTCAGGGCCCACTTGCTTTCTCTTTGCGTTTTCCTCCCTCCTGGATGTTATAAATGGCTTGTTTTTAATTTCCATAATGTTTCATTATAACAGGCAGAGGTCAAGAGAGCAGAGATAAATGAAATTATTAAATCATCTCCCTACCCTCATTCTCAATCCCCACACGAATCCATTCAGCTGTCTTCTCACCAAAGGTTCGTTGATGAATCTAAGAACGAACCAGTGAAGAAATAGATGATTTCATCAGAGCTGCCAACGTGTAACAGAACCGGACGCCTTCACCTGCTCGCCCTACCTTTGCCCTGTCAGCTGCTGATGCCACAGAGCCTTGGAATTGTCTAGATGCCGACATCAGACCGACAGCAGGGAAACAGACAAGGAACCCAGCAACTACATAAATCAACCATTAAAAATCAGGAGGGTTTTTTTTTTTTTCCTGGAAACGTTTTTATAATTAACCTACAAACCTAAATTCTGTGGAAGGGAACTCAAGGCAAAATCCCAAAGTAGTGATAAAATTCCCACTTCTTAGGTTCACATTTCAGGCATGCCTCAATATTAACTTCTCATTTCCTCCTCTCCTATGCTAATCAGGAGTGAAATAAATACAATCTTCAAACTGTGGCCTTAAATTTAATCCCAGGTCTCGAGGGGGCTTTATTGCTTTTCTAATCCGGCCTCCTCATTACACAGATAAGAAAACCAAGGCGCAGGGAGAGAGCCCACTGCCCAAGGTCACACGAGGTCAGAGGTGCAGCTGGGGCCCAGAACCCAGGCCTGCCCCTGCCTTTACCTGCATTACCTCCACAGGACGAAGCCAAGTGGCCAACGACGCCCGCATCCCTGCTGCCGCCGGAGAGCCTGAGCTCGGCCCAGTGGTTCTCTGAGCTCGCCCAGCCCGCTGCCAGGCCCCAGAGACCCGCCACCATCCTCCCTGAGCCTCCGCCCTCTGCCGCCAGCGTTGGACTTCACCTCCAGAGGAAACAGGAGTCAGCCGAGAACCCTGCCCCCCTCCAGCATCTCCCTGACCCTGCGCCACACGACAGGCCCACCTCAAACCGTCTGGTCCCTCCTTCTCAAGGGCAATCCGGGGAGTTCTCCCATCTTGACCTCCCCCCTCCCACTCCTATGGATGAGCCATCTCTGCTTCCAGCAGCCTTTTGCAACAGCCTTCCAAGCATGCCAGCTTCTGGCCTTAGAGAGCAGCACACATGTGCCCCCGGGGCTCTCTGCCCTTCTGGGTCGGCCTCCCCGCTCCCCTTCCTCATGTCCCACCCCACCTCCTGCCACTGCCCCTCCTGCCCTCCTTAACGCCAAGAGCCTCTCCCTAGTTCTCTGCCCCTGACCTGTCTGGTGAATTCCCCCGGGACCCCCTCCATGGATCCCGGCCCCATCTCGCCCTCGCAGGGAAAGCTCCTCTCAGGGTTTGCTTGCCCCTGGGTTGCCCTCCCTCGATGCACCTGCCCCGCTTCATTTGCGGTGATCCTGTGGCTGGGTCCTGGCCCTCCTCTCTCATTTCAACCTCTCCCTGGAGGTGAGCACCCCCTCCATAGCCACAGTTACCCTCCAGTCCCCCTGGGGCCTCAACATCCAGCCTGAATACACCTGCCAGATGCCGCACTGGCCACCCTCCAGAGGGTCATAGCCTCCATGCACCTCTATGCTTCTCCCTTCCCCACGACCTGTCCCCGTTACCTCTCCCGAATCACTCGCCCCTCCCTACCTTGCCCACTAATCCCCTGTTATGCTGAACCCTCTGGCCTTGGGGCCTTACACACGCTGCACCTTCTATTGGAAACACTAGTCCTCCCTTGCCCTCCCCCTCCTCCAGCTGTTAAATGACGAGGTCCTAACTCCCCGGCCTCAGCTTAGATGCCACCTCTTCCATGGACCTCTGCCAAGCCCCCAGGTGAGTGGAAGGGCCCCTCCCCCACGTCCCCATCTCTCTCTCTCTCTCTCTCTCTCTCTCTGGGCCCCAAGCTGCTATCTGGGTTACTCAGTGCACAAGAATGCAAGCCTGTATCTGTCCTGCTGGCCACCGGTTCCCAGCTATAAGCACGTACCTGGTTCACAAATGTTCCAGTTTGTTCAGCTCTCAGTTGCATGAAATAGGTGTTCGCCTCGCTGGGTGGTCCTCTAGACCATGAGCACCTGGAGGGCAGAGACTGTTCTAGCCACGTGTCCCAGAGCCTGGCACACAGCTGGCTCCAGTGAATGTTGCTTCTGTGCCACTACCGCATGAGGGGGTCGGTGCCTGCCGGGTCAACCAGGACACCCTGATCAGGGGAAGAAGGGGTCAGGGGAAGAAGAGCAGCCAGTTTAGGTGACAGTGATTTGGGCCAATCGTGCATGGTCATTTCACACAGGTCCCCGAGCCCCAAGGAGAAGAATTCGAACAGAGGACATCAGCTCCATTCAGAGGAGGCACAGCATCCTGGCTGCAGCGGGCATCGAAACGACATGGGGAGGATCTGTTGGAACAGGGCCTCCTGTCATCAGAACTTTCTGTGCTGTCTGTGCCAGGTCACTGGGGAATGCCCAACACCTCCCTGGGAACAGAGGAGCAGGGACCCGACTGCCTACGTGGCTGGACTTCCGAGCGCCCGGCCAGCCCTGGCACCAGGGCAGCAGCCTGGCCTCGAGCCCCAGCCACACACACACACACACACACACACAGACACACACACGACGCTGCAAACTGTGAAGAGTCAAGTGATGACCTTTGGATCCAGGGCTTTGCTAGCAAATTCAGCCACCGCGTCCCGGCCACAAGGGCTGCTCAGGTGGGACCCAATTTCAATAAGCTGCCCTGAAATCTTTTTTTTTAATTTTTTTTTTATTTATGATAGTCACACACACACAGAGAGAGAGAGAGGCAGAGACACAGGCAGAGGGAGAAGCAGGCTCCATGCACCGGGAGCCCGACGTGGGATTTGATCTCGGGACTCCAGGATCGTGCCCTGGGCCAAAGGCAGGCGCTAAACCGCTGGGCCACCCAGGGATCCCGAACAAGCTGCCCTGAAATCTAATTAGCCTCTGCGAACACAGCAAGCCAACCCCTTTCTGCAGAAGCAGAACATGGAGAAACCCTAAAACTGCAAGGCGAGACCCCAAGCCGCTCAACCCAGATGTGTGCACCTGCTCAAGGGGCTGAGTGCCGGCTGTCGTGCACCAGCCCTCGATGGCTCCCAGCCTCAGCTGCTCGCTGACCCTGCTTCCCCTCCCCACCCCAAGGACAGCATTAAAGCATAGGGGTGAGAGTCACAGGCACCGCAGCGCAACATTGTGTCACCTTCCCGGGAGCACACAGCTCTCTGACACTCTGCAGGGGGAAGATGCTGAACGCTGAACGACAGGCAGGAGAGCAGGGGTGACAGAGACTTCTGGAGTGTGCAGGGCCTGAGCAGCAACCTCCACTTTCAAGCTACGAGTCCCCGGGTGAGTTCCAATACTTGCCAGATCATCAGTGTTCCCATCTTTAAAATGGGGATAATCGTGGTAGCAACCAGGCAGGCATAACGAGAGGGGGACTTATCTATGGCAGTGGCGCTTTATCCTCTTCTCTTGGTAAACTGGCCGCATTTTTATAGTCCCAGACAAATAGAATGCATTGGGTTTGTATCCTTCGGACAGACCTCGTACGTTTCCATCAGTTGCACGTTATTTCCTGCCCTGTGAGAGGTCATGGGGAGAGGATGGCCCCTACCTGCCACAGCCAAGCTTTGGCCCAGAGAGTCCCTCCTAATCACTGAACAGATACTGGTTGAGGATCTGCCTTCTAGAAGGGAGAGGTAGATAATAAACGATAAGCTTAATACATAAGTTATGTAGTAGGTTAAAGGTCACATGTATTCCGGGGGAAGAAAGGAACAGGGAAGGGAAAAGGAGAGGAAGGGCGTGGGGACAGGTTGTACATTAAATGGATCAGTCAACATGGACCTCACTGAGAGACTAAATGAGACTGAAGGCTGGAGTCCGTCAGAAATCCGAGCAGAGACCATTCCAGATGGAGGGAACTGCTTGACGAGGCTTTGAGATGAGAGCGGGCCCAGCATGTTTGCAGATGCCTCCTCGATACAGACACCTGGTCTACCCCTTGACCCCTGGTTCTGATTCCAGGCATCTGCTGGCAGCCAGGGTAGGGCCCGGGCCTTGCTTGTGATAGTCCAAGCCCGGCCACGGCTAGTCACTGAGGCCCTGCCTCCCTGACCTGCCCAGATTTCTCCCTCTCACCCACTCCTGCAGGGAGACCCCCCAGGGTGAGCTACACTCCTAGATGTGCATCTCTGCTATTTCCCACCCTGTGCTTACACCCTGGTCAGCCTGTGGGGTTAGACTTCCTCCTCCAGTTGCAATGGTATCTCATCCCTCTTGCGTCCTCAGGTCCAGCAGGGGGTCCTACTGCAGTGGTCCGTGCACCGACCTCTCCTCGGCCGCTGTGGTGAACCAGGTCATCCTGAGCATGTGCAGCCAGCTCTCCCCAGTCACAACTCAATGGCCACTGGTGGGTGGGCTGGGGTAGCCTTAGAAAGGGAGGGCTGCACCGGTAGTGAGTAGACAGTGGAGGGGTGGGTGGAGAAGTGTGTGGATAGATGGATGAAGGACAGACAGGTGGGTCACAGATGAGAAAACAGCCCTATACTTTCCCAAAAACCATTCTAAAGAGGAATGTTCTTTCACCCCCAAAGCACTGTTGTTTCCAGAAGCTCCACCCCCACTAATGCAGGCCCCTCAGGTTCCAACCCTGAGTCCCAGACTCACACCCAGTGACGTCACCCACTTCCCTGCACCATTGGTTGTGGAGATGCAGGTGCTTCCCACATACTCCCCAAGGGTCTTAGTGCCGACTGAGGGGGGCCAGGCGTTTTCAAATCTTTTTTAGCAATAGAATTATTTCTTCAAGTGAAAACTCATGAAGAGCTCCAGTAGACAAAACAGAGATGTGAAAATGGTCTAACTGAAGTGTAAATAAAGCACATTCTGGAGCACCAACCCTTACTCCACCCAGCCTACCCCTTTGCCCTGGATTCCACAAAGTACCCTTCACAAACCAGCCAACAGACCCAACGGGCCCCAGGAGCAGTGAGAGCTGTAGCAGCTCGCGGCGGCCCGTGGCTCACAGCTTGGAGCAGAGTTACAGGAGGCGGCGTGTGGGAGAGAGAGAATGTGTGTGTGAGAGAATGTGTGTGTGAGAGAGAATGTGTGTGTGAGAGAGAATGTGTGTGTGAGAGAATGTGTGTGTGAGAGAGAATGTGTGTGTGAGAATGTGCATGACAGAATGTGTGTGAATGTATGTAAGAGAGAGAAAGTATATGAGAGAGAATGTGTGTGTGAGAGAACGTGTGTGAGAGAATGTGCAGGAGAGAATGTGCATGAGAGAGAGAATGTGTGTGTGAGAGAGAAAGTGTGTGTATGAGAAAGAATGTGCATGACAGAGAGAATGTGTGTGTGTGAATGTATGTAACAAAGAGAATGTATGTGAGAGAGAATGTGTGTGAGAGAGAGAATGTGTGTGAATGTGTGTGTGTGAGAGAGAATGTGTATGCGAATGTGCATGGCAGTGTGTGTGACTGTGTGTGAATGTGGAAGGGTATGTGTGTGTGTGTGAAAGAATGTGTATGAGTGTGTGACTATGAGTGTGAAAAAGGTGTGTGAGCATGAGAGAATGGATGAAAGTGTGCGCGTGAAAAGGTGAGTGTGGGTGTAAGAGGCGGTGTGTGTGAGTGTTTAAGAGAGAATGTGAGAGTGTGAGTGTGAACGGGTGCGGTGTGTGTGAGTGTGGGGGGGGTGATCAGATCTCCGTATATTACTTAGCTCTACACGGTTAAACACACAGGCCACAGTCGTAGCCATTTCACCAAATGGCCATAAAACTAAAAGATAAATAGGAAATCCCTAACTTGCAGGGATTTTTCTGCGTAGGGAGTGGTGCAATAAAGTGCTATCTGCACCTCGTCAAACTAAGTCAAACCCCAGGGGAGTGGGCAAACAGAGAAAGGCCTGGTTTTTCCCCACCGGCGGCCCCATAAAACCTTCTCCAAGGCCGAGGGGCCAGCTCCGAGGCCCGGGTCAAGGACCGGTGTCCAGGGCCGGAGGACACGGGGCCTCCTGGAACCACCCCCCGGTGAGGAGCGGTGCCCAGCGGGATCTTCTGCGAGCCTCAGGCCAGCACCTGGGGAGGAGGGGCCCCCCCGCTGGTCGCTCAGCGTCCCGCATGGGGTTGAGGCCAGGCCTTGGGCGCCGGGCACCCGGAGCCCCCCACACCCGGGGTGCTGCGAGCCAGGAGCCCAGGGCGTCCGGTGCCCACCCCACGTAGCACCTCCTTCTCCCTCAGGGCCACCGGGACCTCACCCACCGGCAAAAGAAAGAGCCCAAGCACGTGCCAGGGACCACCCGCCGAGCGGCCTGCCGTGGGGTGCCCCCGGCCCTCGCTGCAGCCGCACGCCCCTGCGCGGGGACATCGCGAACACCGGGTGCTTTTCCAGAAACACGCCTCACTGAACTGGAACCAGGAGGAGATTCGAATCCTAATTCCATTCGGGGGGGTCAGGAGAGGCTGGGGTCAACCCCCCATCGACCAGGCCGGCCGTACAACCCCACAGCCAGCTCCCATCGTGTGGGGCTGGGACGGAGCCAGCCCTCGACAGCCAGCCGGGGCGGGGGTGGGGGCAAACCCTGCTAGGATGGGGGCCACAGGCATGCAGGTGCCCCCTCGCTCGCTCTGGTCCCCTGGTGCCTGCTTTCCAAACGACCTGCTCCGGGACTCCTCTCCCACGAGACGGGTCCCCAGGTCCGCCCGCCCCGGCCGCGCTCTCCCTCATCAGCCTCCCAGAGGAGCTGTGTCCACGGAACAGCCGCACAAAACACTATCTCTGCCCCCACGAAAGAAAAGGCCCCGGATTTAGGAGGCTGTCAGCCTCAGCCAGGGTGCGCTGCAAGCAGATCCGGGGGCTTCTCCTGCCCCACTTGGCCCCGGGGCACCTCTCAGGGGAGTCACTGCTGCTCCCGAGCGCCGCCTCTGGCCTGGGGTCCCCGGGGGGCTGGACACGAGTGGGGGGCCTGGAGGTGCAGCAGAGCCAGGGCTCTCGGTGAGCAAGCACAGGAGAACGGCCCGAGACAGGAAATCAGTGGGACCAGGAAAGGGGGGGTGAGAGGAAGGAATAATAGTTTATTTTAAAGATAGCAGGAGAGCGGCGAAGAAGTGACAAGGCGACATTCTTTGTAGCAGCTACAAACGCCAGGCCCTAGGGCAGACGTCGAGCGCCTTCCGGAGCGGCTCCGGAGCAAGGCTCTTCACGCCCATTTGACAGATGAGGGAACGGAGGTTGGGGCAGGGTAAACGCTTGCCCACGGTCACGCCGCTGGTAAGTTCCAACCCTGGCGCTGGGACCACGGAGAGACTCGGTGGACCCGCTGGCGATACGAAGACAGGAGCAGAGGGCCACCGAGGCCTGAACTTCCTGGTCCCACTGAGTATGCGAGGCCCCTGTCCCCGCGGAGACAAGAGGAGGACAAAGCAAAGGACGCCCGACATCACGTGGCCGGCCAGGCCCCAAGGTCCAGGAGTCACGGGGCTGAGGTTGCAGGTGTTGCTCGGCGTCCAGGGCACAGTGGGCTCCACTCGATGACGTACCGTGTCCAGCCAAGGGCTGAACGTGCCCACAGTCCTCCTGTTTGCGCTTCGTGACAATGAATCCGCTGAGCTCTCGTTCGGTCTCGCTGGGAGGGCTGAATTTCTCACAACCGCCCCCCCCACTCACCCACGTCACGCAGAATGTGCAGACGCTGTCCTGTCGGCAGCAGAGCCAGGGGGCGGGGTGAGGGGCGCGCCCGGGACCCCAGCTGCTGCTCTGCCCCTGGAGCTAGCGCTGCCGGGCACCACGTGAAGACCCCCCTCCCCGTCTAAAATGTTTAAAATTGACTGGAAATCCGCCCCCTCCCCAGGGGTCCCAGTGTGGCTCCCGAGGCACAGGTGAGAGGGTTGCAGGACTGTGAATCCCGTCACCCCTTTCTCTGGAGGAGCAGGGGCAGGGACCGACCCCAGGGAGCCATTCTCAGAGCAGACGGGCTTCTGTCCATGAGGAGCAGCCCCAGAGCTGGCCTGTCCCAGGGGAGCCCCAGTTCAGTGTCCCAGAGTCCTCGACGGCTCAGCCACCTACCCTATGGGGGTTCTGGGAGGGGGGAGCCAGGGGAGTAAACCCACCACAAAACAGTTACCTCTCACGGGGCCTGACATTTGGGGTACAACGGTCATGCCCCTCTTTTAAAAGCCATGGGGCTGACACTTGTCATCGGATTTGAAAAACAGAAATCTTCCCCCAGGTGTGTCCTAAATAGAGACATAAACACCCTCACTGTATCTCAGGAACGCTCTCCGTGTCCAATTAAGGACTAGGCTCCTCAAGAGGTCGAGAAGCGCTGCCTATCACCTCCAGATTTTGTTTTTGTTTTTTTTTTAAGTGTGAGAACATCCAGAAACCACCGTGGTTCCAATTTCTACTTGGCAAGTAGGGGCAGCAAGTTTTCAAAGGAAAAATGTGTCACATTCAAACTGCCTTTCCCGAGACGCCCGGGTGGCTCAGCGGTTGAGCGTCTGCCTTCGGCTCAGGGCGTGACCCCGGGGTCCTGGGATCGAGTCCTGCATCGGGCTCCCCAGATGGAGCCTCCCTCTCCCACTGCCTGTGTCTCTGCCTGTCTCTCGGTGACTCTCATGAATAAATAAAATCTTTAAAAACAAAAGCCAAAAAACACTGCCTTTCCCTCCCTCCTCACTAACTGCTCCTACTAACTGCTCTCCTGGGACCTCCTGGGACCCACTCCCTCGGGCACAGATTGGGAGGTGCTCGGACCGCCCACCCAGCAGACCCTGTGCTCCTTCCCGCCACGGGCAAAGCCAATGCCCGGCAGGGAGCCGTTTGATAAATGTCGATAGAAAGGCTGCTCTGGCCTGGGGTGAAGCGTTCACTGTCTGGGGCCTCCCTGCCCCCCCTTAGAGAGAGGACAACCCCGCATCAGGACAGCCCAGGCCTGGATTTCCACCCACCACCCACTTGCTGTGTGAGAAAAAAAAAGACACCTATCTAAAATTCTGATTTTTGTCTACTTTACCTTAATGGTGTACAATTTTACATAAATGTTGTGGGCATACAAAGGCAGGAGACAAAGCATATATAATTATATATGTCTCTGCACATCATGCTTTGGTTTAGAATTTATGTTAAAGGGAGCTGGACTGTCCTTACCAGGTATTAATAGCCTAACAGGAGGGGGAGGCTCCCCGTGAAGGATCTAGGGGGCAAGATTTTTGTATCCGTAATAGGGTAAGGGCCGACGAATGTGCTTTAGAAGGGATGCTGGAGCGGATTTCATCGACTCCTCCATTAAAAAGTCTCAAAAGCGTATTTTCAAAAAAAAAAAAAAAAAACATTTACTTTTAGGAGTAAAGACTCCTTTACCCTGGCTATGCCTGAAAAGGATCGATTTCATCAAAAATGACGGATCTGTTGTTCTAGAACCTGCAGGTGCCCAGATGCCGCAGGTGTGAAATGCATGGAATGAGGTCCCCCACGCAAACAGGTAGAAACACAAAGAAGTATCGGCGGAGACTTGGGGACGCTCTCAAGAGCGGAAGGTGTCCTCCCACGGCAGCCTTGCTGCTCCGCCCCAGGACCCCGCCAACCCTGCGGCTGTCCCGTCCCATCCCACAACACGACCTCGTCGCGCTCACGTTCTCCAGCCGCACACGAGGCGCCTTCTCAAGACCACGGGGCTCTTTCTAGACCCGGTTAACCTTCCAAGGTAGAGGCGGGGCCCAAAGAAGAGGTGAACCCAGGAATCTCGAGGGGTCCCAAACCGAGGCCACACCTCACTCACACCGTGAGTCCACGGGGCGAGGGGCCACACACGCTCCGCATCTTGGGACCCAGCCTCATCAACATGTGGCTTCCAGGTAGGTCTTCGGGATGGTGAGAAGAGGGGAGAGCACGTCAGCGCTGCCCGTTGCCCTTTCTAGGCGCTTCCCTCAGGCTGACCTGCCTTCTGCTCCCGCTTGCTCCTCACCCTCGGTGGGGATCCTCCACGCCCACCTGCCCTTCTGCCCACAGGCTGCTCTCCATGGCCCGCGAGCAGGCCCCTGCCCCCGTGGGCTCTTCTGGCACATGCCCATCCCTGGCTGGACGGAAAACGCTTAGGACAGACGCGGGACCTCCCAGCCCTGATGCGCTCCTCCCAGAGCCTGCAGGCCCTTCGTCCAGCCTCCGGAGCCCGGCGAGTACTCACCTGCTGCACCTGCTCCCAGAGCCTGTAGGGAGCTGTTCAAGCCGGACGCCCACACGCCAGCTAGCCGGGCAGGTGAGAGCGCCCTTCTCTGCGCGGAGCTGCTGGGGTCCCGCCGCACCGGCACGCAGGCCCGAAGGCTCCAGGACCTGCGAGCTCACAGACCTCTCCTGCGGCTCCGTGTCCATCCCTGGCCCCGTGCACCTGGAGAGCTCTTCTCGGAGACGTGTCACCCGGTACATTCATTTTCTGTTGCTGTTCTCACAAAGTACCACAGACTTGATGGCTTAAAACAAGACAAATTTCATATCTTACAGTTCTGGAGGCCAGAAGCCTAACATGAGTCTCACCGGGCTAAAATCAAGGTGTTTGCAGGACCACGTTCTTTCTGGAGCTTCCAGGGCACAGTCTGTCCCCTTGGCTTTTCCAGCGTCTGGAGGCCGCCCAGGTTCCTTGGCTCCTGGCCCCTCCCGCCGTCAAAGCCGGCAACGGCCCACTGGGTCTCTCACATCATCGTTCCAAGTGACTCTGCCACCGTGAGGACATGGGGCCCATCTGGGTAATCCGGGTTCTTCCCCGAATCCCAGTACCTTGACTTAATCCCGCCTGTGCCCTGTTCACAGGTTCTCGAGCGTAGCACGTGAGGGCCTTCATTATCCTGCCCACCCCACTCGAGGGAAGGCATTCCCCTGGGACGCGCTGTGACTCCAGAGACTCCCACGCTCTCGGCCAGCTTGGTGGCCTGGGGTGGGGGGGACGGAGGGGGACACCCATGTGTCATCTTTGTGATCACTGAGCAGCACCCACCGGCAGCCATGGGTTTAAGGACCCGGGGAAGGACCTTCCCAGGAACTGGGGCTCCCATTTGGAACAGACCGACAGACAGGGGACTGGCCTTCTGTAGGAAGTTTGCTCCAGGAGGCAGCGTTTCTGCCGCTCTGTGGATCACACAAGGGAAACAGCTGGAAGGGATGGGTTTGAGGAGTGGCCACGGCCCCCATGCTCCGTGTATACTCTTCAGGCAGCGAGGACACCCCGGGGACCTGGGTGAGGGTCTCTGAGGCCGGGGCGAGCTGCAGTGGGAAGTGCTAAGCCCCCGGGCAAGCACAGGGAGTCTCCAAGACACCAGCGCCTTTGTCAGATTGACAGTGGGACAGACTCCTGCCGCAGACCCTGGAGGGGGGCGGGCAGGGGCAGGCACTGTGGGGTGAGAGCTGCCCTCTGCCCTCCGCGGGGACGGAGGCCACAAGCCAGGGAAGCTCTCAGGGCGCGGGGGGCGGGGGGCGGGGGGGGCACTGATGCTCAGCGTCCGCAGGCCTGGCTCCTGCCCCGGAGCCCGGCTCCTCTGAACATGCAGACATCCTTTATCATCTCAAAACCCCAGAAATCAAGAATCACGCAACCCTAGGACGGGATGGCACCCTGAAGTCTCATCCCGTCTGCCCCACCTGCCACAGGAAGGCACCATCAACTCCTTTCCAGAAGCCTGGAAGCTGGCCAAGGCCACTGGGCAGGCAAGGGTGGCGTGGGGCTGGCAGCCCTGCTCCCCCTCCTCCCCGATGACCACCCGCAACAGGCAGGGCCAGAGGCGGGGTCTTCCCGGGGCCTGCCAGCCTCCTCTCCTGCAGCTTCAGGAGCCGGGGCGGTGGGGGGCAGCACGGCGCGGGGTGGGGGTGCTCAGGCTGCAGGCATCGGGAGCCCACGGGCCTGCACCCTCATTCCTGGCTCGGCCACCCTCTCCGGCCGCAGAGCCTCCTTAGCCTCCCTGAGCCTCCCTTCCCCCTGGGAGACCGGAGTGGGATGAGCCCCACCGCCGAGGAGCCAGGATTTCCCGGAGCCCCCCTACCCTCACCTTTCTCCCCCTCCTTACCAAGCACGAGGCAAGCCAGACTGACTTTCCTGCTCGGCCTCACTAATTTTCCGACCCGGCGGCCCCCGAAGTCAAACCCCTTGTTGTTCGGGCCGAGGTCCGAGCTTCCTGTGGTCCTCCCGTGGGGGCCACATACCACGGGCGGGTGAGGAGTGGGGTCAGCCCCGGGACCCCGGGCAGCCCCGGCCCATTGTGGTGGCGCAGACAGTTTAATTATTAACCCTTTCTCCACCGCGGCCAGCCTCCCACGCACATTCATGAGATACTAACCCCTTCAGCCCGGGCCACATAACTGGGCGCCCACGTTCCAAGGCGCCCGGCATGCCTGGGCGCTGAGTCACTCGCCAGCACGGTGTTTAGTGCCTTCGCAGGGTGATTTATCATCGGGAATCACGGACGCCCCACGCGTCAACGGCTCCCACGCCAGCGCCACTTCCCTGGCCTCCTGCGGCTGCCACGGCCCCGGGCGGCCTCTGTTCCTCTCGGGCCTGGCCTCCGCCCCAGATGCTGCGGTTCCCCGTGGGCGCCCCGGGTCCCCCCCCCCCCGGGACGACAGCCTGCAGCCACCACCCCTGACATCAGCGGAGCCCTTCCCTTCCCCGCTCCCCCACTCTTAACACCCCTGTGTCCTACAGGAATTCCCGATTTTCTCCCTGCTTCGGGGAAGCACAGCTGGTGTCACGGGGAAAGGCGGCTCCTTCGCCCTCAAGCAGCCCTTGATGACGCACAAATATCCTCAACACCCTCATCACGCTCGTCCCGTTCCAGCTGCGCGGCACCGAACCTCAAGCCTCCTCCGTTTCTCCAGACCTCGCAGCAACCGGCTCCAGCGGGGTGCACTGCTCCTCAGCACCCGCCCCCGGAACAAAACACGGAATCGTTCAGGCACACAGCAGAAGCGGGTGACAACTTGGTGTATCCACTTCCTGTGGCTTCCGTGATACGTCACCACAAAGCAGGTGGCTAAAACAACAGATTTCTTTTCTCACGGTTCTGGTGGCTGGAAGGCCAAACTCGAGGTGTCGGCAGGGCCGTACCCCCCTCTGAAGGATCCGGAGCAGGATCCTTCCTTGCCTCTTGGCTTCTCCCATCGCCCAGAATCTTTGGCTCATAGGCGCAACCCTCCAGTCTCCGCCTCATCACCCTGCGGGGCGCTCCTGGTCTTCCCTGTGGGCGAGTCCAGCGTCCCTTCTGCTTATAACGGCACCTGTTGTCAGACTAGGCCCACACACGTGACCTCACCTTAACTGGATCGGATTTGCAAAACACCTAGCCCCGGGGAAAATCACATCCACAGGTACCAGGGGTTAGGACTCGAACATACCTCTTTGCAGGACACAGTTGTACCCACAACACTGTCCTCTATCTGCCCGAGCCTGGTTTTCTTATCTTTAAGGTAACACAGCAGCTCCCCCCGCCCCCCGCCCCGACCAGGAGGGTTTGGTGACAGAGAACAGGTGCAGCCCAGCCACTTCCTGGCACAGATTTCTCAACCCTTTTCTGTCAAGAACCACGAGGCGATCTTGCAGGGGTCCCTCCAGGCCCACCAGCCACTTCTCGTCCTTCTGTCTTTGTCCCTCCTGAAAATGTATCCGAGTGAGAGTGGCGATGTTACAGACAAAGCCTGGAATCCGTGCTAATTTATATGTTTTTTAGACAAGGAATCATTGGTGAACTTGGCCCCTTTAGGAGGAATAACAATTTGCTGGAAACATGGATCGTTCTTAAGTGATCCAGAACCGGGACGCCTGGGGGGCTCAGTGGTTGATCATCTCCCTTTGGCCCAGGGTGTGACCCCAGAGTCCTGGGATTGAGTCCCACATTGGGCTCCCTGCATGGAGCCTGCTTCTCCCTCTGCCTGTGTCTCTGCCCCTCTGTGTGTGTCTCTCATGAATAAATGAATAAAAACTTTAAAAAAAGAGAGAGAAAACAATCCAGAGCCATCAGTTTAGGTAGAGCACAGAATGACTCAACAAGCATCTGCCTGCCCCTCGTCCCTTCCATACGGCCCAGGGCAGCAGAGCAGTTCCTTGAGGACTCAGGTCAGGGGTCAGCCGGACGGTCCGGGCCCATCAGCCGCGCAGCCCCAGGCAAGTCCTGTCGGCCCCCTGAGCCTCGGGTCCCCACCCGTGAAACAAGAGCACCTGCCTCATGGCATTGCTGCGAGGATGGAGTGGACGACGCTGGGGAACGGGAGGCACCTGGTGCACCCGCGGGCCGGCACCTGCTGGGCCGCCACAGTTGCACGTTCCCTCCCTGCCTGGTGGAGGCCCCGACGTGAGGCCCCGTGTCGCGCGGGGCCAGGGGTCTTCTCCTCGGCACCCGAAGGCCCTGCCAAATACAACCAGAGGCCTCTTGCGGAGCGCTGGCCGCTGCGGCTCCATAAAGACGCCGGGCTCCACTGTCTGCACTTGGGAGCTGCGGACCAGGGACGCGCTCTCAGGAGACTGCACGACACCCGCTCCACGGAGGAAATGACTCCCTGCCGGTGCCTCATCTCCCAGACGTTGCCCCTCCCCCACCGTGGCTGGAGGGGTGCTGAGATTTTGGGGACCTCTGCAGTAGGAAACCCGGCCTCGGGGTCCTAGTTAGGCCACGACTGCAAACATGTTTCGAACTCAAGTGCATTCACACCGACTTGTGAAAATGCCACAGGAGGTTTTGAGAATTGGGAGACTCCCGGGTGTCAGGCTCTGCGCGCTCGGGAACTCAGCCCGGCTGCCCTGGGCTCCTGAGCTCCCCGAGGTGCTCCACCTCGCCCCCCAGGGGCTCTCTGCGCCCAGAGTGGGTCCCCAAGTGTCCCCAGGCCCCCAGCAGTCTCGTGTCCGGATTCTCTGCTTTTAAAGCAGGTCAGACACGACGCTGCTAGCATCTTTCCTCCTCTGCATTCTCCCCCCTCGCATTCCTAAAACCCTCTCCCATCCCCGTGGCCCGCGTTCCTTCGGTGGACGTTGCACGAAATCGGAGACTTTGGGAAGAATCGGTAACGAGCAACACAGAGAGGAGAGAGGCGCGAACATCTGGGCCAGATGTGGCCGCACGTCCAGGAGCGCTGTGCAGGGCTCCCCGCTCCCCGTGGCATCGTTCCCTCACGTCACTCCCGCCCCGCTTGGCCTGCTTGTCCTTAGCCACCTTAGCAGCAGCAGCGTGTCATCTTCTCCACGCGGGCGTGGTGGGGTTTTGTTTCGTTGATGAGGCAGCTTTTTCCCTTTTATGAAAAAAACTCACTCTGTAGAAGGGAAAGAGAACAGACACAATATAAGCAGATTTCTGGGGGCGCCTGGGGGGCTCAGTGGTTGAGCATCTGCCTTGGGCTCAGGCCGTGATCCCCCGGTCCCGGGATCGAGTCCCACATCGGGCTCCCCACAGCGAGGCTGCTTCTCCCTCTGCCTGTGTCTCTGCCTCTCTCTCCGGGTCTCTCATGAATAATCTTTAAAACAATTATTTTTAAAGCAGATTTCTGAAGACCAGTGACTCAGGAGCACTTCTAGAGTTGGTTTCCCCAGAGTGGCACCTGACGGGGATGCGCAGGATGGAACCTGACCCCTCCGGAGGGGAGCTCCTGGGAGCAGGAACTCTGCTGCTCCTTGCCTGGAGGTGTCCGGCCAGCCGAGCCCAGGTCAGGGACCAGGGAGCTGACACAGGGGTCTCCCCAAATGATTAGGAAAGGCCTCTCCTCTAGCATGTCCAAGCACTCCCCAAGTGCTCTGGCTCCCCAAGTCCAAGCGTGTCCCCAAGTGCGCTGGCGGCCTTCATGGCCCCAGGGCTCCTGGTAGCAGTAACGGGCACTTTGTAGAGGCCCAGGAAGGTTCTCGAAACTGATGGCTTTCTGCTACTCACTGACCAGTGTTCAATCAGAGCAGCTGATTTCTGTCCCGTATTCCTGAGTTCAGAGTCAGAGAACTGGGGGCCTGGGTGGCTTAGTGGGTGAAGCATCTGCCTGCAGCTCAAGTCATGATCCTGGGGTTCTGGGATCGAGCCCCACATCGGGCTCCCTGCCTATCGGGGAGTCTGCTTCTCCCTCTGCCTCTGTTTTCTCTTCCTCTCTCTCTCTCTCTCAATCTCTCTCTCTCTCTCTCATATAAATAAATAAATCTTTAACAACAACAAAAAAATGAATCAAAGAGCTGACCTCAAGGTCTATCAGGAAAGGCCTCACCAGCTCTGGGTTTGGCTTCTCTGCAGCCCATCCCCATGCGCTAAGACTTCTCCCCCCCAACCCGTGAAGGCCCCTCCGCAATACGGACTTTCCAGGCCTCAAGCAATCATGGGGCACCTTCACCCTGCGAGCTCCCCTGCCGTGGGTGCAGAGCCCGCATCCCCGAGGCCCCAGCAGCCACTCCCTGAAGGGGTCCCTGGAGATCATCCCCAGGAAGCGGACACCTCTGGAGCCTCCAGGGGCCACACAGGCTGCCTTTTAAAAATCTCCAGAAACCAGAGGCAGGTAACCTAACACTCTTTTCTGATAAGAGCTCCTGCACTGTCCTTTGCCCAAATACAATGGTCCTCATTCGCTTTCACTCGGGGCTTTGAACTCCACACAAAACCCTGCCCTCCGGGCCCTGCCCTCACTGCCCGCTGGAGCCCGTGGTGCCCGGCCCGCTCAGCATTTCCTTTGTGCGAACCATGAAGGTGTTTATAATGGAGCCTTTTTTCTGCTCCATACTCAGCCCCAGAGGTGAAATCTCAGCCGAGGAGGATGCGCTGCTCCCCAAACACCAATGCCTGAGAGGAGACTAGGTTGCTCTCGAGCAGGACCCGGTTCTGGCGCTCGGGCGGGGACAGGTGAGCTGGAAAAGGGCCAATGCCCTTGACACTGGCTGCCCATCTGAGAGGCCGATGGGAAAGGGGGCCCCTGGCACCGCCCCAACCCCCCCCCCCAAGCTACAGCCTTGTGCTCCAAAAACTCATGGGGAAGCTGACCGACTCCCACGCAGGATGCCCCTGTCCCTCAGAAGCCACGTGTAGCTGTCACGCGGGTCCGGCTCACCCACAGAATTTGGCCTTGCTGGCCTCTCTCACTAGTGATGTCATGGTGCCTATCGAGTCCCAGAAAGGGGGTAGGGCAGCTCCAGGGGTTAGAGGGGCCGGATGGAGAGCCGCCCTCCCCTCCAGCCCAGGTCAGCACAGGGAGTGGTGCGGGGAGGGCCTCACCTATTTTCAGTTAACGCTCGCGGCTCCGTCCCTGCGCCCCTCCCTCCGCAGGCCTCCACCCTCCAGCGTGCTAACCTCTGCTCCCTGGGGCCTGGCCCGGCCCGTTTGGCCAGCGGGGAAGAGGAGCAGCAGGTGCAGGGGCCTTGGCGTTGCCCTAGGACAGCGGGCGCCTCGAGCTTTGCCTCCGTGGACATTTCCTCCTCCATTGGATGCGGGCATCAAGGCCCCGGGCCAGCTCAAAGGTCTCCTGGGCAGGCATGTGCATTTCCCAAAAGAAATTATTTGGGAACTCAAATGAATACCCACCTAATAGCCTTTCAGGCAGTGCCGTGGGGCGTGATGACATCACACAGCTTAGAAGAAGCTACTCTGAAGCCGGTGGCCCCACAGCCCGCCCTCCTCAGCTGTTCCTGGTTTTCACAGGGGCTTCCCCTTCCCACGCACACCTGCCAGAAGCCCCGCACATCCCCTGATGGTTCTTATGCCGAGCTGCCTCGGCACAGAGTGGCTGCCTGTAAATCCGTGCGTGGGTGCAGCTGGGACCGCCAGTGTTCTGGTAACCCCCCACCCCGATCCCTGAGCCCCGGGTCTGCACACATCTGAGGAAGCACGCCTGCCCGGGCCCGTCTGTGGCACGGCCTCCTGATACAATCCATGCAGTCGGCACGGCTAAGAGCTCCTAGAGCAACCAAGATCGGCCAGTGTCACACAACTCAGGCGATCGCCCTGAGTCCCCCGTCAGGGTACTAGCTCAGTTCTCTCCCTGGGCTCCTGTCCCAGCGAGGAAGCCATGTGTGATGCGATCGCGACGCTTCCATGCTACCCGCAGGAGGCCGCTGGGAGCTCCTGGTGCTCTCACGAGAGCTGCACCTCCTGTAGGGAAAGCAAAGCCAGGACAAGGAGGAAGACTGATGGGCCACCAAACAATTAAATTCTTTATTAGGTTTGTTTTATTGATTTATTTTTTAAGATTTTATTTGTTCAGAAGAGACACAGAGAGAGAGGGGCAAAGACACAGGCAGAGGGAGGAGCAGGCTCCTTGAGGGTAGCCTGATGCAGGACTCGATCCCGGGACCCCCATCATGACCTGAGCTGAAGGCAGACGCTCAACCCCTGAGCCACCCAGGTGTCCCTCTCTAGGTTTGTTTTCAGTAGAAAAGTGCATACAATGTGTGCTTCACACATACTTAAGTGAATGCTTATCCTCCTATATTCAGGCAACTTTTCAAGGAGTCGTTATCTCAAAAAGCAAGATGTCCCTGCAAGGATAATGGAGCAGAATTCAATGAGCAGCAGGGCCTCATTCAAAAATCTTACCAGATTTTTACCAGAGGTCAAACCGGGCAGCCACCGTCCTGTACCAGCAAGGCCCAGTCGGCCGCCCAGTCGGCCCATGGGGCCAAGCGTATGCAAGCCTTACCCTACAGCGGCATCATCACGCATCAGCATCCAACATGGAGTTGCTGCTTCAGGCTGTGGATCGTTCCGGCCTCTTGCTTCTTTCTTCTGCTTTCCCCCTCGCAGCTCATGAGCTGGAAGATGAGGACGCCCCAGGGAAAGACCCTGGAAGTGTGTGCCAACCAGCCGCCTGGAACAGACTTGTCCATCCTCTACCAGGCACCATCAGTAGGCCAGCAGGGCTCACCCAGACGCCCTGTGCCCCACACCAGCCTGGACCCCGGGAGGTTACAAGGAATGTTTCAAGTGCAGCCTCCACCACCCTAAGGCAGGGGACCTATCCAGTCGAGTGGCTCTCGACAGGGGGGCGATTTAGGAACTGTCTGGAAACGTTCTTGGTGGTCACAACGGGAGAAGGGTGCTCTTGGCATTTGAGTAGAGACCCAGGCTGCTGCAAAACATCCCACAAGGCAGAGGCTCACCCCCTACAACAAAGAATTCTCTGTTCTAGTTGGGGAGATGAGGCGAGGCGAGCACACCGGATCCCAAAGGGAACGTCAGGCTCTGCAAGCGGATGCCAGGTTCTGGGAGCCCCAGAGGTTCAGGGGGAGAGGCGGGCAGAGCATGAGGGCGTCTGCAGCCGCCTCGAGGCCGCTCCTCTCCAGAAGAGGCGTGAAGGTTGAGCTACGAGGAGGACGACGGTTGGCAGGGCTTGTTTCCACCCCTTCCTCTCTTAGACACAAAACCTCCTGCTCGCACAGCTTTAAATTAGGAATATTTGGTGGTCTGATCATGTATGTTTAAAACCAAACAGAAATTTCCTGTTCCCCGGCACAAAATAAAATTCAAGTTTATAAAAGGGCCTGTGAAATCTCATAATCAAGCCCATTAGCCAAGCAAAATGCTCCACTTTGATTCTCTGTGGTGTTTAGCTTTCTTTTCTTAGCACCGCTTCATTAGCGCGCTTTTAATGGATGCTCTTCCAGGCTGCTTCTCGAAATTGCTTGAAAAGAAAACGCACACGACTTTAAAGGACAAGATACAAGGGAAATACCCCCTCCCTCTTTTAAATGTGGAGGCTCTGGGAGAGCAGGGGAGGCGGGGGGGAGGGGGGCGGGGGGGGCGCGCAGGGAAATGCAGCCTGGCCCCCGACACCGTCTTACTGGAGCGCTGGGGACCTTCTACTGCATTTTTGCTCCCTGGCCTCATGGCTGGCCTCGCTAATTTCCAGCTCTTTGCTGCTTCAGAAGACCAGATTTTCTTGATTAATAACAAAAGGTTTTGTTGGGCTCAGAGCTGTTTCCCACCATCTCTATGCAAACCCCGGCAACACGAACTGTGTACATTAGCATTTCAAGGCACTTCCTATTACGGATGGCAAGAAAAGCCCCTCTTGGTGGGTAAAATCCATTTTGTCCTCTCTTGTGACATCTGTTCTAACTTTTATAGCCAGAAAGGAAACGAGATAATGCCAGAGCCTTTGATTTACAGCTCTTGCCCTTCGGACGCCGCGCGCCGGCTCTACAAGCTCCAGCCCTTCTCGGCCGCGCTCGCGTCCCCGCGCAGGATAACTCCGGGAGGCGTTCCCCACTTGTTCCAGCTTTTAACTGTCATTTCGTGATTGCTTAAGGCCACGTTCGGTGGCCTCCAAAAGTCACAAGCCCGATGATCTTAAAGCTTCACGTTTCTGATCAGAGAAATGTCAATGGTGATTGCCGCAGCCGGTGTCTCTTGCTGCAGGTCTGTGTGTCCCCAGAGCTGCACGTGCTTTCGTGGCTGGAGGAAACTGAAGCAAATTCCGGGGGCGGGGGGGGGGGGCAAATGAAATTATGTCTCCAGAGAGGGAGGAAAGGCCCCACGAGTGATGGGATAAAAAGGGAAAGCAGAAGCCCATCAGATGGCCGCTGCCTCCTCCCATCTGCGCGCGAGCTCTGGGGTCCCTCGCACTGGTCAGCCCCGAGACAAAGCTGAAGGCAGATTCCAGCCCGTTTTCCATTCACTATTCATTCAGGGGTCCATCCGCTCCATATGCATTCAGCCAACTGCTGTGTTAAATCGGGGCCTTCTCCCAGGATTGGCATGGTAATGAAGCCACGGCGCGGGCTCTGTGAAAAGGCCGCCTTTTCACCCCATTGAGGCCCGAAAATTATCTCATAACCTCACAACATCTGTGCACAGGGCTCCAGCCTTTGGGAGCTGGGCATGCTTATCAGGTGGCCGTGCCCCCCACGCCCCCTCCCACGGCCGGCCGCGGGGCCCCAAGGGCCTCCCTAGAAGGGCCGAGGCCTGGATGCTGAGCATGCTGAGTCCCCCGCCCCCATCCCGGGGCCCGAACAGCTGTGTGATCATTTCTGGGGTGCTAGAGGTGGGCTGCGGAGGTAAACCAAGTCAGGGGACGTTGCCGTCAGAAAGCCTGGTAATTGGCCCAGCGAGGAAGGCAGGCCGCCAGCAGGGGTGGTCGGTAGGGGGGCAAGGAAGGAAAAGAAGTTAGCAAATGCATTTTGCTCAGATTTTTGCTCAGACTCTAGCGAATGACATTTGCTCAGCCAATAAGTGTATTTGAACCTTATTTAAACTGGCCCAGGTCAATAAAATCTAAGGGGACGCAGAGAGGGTGGGGAGAATTTATAGAAAGACTACACCATCTGCAACTTATATGTATCTGTCTGATACAATAATTTCATTTAATTTGATTTGACATTTAAGAGCCTTTTTTGGAAGAGAAAATGAATATTTCTATAGTCTATTTGCAATAACCTCACCTGACTCTGCACAGAGCCAAGAAGAATAAATGTCACGTTCGTGGCAAATAGTTGCGGGTCCTCCCAGAGAGGGTGCTGGGGTGGGGGGGTAGGTAAGCCGAGGGGGACCCTCGGTGACCCTCAGTCCTGGGCCGCATCTGAGGTTCCCACGCAGGCTCTGAGTGCTCAGGTTTGTTTTGTTTTTGTTGCCCTGCGTCCAAATCCAAGTGATGGTTTGGATAAAATGTCCTTGACCATGTCTAAGATGGATTTTTGGCCGCCAGCAGGGTCGTACAGGGTGACTTGTAGGGACAGGCAGCCAGGAAGCCAGGCTTGCGTTGCTGGGCCGCAGAGACACAAGGCCGAGACAGGAACCCCGGTCCTCCACCAACGCCCAGTTCCCTCTTCAATGCTTTTCAAAAGCCTTTGGGTCAAGTTTGAACTGTTCTGACATCACAAGACCTGGAAATACAACCCTGGCATTTATTGTTCCTAGGGCCATCCTTGGGGGAAAAAAACGCTCTCTGCCTGCTGACCTCCGGGGGTTGCAGGCTCAGAGGACAAGAAAACAGGAGGTAGGGCCTTTGTGGTTACATCGCTCCTCTGGGCCTCTGCCCAGAACACGGGGACGAGACCCACAGGCTGCACCTCAGAAATATCTCCCAACCAGGCCCCCTCTTGCCCCCCTAGTCATGAGCCGAGCTCACCTGGGAAACCACAGCTGCCTCCTAAAACCAGATTCCCTGAACCGTCCATCCCCCAACCCGGCCTCCCCCGAGCAGCCCAGCCAGGCCTCCAAAGCCATGCCCTGCAGACTCACAGCCAGGTGGGCACCTCGATCTCAGACTTCCAGCCCCAGAACCGTCAGAGGGCTCATCACTGTTATTCAAGCCACCGGGTCTGTAGTACTTTATTAGATCAGAGCCAGCAACCCAGTATAGGGTCTGCAGGGCCAAGGGGATCTGCCTACAGGCAAGGGGGTGGGGGGTCTGTGCCCTGACTTCAGAACTACATCCTGGGAGGCCCTGGGTGGCTCAGGGGTTGAGCATCTGCCTTCAGCTCAGGGCATGACCTGGGTCCTGGGATCGAGTCCCGCATCGGGGTCCCTGCATGGAGCCTGCTTCTCCCTCTGCCTGTGTCTCTGCCTCTCTCTCTCTCTCTCTCTCTGTCTCTCATGAATAAATACATAAAAACTTTAACAAACAAACAAAACTATGTCCTGAGTACTTGGGACCCCAGAGGGGTCTAGCAGGCATCTTCACTGGGTATGTCTCAGGCTAGAGGACCCCCCAGGCCAGAGGATCTACTTTTAGTGGGATGTGGGTCAGGAGTTTGGTTCAAAGGCCACTTTCCAGGCCCTTGGTGACAACACAGACCCCAGGTGGGCAGATGAAGGGTGGGGGGCTGTGGGTCCTCGCCACCCCATCACCCTGGGCCCAGTGAACATCAGAAGCGGGTCTGGCCCTTCATGGTGGGTCCTCCACGCAGCCACTCCCCTGCCTCAGGGCAAGAGTGCAGGGCACAGGGAGGGCCCAGGGTGACCTGTGCCTGGCCTCAGAGGTTCTTCTCTGCAGATCCAGAAGAACAGCCTCACCCCGCTCCCCTGAATGTCTCCCCAGGGCTCCCTCCCCTCACAGCAGAGCTGGGCCCCCAGAACAACCTGCCGCGCTGGTCCCAGGCCGCCCAGGCCCTCCCTCTGCCTGACCGTCAGCAGGCCGGTGTCTGGTACCTTCTGCAGCCTCTGCCCGCAGCTGAGGTCTATCCTCTCACCAGCCCCATGTGGCCGACTCTGGCTGACAGCATGGGGTTTCCCCAGAACCCAGAACCCCCAGCCGGCCTGCCTCATCCCAGCAGCAGCCCCTGCACCCCTGGTGTCCCCATGGCCCCCACCTGGGGGGGTGTCCAGGGCTCCATGGGCTGGGCCCCTCTGGGTCATCCCAGGGCAACCGCATCACCCCAAGGCAGGGGGCCCCAAACGTCTGCTCAGGCCGCGGCTCCCTGTGCACAGATCATGGGCCCTGTGCCCCCTCCAGGCCCTGACAGCCACCAGCCGCGCCCAGGACCGAGCCTGCCGTCGGGGCCCTCTCGTGGGCGCAGCTCGCCATGGCCCCAGAGAACTAAGCCATCGGTGCGCAGGCCTGCATCATTTCTTGGAAGCTGACTTACCAGTGTTTTTGTTTTTGTTTTTCGCTTTCCCGTTTTATGACCTTCCTAAATCATTGCTCACTGCTTCTCCAGAAGTCCAGCTTATAATAGCCAAACAGTCTGTGCACTGTAGTCTCATTATAAAACCTATTTATCTTCCTTAAATATCCCAGAGCAGTAAAACTAAAAATATTATCCAGTTATTTTGGCTGTAGTTAACAATAGACTTTCCACAGCATTTAATTTCCTCATTTCTTTGACCTGAGTTTAAAGGAAAAAAACATATGCACAGATCACTCTGAAGATGTGTTTCCTGGAAAAATGTTGCATAATCATTATTTCCCTTCTTTCTGTTAATACCTTCCCTGGTCCAGGGCATTCTCATGCGGTGCCTTCTCATTCCCGAGAGCCCTTACCTCAGGGTCCCCCTGCCTTTCCCGATCGTCCCCGTCCAGTGCAATCATACCTGTGGTTTGACAGTATGACCCACTTATCTCTCCGTCAACCAAACCCAAAGGTGGGTCCACAAGTATTTGTCGAATGAGCTGTACGTGGTCACATGCCCCCCAAGAATGCCTCCCCTACCGTCTCCATCCAGCCACAAGAACTTCCTGTTCTGACATTCCCAGTTTTCCCAGGAACTACCACCTTTCCCACCCTGGCCCACTCCACTAGCCACCAATTGCTAGCCCACTGGAAGGGTCCCAGGGTCACAGGAACAGAGGAAAGGATTCACATGTGGCCAGTTTCTTTTTTCAAACTCAGGGTGTGTTAATACCCAGCAAAACCATGTTAGCACCTAATGGCTCCATTTTAATCGTTCAGTGGGTGCCCACCAACCACACACACGAGGAAAGATATGCAAGGTATAAAATAAATAAAATGCAGTGCCTGCCCCCGAAGAGCACCCCGCCTGGTGAGAAAGATGACTATGGGTGTGGAGAAAATTTACACTCAGGGAGAACAGGGTATGAGAGCCTGGGTCAGCACTCGTGCTGTGGCCGTATGGCCGTATGGTCAGCACCTCTCCAAAGGTGGGAGGAATCACGAGGGCCTGAGCAGGTCCTTGAGGGATGGAGGAATTAATTGTGCCAGAGGAGGAGAAGGAGGACCAGGCAGAGAGGCCAGGGGAGGCCTGACTGAGTCTGTTTTCTTTACCTGCATCGATGAATCTGTGCTAAGGTGGTGCCGTTAGCTCACAGCACAGTGGGTCAGCGCTGGGTCAGGACGAGGGTAAGGGCATGGGAGGGGTTGAGTGCCAAACGGTAGGGGATGTCAGAAAACTCAGTGGTCAGAATAAATCATATTTTAATGCAGTATTTAAGAAATCAAAAATAAGGGATGCCAGGGTGGCTCAGTGGTTGAGCGCCTGCCTTTGGCTCAGAGCATGAGCCCGGGGTGCTGGAATCGAGTCCCACGTTGGGCTCCCTGCATGGACCCTGCTTCCTCTGCCTGTGTCTCTGCCTCTCTCTCTGGGTCTCTCATGAATAAATAAGTAAAATCTAAAAAAAAAAAGAAAGAAAGAAAGAAAGAAAGAAAGAAAGAAAGAAAGAAAGAAAGAAAGAAGAAAGAAAACAAAAATAATGCAAAAAGCCATGGCGAGCAAAACGACGAATCTTTATGTAAAGAGGGGATCGATATTACTGATGCTTCCTTTGTGTCTGGCTCATTTTCACCACGAAAATACCACCGTGTAAGTGTTCGCAGCTATGGCTCTCGGTGCACTTGCTTTCACCAATAATTCCCTTCATTTTATTTCTGGGGGAAATGAGAGAAAGGAAGAAAAAAAAAAATACAAGAAGACAGCTGGAATGGAAGACTCATTCATTCCCATCCCGGTCTCCAGCAAACCCTGCCTTCTACAAATGCCCTCCACCTTTCGGAAAGTCGGAACGCGGCTAGCCAAACACTTCAGCTCAAGAGCTGGAAACTCTCCTTCACGCTGAATCCCGTTCAACACCCTTTTCCTCTGCGACCCGAGGAACAAGTAAATGCACACGCCAGAGGCTTCAAGCGGCCTGGGAGCCAGCGGATGTGTGTGCATCCTGCCGGAAGCTGCAAAGCTGAGCAGGAAACTGCAATCACCAAGAAGGCTGGGCTTCTGCAGAGGCTCGGCAGCGCTGGCCCCAGCTTATCAGAGGAAGGGGTTTGGGGGTGAAGCTGGTAATTAAGGGCCCTGTAGGTTTCAAAGGAAAAGGGGGAGCAGCTGGAGCACCAGCTTCCCGACAGGCACAAGCAGAAGCCAGGGGAGCGTCCCCCGGGCCTGTCACCCAAGGCCTCCAGCCGGGAGGACACAGCAGCAACCTCTGCCCCACGCTTCCTCCGGACCCGTCATGAGCAAAACCCTTTCTCTTCTACCGTGACTCCTTCTTCACTCTTCCAGATTGTTATCATTCTGGATGGAGTTCCTCGCTCTTGGATCCACGCCAGGAAGTGTACTTATTTTTAGAGTTTAAGGAAGATTTTTTTTACATTTGTCTCCTAGGTTCCCATTTCAACTCCTTCCACCCAAAACTTACCAGAAACAGCTATTTAACGTGCGCGTTTCAGGGAGAGCACATCAGTTCGGTTCTGCAGGCCCCACTGTACCACAGGGGAGGGGGGGGCGGGGGGTGCAGGGAGCTGTGCCCGAAGCAAGACGGGGACACACCTGTCAGCTATCTACTGGAGTGTGCTCCGGGGACCCTGGCAGCCGCCACCGAGGCTGGCCACACACACACACACACACACACACGAGTCGATTTGCTTCCTGGACCATTGGCTCACTCGTGTGAGCCAGGAGCCTGGGCTCTCTCCATTCAAAGCCACAGAGGCCTACTGAAGCGGAACACACAGGGAAAAGCTCCGAGGAAAAAGTTTTCCCTTCCATGACCTTGAAAGAGACCCCATCGTAGCCCGCGGGGCTGGATGGAAAGGTTTAGACAAAAATCACAGAACTGGGGGGACCAAAGGTCACACTCGGTTTCCACGACGTGACAAGGAGCCCGTGCGTCTCAGAGTCAAGAAAGCTGCACTAGAATCCTAGCACATACCCGCTGTATTGCTGAGGTCCACTGAGAGCCTCGGTGTCATTGGAACAGGGGCCGGGGCTGACGGAGTGCCTGACATGCCCTCCCTCCCACCGCCGGCAAACCGCAGTCCCGGTTCCCTGGCCAGTGCCTCTTGGTCTGCTCCCTCAGGCAGCCCGCCAGCCAGGCTCCAGGGATCCCCCTGCAGAGTGAACCTTACTCTGGGCCTCACCTGCTCTAGACTCACCCCTGAGCACCCCCCACCCACTCCCCAAGTGCCCACCTGCAGGACCCCGCTGCCCCTGGGGCCAGGACGCCTGTGGGAGCACCGCACTCTTCGATGCCCCCCACCCCTGCTTCTCTCTGCTTGAGCTTGAGCACCCTACCCAGAGCTCAAACCACCACAGGGAAAATAACAGTGCTCCCTCGGGCGTGAGAAGCACCTTAGGAACGTAGGAACGGACGCCAGGCCCCGGCGCGGTGCAGATCATCACCTGTCCTCCCGCTCATGATCATAGGCGCCCACCGCGCCCAGCCACCGGTAGGGCCTCCTTCTCGGAAGTCTGGCCTTGCAGGTCGGTGTAAGCCCCCCACTCCGGGCTCCCAGAGCCTGTCCCAGAGCGCACCGACCGCACCCAAACTCACACATCTGTTTACCTGCCTCCCCTACAAACTTGCATCTTCCATCTTTGCTTCCTGTGCCCCCATTCTAGCAGGGGCCGCGGCACAGATGTTCACATGGAATGAATGAATGAATGAATCAACAAGCACATCTCTCCCACAGCGGGCGCTCAGTTGTCAATTGATTTTTTTTTAATAATTTATTTATTTATTCATGAGAGACATGGGGAGAGAGAGAGAGAGAGAGAGAGAGAAAGAGAGAAAGAGAGGCAGAGACACAGGCAGAGAGAGAAGCAGGCTCCATGCAGGGAGCTCGACATGGGACTCGATCCCGGGACTCCAGGATCATGGCCTGGGCTGAAGGCGGCACTAAACCGCTGAGCCACCAGGTCTGCCCTGATGGTTGAGTCTCTTAAGGATACCTGACAACGACGACACTCAGCCGCTCGCCGTGGCTCAGGGACCCTGAGTGCCTCCAGGGTGATGACGTGTCCAAGCGTCCTCTCCGCCACAGCTCTCGTCGCCCCCCGCCCCTTGCACCACACGTACAGCTGGGGGGGGGTGAGTCTGTGTGGCACCCGCTCTCGACTCCCCTCCACCCAGAACAGCAGCCCTCTCAGCACATCCCACCTGCTCGCTCAGGAAACAGGGGCCCGGTGCCCTCTGCAGATACCGCCTAACACATCCCCATCGGAGGGGAGGCTTGGGTCCGATTTCCTGGTCCCGGTCAGCGCAGCCCCTCCGCAGTGGGAGCAGTTTGTTTCCTTTCAGCCTCTTAGGAAGAGTCGCGCAGGCCCCAAGTTCTCCTGATGTCCCGGGGTCTCCACAACCCCCCTCCTTTCCCTGGATGGAAGCGGAGTTGCTCTGTGCGGAACAGGAGCCGGGCAGCTGACCCCTTTCGTAATCCTTGATAATGTTTCTCGGTCACTCCTGACCTTGCCCCCCAATTAAATAACCTCAATTCTTAATCTTCAAGAGGATCATTAACTTAGCAAGAGGAGAGAAGGGTCTGGAGCCAGGAGCAGGGGAAAAACGGAACCGGCTCAGCCCTGACTCGAGAAAGATCCAGTAGGGTCCGTGAGGCCGTGTCGTTTTACAGGGGAAAGGAGGAGCCAAATGTGGAGATTTAGTGCAAATGTCATTTTAGTGTAAATGTCAAGGCCACTTCCCTCCCTGGGGCCAATTCTCAATTTCCTGATCGATCACGGACCAGCTCTGAAAATGTCGATTTCCATTAGGAGAGAAACTGAAATTTCAGGGCATCAACATGGTGCTCCCCGTGAGCAAACTTCTCAAGGAGTGGCATGAAAATGAACAGAAGAGGAAATGTCTTTTTTTTTCCCCTCTCCTTTTTTTTAAGATTTTATTTATTTATTCATGAGAGACAGAGAGAGAGAGAGAGAGAGAGAGACAGAGACAGAGACAGAGACAGAGACAGAGGCAGAGAGAGAAGCAGGCTCCATGCAGGGAACCCGACGTGGGACTCGATCCCAGGTCCCCAGGATCACGCCCTGGGCCGGAGGCAGGTGCTAAACCGCTGAGCCACCAAGGGACCCTCCCCTCCCTTTTGAAATGACAATGATAACGTTCAAAATTTTTAGAGATTTCCAGAAGCAAAGCACAGACACGCGATAGGACGGGAGCAGACACGCGGTCACCTGGCCGCTCACACCGAGCCTGCCGCCTGCCTGGCCGCGCCGTCGCCTTGTCTCAGGAAATGAGTAAGTCGAGAGTCAGAGCGAGCCAACCTCCACATCCCACAGTCTTGTCTCATAAAATCAATTGATCAAAGCCACCAAATGCCAGCTGACGTTTGCTCTCTTCCCCCCCTGCTTTCTGGGTGCCACGAGGTCAGGGCGGCCCTCCCGAGGTCCAAAGGAACCGCGTGGCCAGCGAGCCTGGCGGCTGGGCTCTGGGTCTCTCAGGGCCAAGGTAAGAGATGCGTGTCCATCAAATGAGCCCGTGGATATCTGACATCACTCTTCATTCCAGAGACAGAAGTGTGTACATCCGGGTCCTTTTTGTTGCTTCTGATGGACACCTGTGAGCTGGGGACGTTGCCTTTATCACTTTACTTCTGCTGAGAATAAAATGAATCTGTCCATTTGTTCATTCCATCCACGTTAACTGAGGGCATTTGTGGGCTTGGCTGGCGCGAGGTGCTGGCGGAGGAGCAGTGACCCAGAAACACCAACCGGACCTGGAAGGCGCTGTGTCCGCCGTGTGCCCCGTGCTCATCCAGAAGGTTCTTCACGCCTTGGGGGCACTCACTCTGCACGGGGCAGGGTGGGGACCTGAGGCAGGAAATGGCCTCTTCTAAGTGAAGCCTCAGGCCCCAAAGGGTTTTGCAGGTCTAAGTCTTAAATGGGGGATCTTCCCTCTCGGCCGGGGTGGGGGACAGCAGAGGTCAGGGGCGCGGTCTGCGCCAACGCGGTTGAGGTCCGGGTGGCGGGCTCAGGCCTGCAGGGGGACCAGGGACAGCTGTGCGGGGCTGAGCATTGAGAGGCAGGGATGGTGCTTGGAAGTCACCTGCTGGTGTTTTCCGGGCAGCAGAGCAGGGGCCCGGAGACTGTGGGTGAGCGCCCCCCGCCCGCCCCGTCAGACACAAGGAGCCTGCTGTGTGCTCTTGAGCAGGTCACCTCACCCCAGGCGAACCCTCCATCCCCGGACCCTGCTGACCCCGTGGTTCCTTAATGTCCCTGCTCCCCATCCCAGGAGGACTCACTGGAAGGATCTCCTTTCCTGGAGACGTGTAGGAAAAGTCAGCCAGTTCAGCAGCTCATCTGGAAACATCTGGTCTGTGATGGTCCCAGAGGAGGACAAGAGATGAATAAGGGAAGGATCTGCCTCCCAGGTGTCCCTGGGGCCCAGCCAGCGGGGTGAGACCCCCAGAGGTGCAGGAGCAAACGAGGGAGCTGCCCCCTCGAGGGGGACCAGGGCGGCCTTTCAGATGAGGGGGTTTGAGAACCAGCTCGAAGGCCTCCTGCCAGCGGCGGGGAAGAGGCCTGCCAGGGCCTGCGAGCAGAGGCACAGGGTCACGGAACCCGGCGGCCGAGCCCCGGGAGTGACGGGATGCGGGGGGCCCTCCGGAGGAGGTCCTGCCTCCCTGTCAGCCAGGAGGAGCTGTTGAGAGGCTCGGAGCAGGAGGATGGTGGGACCCCAGTTTTGCTAGAAGACAAGGACTCTGGCCCCGCTTGTGTCGTATATAGACGGGCTGGGAAGAAACCAGAAGCTCCCCAGAACTCGTAACCCGGAGCCCCTGCGGCCTCGCATGGCCAACCGCCACCCTTCACGCCCCGCTGTCCTGTCCCTTCCGTCTAATTCCACTCACCCTTAACCACAGCGCCACGGAAGTCTCCCTCTCTCCCCCCTAGAGCGCGGCAAGACTCACGTTTTATAACAACTGTGCCTCGTGTTCTTGCTTATTGCAGCGCGTCGGTGGAAACCCTTCATAGCCTACCCCGAGCCGGTTCACAGGCGGTGGCCAGGCCGCACACTTGCCCAGGGCAGCGGGGCTCACCTCCGCTCAGGCTGTGGCCCTGGGCGGTTAATGGTACCCCGTCCCTCTCACAAATGTCCTGCCGTAGAGATGACATTATGTGGCCACCCTAGTCCCTGCACCACTGCTTGGAAATCTGATCCTTGGGTTTCTGGAGGGAGAGAAGGAGGTACGTGTGTCACGCCCCCTTTGTCCTCAACGTGGCCCTGCTTATGAGCTCCTGGAGGAGACACCTGGCCCCACTCAGCTCTTCATTCCTCAGCGTGGCACAGGCTGGCGTGCGCAGACAAGACGAATGTCCCCTTTGCCCAAGGATTGGACAAAAACTGAGGAATAAAGGGAGCTGTGTACCCCAAATTCTCAGAAAACCCTCCAACAATTGGGGTGGGCCCGTCTGGAGGCAGCATGAGCACTGAGGACCCCCAGCACCTCACCCTCAGGCAGCCCCCTGGTGGGAGGCCCACCCCACCGGCTCTTCGAGGGTCTCTGCCAGAGGCCAGGGCCCCCCGCACAGCTGCCACCTGCTCCCCGGGGAAGGCGTCCCTAAGGCCGCTGCGAGGCCGCAGGCCTGTGCCGCTCAGCTCTAACTGGGGCAATGCACAGGGTGACCTTTCAGGTTCTTTTGTGCCTATACCATTTTATGAGCCCGTAAACATGGCCCAGGCGGGCTAGGACACCGACAACACCGCCAGGACTCCGGGAGGCGTCACCCCCCTCCCACCCCGGGCCTTGGACTTTCACTTGGCACTTGGAGCTGGTTTTCTTCCCTCAACCAGATGCTCATTAACACGGGGGGCGGGGGGGCGGCTGGCTCGCAGAAGCCCCCCTGGGCCTGGTCCCGGGCGGCCTCAGAATCCCCTGGAGGGGAACAGAACTGATCCAGCAGGCCCGGGGAAGAGGCCCGAGAACGTGTGTCCCCAACGAGTTCCCAGTGACGCCGATGTTGCGGACTCCAGTGACAGTAGCTGCCCCTGTGTGCAGAGACAAGGAGTCCTCACCCCTGGATGCGGCCCCGCCTGCCCGGGAGGCCGTAGTCCCTCTGCTCAGGGGGCTCCCAGAACAACGCTGAGGAGCAGCCCAGCCCCAGCTGTGAGGGGGACTCCGGGGGGGGGGGAGCATGCATGGAGGGTCCTGACCTTGGGGGCCAGGAAAGAGGGGTGATGAGGCGACGCCCTTAGGAGCAAGCGCCCACCCAGCCCGGCTGAAAGTGGGCCAAGGTGGAACCTGCTGGGCCTTCAGGCCAGTCAGAGTCGGGAGACGTCATCCAGAAGGTGGGGGGGGGGGGCTACAAGGGATGGGAGGGGCCCGACTGACCACCAGACTTAGGCCAGGGCGGGAGCGACTTCCTGGGGGGACCAGGCCTCCCTCCCCGGAGGGACAGGGCAGCCCCAGGGACCCGGGATTGAGAAGGGACGGTGGCCCTTCGTTCAGGCTGCTAGGACAACACACCGGAGACTCGGTGGCTTAACACACAAGCGTTCGTTTCTCCCGGTTCTGGGGGCTGGAGTGCAAGATCCAGGCGGCCGCACACCCCGTAGCTGCCGGAGGCTCTCGCGCTGCTTTGCCCCTGGAGCGCTGGTCCACGCGGGGGGTGCGGGGAGCACCTGCTGGCGTCTCTTCTCAGCAGGACACTGATCCCATCCTGGGGCCCCACCCTCGTGACCTCACCCGACCCTAATCGTGGGAGGGTAGCGCTCTAACACCCGCATCTGGGAGGATGGCGGGAGGGAGGGGCGTTGAGTCGCACCCCAGGAGCCGTGGCACCAAGGGAAACGCTGCTACTTACAGAAATCAGGACGTCTTCGAGGAGTCGGGGCGTCTTTCCCCATCCATCGCTGAGGCTGTTCCCCGTAAGCCACGCTGTTCACCTCCAGGCGCAGCTTTCTCTCCGGCGGCAAACGCAAAGGAGGCGCTGTCGGTGAAAAATCGAACAAAACGCAACTCAGACCGCGTGAGTGTCATGGTTTTTTAAAAAGCGATCAGTTACCGGTTTCTCGTGATCTCTACGGGATCCAATAACATTCCGTATCCTTCCCCGACGGTCAAAATCCACTCGTGAACGGTTACGCACGTCGGTGCTTAGCTCTGGATGCCGCGTGCTTCTGTGTCAGCTCCACATTCTCCACCTTTCTTTAGACTCGGGATCCTCGCTCTGCCAACATCTCCCAATACACGTGGCCCTTCCCATTGACGCTTTCCCTCTGATTTGGGGTCCACTGGAGCCACGGATTTCTTCTTTTAAGAGGAGAGTCCCTGGGGCACCGGGGGGCTCAGCGGGTCGAGCCTCCGGCTCTGGGTTTCAGCCCAGGTCATGATCTCGGGGTCGCGGGACAGAGCCCCACTGCGGGCGCCGTGCTCAGTGAGGAGTCTGCTCGAGATGCTCCCTCTCCCTCTCCCTCTGCTCCTATCACCCTCCTCTAAAACAAATGAATCTTCAGAAAAATAAAATGAGAATCAGTGAACAGACTTTGATGCGGAGAATTTTCACGACAGCCACCCTTTTGGGTGCATCCTCGTGCACTGGTCCACGACCTCCACATCATAGGTGGCGGGTACGGGGTGCGGAGGATGAATGAGGCCCTGCTGTCCTGGCTCTTGTAGAAGGAGAACATTCCACGGGTGTGGGCACAACACAGAGAACCAGAACAGGTTGGCAGGAGAGAGAACGAGTGCATGAAGGCCATCTTCCCCATCGGCCTCCGCGATACCGGAACCCCAGCCGGAATCTTCCCTGCCCCCCCTCAGGATGAGTCAGGCGCCCCCTCAAAACCCCTGCACCCGCAGATCCGCCGCTGTCATCCATCCCTGACACCCAGATCCTGCAAACTCCAGCGCTCGGTCAAGACACTAAAACAAAACCAAAAAACCTTTTGCAGTTTTCAAGCTCCTCTTTATGACCTAAAAAGCAAAATCTTTCTGGAGCACAACAAGCCACTTCAGCTGGAAAAAAAAAAAAAAAAAAAAACACCAAACTTTAAAAGGCGAGGAATCCAGTGTATGTTCTGTGTCATGTGAACACCAAATACCGAGAAACGATCCCGGGCCGGGGGCCGGCCCAAACCAGCTGCTTCAAAGAGCCTGTTCTTTAACTGAAGGCTTAACACCATGACCCTGGAGACGCTGAGGGGAAACAGGCAGGCAGCTCCCACCCGCCTTCCGGGGAGGAGGCCCCGGCCGGCCCCTCCTGCACCACAGTCCCATTCGTAGACAGAGGTCCCGGGTCCTCCTGAAACAGCCACACTTTCATGCCACTTACAAAGCAAAAGCATAGCAGCTAAAGGTTCTCTCAGCTTAAAAATCTGGAATAAACGGTACCTTTCCTCCCGAATAAATAAAGCTGATAGGGTGTGTTGAGCTGTTTCCCTCTTGGCTGGAGGTTCGTTTCCAGCAGAGGAGGACAGGAGATGGGGGGGGCGCGTGGGCAGGGCCAGGACGGTCAGGCCCGGACCCCATCAGGGGAGGATGCACCGCGCCTCCGACAAAACAGCAAGGGCTGCGTCTCCTAGCCCTTTGCCTGCAGAGGATAGAGGAAGGAAGACATAAAGACACCCGGGGATGCAAATGGCATGAAATAAAGAGAAAACGCAGCATGTCATCACCGTCCAAACACAAAGGTCACTTCGATTTGTTTTGTTTTGTTTTTAAATGTGTCATTTGCTCTCTCGAGGACTGTGGGGTTTACATTCAAAAGTCAGCGAACTGATTTCCTGTGATTATAAGGGATCGTGTTTTTTTGGTGGGATATGCATGAGCTTGAGTGGTTGCTTCCCGTAGCTTCAATGTCCCCAAACACCAGAACTTTCCTTACACCGTCAGGTGTGGCCACTTCTCCTCACTGTATGGTTAGAGCAACCACCCGGAGGGGGGGTGGATCATATGTAAAAATGTGGGTTCTGAAGGCACGTTTTCCTCCTCTGCTAAGAAGCTGGGGGTCTGGGGAGCTTAAAGCACAACCCCAGGATTGCCCAGGAATCTCGACACATGGAAACCCTGGCCTTATTCCTCATCCCACCCCCAGGTCCTAAGGAAACAGGTAGGGGTGGGCGAGTCTACAAACCCATGTATTCCGGATGCTTCCAGATCATTCTAGCCGGGTCTTCCCCGGCAGTGCTTTCAAGAACAAAATGCGGCAAGGCCCCAGTTACTTCCTGCGTGACCTGCAATGGCTGAGCAGATATGGAAATGTGGCCCGTGGGCTCTCGCTCTCCTGTACTCGAGAATGATTTTTCCTCGCTATTGGAGCAAAAGCAGCGGCGACAGCACGTCCACGACCCTGATCCCCCCACTTCGTGGCTCTGTGGCCTCCGCCGTGTGGCTCAACCTCTCTGAGTCGCATTGAAACGGAGCTCGTGTACCTGAAGCCGCTCCCTTAGGCCGCAGTTAGAATTAGGTACACGTCCCGCCTTTGCTCACGGATGGTTCCGAGGTCGCTAGGAGGGGGCCTGGAGCCCAGCGGGGGCTCGGAGAACACCTAGGGACGGACAGGCGGACGGCACGGCTGGAGGCCCGGCTCTCCTCCGGCCGTGCTACCCACGCTGGCGGCCCAGGCCGAGGTCAGGCCTGATTGCTCACACGCCGCCGTGACTTCCTTCTTTAAAACCAACTTTGTTTTATTACTGACACGCTTTCATCAGGTCGTTTGCGCGTTCATTAACTCATGTAAACATTAATAAAAGAAGCAAGAAAAACACCTTCCTACGTGTTTGCTCTTGCAGGAACACACAGTACGCGACCCCGGCCGCCCTGCAACCCTGCGGAGGACACCCCGACACCAGACCCCTCGTTCCCCTCCTGCCCCCGCGGCCCTGCCTTCTGCAGAATGCCCGGGACCGGCCTTGGGGGAAGCAATGCCCTCTGCCCGCCGACGGCCGTTGCGACGGAGCCGGGCCGGGGGCCTCCAAACCAGCGTGCTTTCTCCCCGCCGCCGCCCCGCGCGGTGCCCGGTCTCCCTGCGTCAACTGCGGCCACGGACTGAGCTCCAGCGCGGCCCTTCTCAGCCTGGGAGATTTTGCTCCCCAGGGGACGCTTGTCTGCGGACATCTCCGGTTGCCACGGCTCGGGGGCGGCAGGGCAGGGGACGCCCCGCTCAGCAGGGCCCCACGGCAAGACCCGGCAGCCCGAGGGCCGCAGTAGCGAGCCGGGGGACCCACCGGGGCTGCGGGCCACCTGCAGGCCCGACCCCTAGCAGCCACCCAAGGGCTTGTCCCCGGGCATCTCCGTGCCCTCCCTCGTCTTCAGGCTTGGCGTGGATGGGCCCAGGCAGCCTGGAAGCCCACGGCCCGTGGGGCAGAGCCACGAGGATGGGGGCCTGGGTCCCCGGAGTGGCCCACTTGGAGCGCAGCGGCCTGGCCGCCACTGACGCCCACTCTGGGGAGAGTGGCCACTCTCAGCATGCCCATGCTGCTGCGTGTCACACCACATATTGAGAACAGAACTTCTAGCGTGTGGAGGTGAGGACGCGCGTCTGGGCCCATTCGCTGCAGCCGTGGCATTGCCTTAGGACCGCTGCTTCGCGACGTCCCCCAGCAGTGCACCTAGGACCAGCGGCATCACCCAGGGACATCATGCATGCACCACCTGGAAGGGGGGCCTCGGGGTGCATCTCCCTGGAAATCAGTGTATAACTGGCACACGGAGCTCGCGTGTCCAGGGAGGCGGGCGTGCCTGAGGACCTGTGCAAGCCTGTGAGGGAATTTTGAAATGGTGACTCTGGACTAAGCCCTCTAATGGTCACGTCTGGCCACTCTAGTCCCGAAGGACCTCAAATTAGAGGTATTTATGCTCCGCATTCTGCAAGTCTAGTTAGCAATGTTTTCTCTTGTTATCTTAACTTGTCAAAAGTTGGTAAAAAAATAAATGCAATTTTTATTTTATTTTTTATTTTTTGCAGATGCCTTAGGTCTGTCATGAGGAGTGGCTGGTGCCATTACAATGATCATTTATAAAAACACAAGGGTGTCTGCTACAAAAGCATTCTTTTTTATCTGAAGTTTCCCTTTCAACAGATGCCCTGCATTTCTCAG
Source organism: Canis lupus baileyi (assembly GCF_048164855.1). Lineage (NCBI taxonomy): Eukaryota > Metazoa > Chordata > Mammalia > Carnivora > Canidae > Canis > Canis lupus. Next base: position 59,287,910 of record NC_132849.1, on the reverse strand, counting down.
GCAGGCCTACCTACCGCGCACCCCAGGTATTCAGTGGGCCCCGCGCTCAGTGTTCAAAATGTCATTTAGAGGGAGGCGCCATGCGGTGGTGGCTTCGAAGGGGGAAATGGAATCAGGAGGGCCAGGTACGTCCCTGGTCCCTCGCCACCCGGCACACGCTCGGAGCGGCTGCACACGGGGTGTTCTCGGGGAGGTCCCGTCTTCAGCCTTCGGTACCTCCTTCCCGCCCCGACGGACTGCAGGACTTCTTCCCCCCTACGGCCACCACCAGAGCCGGGAAGCCCACCAGAGGAGGGGCGGGGATGGCATCATTAAGAATATCTTATTTCAAAATGGCATGTGTCAGACGATCACAAAATATCCACCGTAAATGTTTTCTAAAAAGCAAGCATCTCTCCCCGAAATAATTAAACGGACCTGATACCCCTTCAGAGAGCCTTCGGAAGGAACTCAGCGCCAAGATTAGATGTGGGGGGGAGACAGGCGTGGGGCCAGGCCGGCGCCCCTGCTCCTGGCTGTGGGGACGGGCTCGCGGCAGGGAAGCAGGGACAGCCAGAGAGCCTCCGAGGGGCAGCAGGATCAGGCCCGAGGTGCCCTGAGAGAGCTCCAGGATGTGGACTGTGACCATGACGTGCAGGCCAGGGCCTGGGGGCAGGGGTGCATCTCAGCAGTTTGGAGGCCCTGTCTCTCAGCCGAGCTCACCCTCACCCCCACCCTGGGGTCCAGGTCCGTGAACTAAGAGCCCTGCGAACAGCCCCAGTGCCATGCCCAACACCCAGACCTGCTCCCCGCCCCAGGCCCCTCACCTGTCCTTCCTCCAAAGGCCTTCCCGGGGCCTGTGCGGTTTGACAGCGACGGGCAAAGCACCGAGCTCCAGTCCCGACTCCCAGGTGACCCCTGGGCCCTGTGGCTATGGGCTCGCCTCTGCACTCAGTTACTTCATCTGCAAAGTGGGAGTCATGCTCCCTGCCTTACTGGTCAATGTGGAGTCACAGAGTAGCGTCAGTGGAGTGCGCTGCGTGGTGCAAAGGCAAGGTGCTGCTCAGAAAAGATGCCATTTTATTTTATTAATTTTTTTAAAGTTTTTTTTTTTTTTTATTTGATACAGCACACAGAGCGGGAGAGAGGGACAGGGGCAGAGGGAGAAGCAGACTCCCCACTGAGCAAGGAGCCCGATGCGGGACTCGATCCTGGGACCCTGAGGTCATGACCTGAGCCGAAGGCAGACACTTCACAGATCGAGCCTCCCAGGTGCCCAAAATGATGCCATTTTAAAGGTGATTGAGGAACATTTGTGCTGGCTCACTCTTCATACAGCTGCGGACAGACTTCAGCTCCTGGCCTCGGGCTTTGCGGCAGGAACCCCCCAGGTTCTAAGTCAATCTGGGCTGGAGCCTGAGACTCCGCATTTCTCAGCATGCCCATGCTGCTGGGTGTCACACCACGTTTGGAGGAGTACAGATCAGGGTTCAAGTGCTCTGTCCAGCCTGCCAGTGGATTTACACCTCAGTACACAGGTGGGAGAGGGCCAGGCCCCCTGGGCTCCCGGCGACCCACCTGGGGCCACACTGCAACCGGCGGTACATGGACTCACGGGGCATAAAGAAATAAAGGGCTGGGGGATCCCTGGGTGGCGCATCGGTCTGGCGCCTGCCTTTGGCCCAGGGCGCGATCCTGGAGACCCGGGATCGAATCCCACGTCGGGCTCCCCGTGCATGGAGCCTGCTTCTCCCTCTGCCTGTGTCTCTGCCTCTCTCTCTCTCTCTCTCTCTCTGTGTGACTATCATAAAAAGAAAAAAAAAAAAAAAAGAAATAAAGGGCTGGGTTGAAACCACCCCCCTGGAAGCCAAGGGCCCAGGCTCAGGAGGGGAGAGTGCAGGAGCCCTCAGAGCCCTCAGCTCACCTTCAACGTCCTCTCCCCACACACACACACACACACACACACACACACACACAGCAACAGCAGCAGCAACCAGACCAACTAAAACAGCTCTGCAGCTAGCGAGCATTTTGCTCTTCTGCATTTCTCCTCCCTGGGAATATGGGCTCATCACTTCAAAGCAGGACTTAATGAATTGTAATTACACCAACCCACTCCTGACTCCTCTCTCAGGCTCAGAAATGGCCACACTGGGATAGTGTCACGGGGGGAAGATGGAAGCTTTTGGGCAGCTGCCAACGGCGACTACCTACGGGGCGCCCAACCCCCTTCTTGGTCCAAGCTACCGAGTCCATGCCAGCGGTGTCTTCTGAAGGGGAAACAGTGTCCCAGGGGGTCCCTGGAAGTTAGATCAACAAGATGGTGGGACAAAGAGACTGCCCCAACCTGGGAAGCATAACCCCTCCACACTCAAAGTCTTCATGTTGTATGAAGAAAAAAATGTCAAAATCTCCTTAAAATCTTGGTGATGAGGCGTGATACCTCTGAGATGCTTGTATGATACAGTTTCTAGAATATCTGGAGGCACTGATTCTTACTCCCACCCTAGGGAAGCTGTGTAGCCTACTTCCAGACACCTTCCTCCACCACTCAGCTCTCCCATCCTCCCTAGGGCCCTAGAGGCACTTGGACCATAAATGGTCGGTTTGGGTTCAAAACATATAGTTATCTTATATGGCTATGAAGTCTGTACCCTCAAGAAAAGTTAGTAGGGATTCTGATTGGTTAAGAAAAAGACCCACACTGGGGCGCCCGGGTGGCTCAGTTGGGTAAGCATTCGACTCTTGATTTTTGGCTCAGGTCATGATCTAAGGGTCTTAGGGTCTAGGGACCAAGTTCCATGTTGGTCTCTGTGCATAGTAAGGAGTCTGCTTGAGATTTTCTCTCTCCCTTTGCCCCTCCTTCCACTCACACACTCTCTCTCTCCAACAAATAAATCTTTAATAATTAATTGATTAATTAATTAAAAAGACCCACACTATAACCTGAGTATATACTGGACGCCAAGATGTCAACTGAAACATCATTCATTTCTTTTACAATTAATGCACTCTTGTTGGATGTGGAATATGCTATTTTGTGCACTATAAATAATTTGTTGTAAAACTTTCGGGGTAAAGAAAACCCCAAATAATGATAAGTGATCACAATTAGATGATATGCATAATATGCAAAATTATACTTAGAAACTCTGATCCCACTCCCCCACCACCACTGGCCCATTTTCCCTTTTGGTGGCCATTTAGTTATCAATGTAATAAACCACTCCAAACATTAGTGGCTTCCAATGACAACTTCTCTCATAATCTTATTGCTTGGGTTCCTGTGAACAGTCTAGACCCCTTGGAATCTCTTCATGGGGAATCTCTTCTTTTTTTTTTTTTTTAAACCATCTAACTCTTTATTTTGTAATAATTATGGATTCACAGGAAGTTGCAGCAAGTCCCATGTACGCTTTGCCCAGTTTCCCCCAGTGGTAAGCATTTCCGTCGCTACAGTCCTTCAAACCTGACATACTGACAATGGCACAATACAGCTAATTCGACTACGGACCTCACTCACTTTCACTAGATATCACATGCATTCATCTGTGGGTGTGTGTAGATCTATGGAGTTTTAGCCCAGGTACTGTGATCAATACCATAATCAAGATTCAGAACTGTTCCATCAGCACAAAGGAACTCCCTGTTATCCCTTTATAGTCACACATAGCCCATACCCCCTCCAGTCCCTATCCCTGGCAATCATTAATCTATTCTTTATTTCTATAATCCTGTCATTTAAGAATGCAACCATATAGTATGGGACCTTTTGAGACTGGCCCTTTCATTCATCATGATACCCCTTAAGGTCCACCCAAGTTGTGTGAATCAAAGTCATCTGTTTCTCTTCATTGCAGAGTAGTATTCCACAGTACAGATGTTTGGTTTGATCACTCACTCGATTGCAGGACATCTGGGGTATTTCCAGTTTTTAACTATTACAAATAAAGCTCCTAAGAATATTTGTGTACAAATTTTATGTTTGGGCAGTTAATGATTGGGGTGGGGTCAGTATTTTTCTGAGCCACCAAAAAAGTCTCTCAATGATCAATTACAAACCTGCTCCCAAAATGTGAGGGGGGGGGGAGAGAAAAAGAAAATCTCAACAAAGAAATGGAAGATTAAAAAAAAAAAAGAATGAAATTGAAATTTTAGAGCTGAAAAATACAACAAGCAAAGCAAAAGACCTCATTGGATGAGCTCAAAAGTGAAATGGAGTGGACAGAAGAAAGAATCAATACACCTGAAAATAGAACAATAGAAACTACCCAATCTGAACAACAGAAAGTAGACTTCCAAAAAAAAGATAAAAGGCATAGTGTCATAGACCCTGGAGGGACTACAGGCAAAGATCTGAAGTTCATGTCGCCAGGATCGCAGGAGAGAAAAAGGTGGTGCTGAAAAGATATGTCAAGAAATAATAGCTGAGCTTTTTCCAAATTTGGCAAAAGATTTAAACCTACAGGTTCAAGAAACTGAGAGAACCCCAAACTGGAAAAAACTCCATGCCAAGCTACATCATAAGTACACTTCTGGAAGCTAAGGACAAAAGAAACAAGCAGAGACAAGCACCACCTTTTTTACAGAAGAAAAAGCCATTTGAATGACAGCAGATTTCTCATCAGAAACCATAGCAGCCAGAAAGAAGTGGCACAACATGTCAAAAGCCAAAAACAACAACAACAACAAAACCTGTCAACCCAGAAGTTTAGAGTCAACAAAAATATCCTTCAGGAATCAAAGAACAAGCAAGACCTTCTCGATGCAGGAAATCGAAGAGAACTTGTCACCCACAGACTTACCCTAAAAGAATGTCTAAAGGACACTCTTGAAACACAAAATAACCATAAAAGAAAGAATATTGGAACAGTAAGAAGGAAGAAAGAATAAAGCAATAATACTAATAATAATGTCGGTAAATATAACAGACTTTCTTGTCCTCTTGAGTTTTCTAAAAGCAAACGGAGCAGTCCTCAACAGGTCTGAGATGACTCATTCCTACCTAGTGCGCCAACTGCCCCAACTGCAGGGTTGATTTGAGAGGCCAGTGGCTTGCCAGAAGCTTCTCGGAAAGTGGTTCCTTCCCCACCTGCACCAGCCTCTCTCCTTAGGATACTTGCTCAAAAGGCCACTGTGGTCTCTAGGCTGCTCAGCACACCCCCGAATCAGAATTCTGAGAGGTGGGCTCCAGGACTCTGCGTGTAAAAGTGATTCCCACAGACACTAAGGTTTGCAAAGTCATCAGATCGTCTGTTAACCCAGGGTCAGGCCCAGCCGCTGGGAGTCACCCTCTGAGGAAGGTGAGAACTAAGTGCTGGCTGTGGACACTCCAGGCCGGCAGCACCGGAAAAAAATTCAGGGTAAAAAAGTAATCAGTATTGGCCCTGGGGTCAAGGTCACACACTTGTGCACTGTCACAGGGTCACGTCCTAGGGATTTGGGCCCACGTAGGATCTGTCATTCATCTGTGCCTCAGTTTCTTCCTCTAAAACTGGGACAGCATCTGCCTCTCCTGACTCATGGGGTCAAGATGAAGAGCAAAATAGGTGAGCTGTGCAGACCTTGTAAATTATTAGTTATTCTTACCCAATGTGAATGTTTAACCTCCTCTTAAAGAGGGCCATTGTGTGTCCTTTTTTTCTTTGAAATGGAATGTCGGGGTTCTTCAGGCTCCGGGAAAAGGCAGGCACGTCACACCAAATGTACCACTTAATTCTCCCGTCTTTCCTTAGGGTCCCGCGCTGATGGCCAACCTCAGCCCCCTGGTGCTGGGATGATGGCAGGACCCCCACGGGCTGAGGATTAGCACCCAGGGGGGCTGCTCCTCCCGGGGCCTGGGGGTCCCCAGCACTCACCTCCCAGAGGACACAGCCCTAGGTCTGTCCCCTCCCGCAGCCAGTGGCACTTGGTGACAGGTGACAGGTGTGTGCTGGGGGTTGGAGAGAAGGCTTGCAAAAGCTTCGCTGGATTTCTCTCCAGCCAGAAAGAGGAGGTCCATTGCCCTTTCAGGGGGGAGGGTGTCAGAAGCAGAATCTGGGAGTGAAAGCCTCAAGGGGCGGGGGAGGGGGACAGGAGGGTGAACTATTTTATAGACAGAAGTTTCTCCCCCGGCACCCGGAGAGGGCAGAGATTGGAATCACCGCAGCTGGCGCCGCCTGGGTGCCACCAGGGCCCCCACCCCCCTGGCGGCGGGGACCCCGGGCGCACGTGGCCGCGGCCAACAGGGCGTGGGGAGCGCGCCAGGTGTTTCTGGTTAGGGACCCGCCAGCCGGCCCGGGTGTTGCTTTGGGTGCGCGTTACAAGGTGAAGATGCCGCGGATTCGGGAGCGGGCGGCCCGGTTCCCACGGACGCCGCTGCGCTCGGGCGCGGAGGGGGCGCGGCGGGCGGGGGGGGGGGACCCCGGTGACCCGAGCTCCCCGCGGGGCGCGGACCCCCGAGCGTGCGCAGACTCGCCGACGCCAGCCCCGCGCCCGCCAGCTCGCCGGCCGCCGGATTGTTCTCTAAGACCTTATCTGTTGCTCCAGTGCATTTTCTGTTTTAATTTGGTGACCGGAACAAAAGTCCCAGGACGGTCCTTCGCAGCATTTGTAACTAAATATTTGCTGTGCTGGTAGCTAAATAGGCCCCTCCGCCAACTTCCAAACTCTGCTTTTTTTCTTTTTTTTTTTTTTTTGAACGGAGCTGAAAGGTGATCCCCCTATAAGGAGGGCAGACAGACGGTGGAAAGCAATTGGATTTAGCGCGCTGTTGTTCCCCGTGCTCTGGGGGATCCCCGGGCAAACAGGACCGCGCGCCGGGATCCTGGAAGGAGTTGGGGCCGCGATCCCGGGGTCCTGGCGGGCTGGGGCGTCAGTCAAGCCGTCGTGGAAGGCGCAGGGCTTTGTTCAGGCGATGCATTAGCTGTGTGCGACCAGAAGCAGAAGAGGCTAGGCAGGTCTTTGAAAAATACGCAAAGGGTTGAAAAATAAACATCGCCCTGTTTGCTTTTCGTGGCTTTCCTTATTTTCTTCCTCTCCAGTTGTCCCTCGTCTAAGACTGTTTTAAACCCAAATTCGGTTATCTGGTTTCAGGGTAAGGGCTCCCTCTTGCCAAGGTATTAAATAAACAAGTAAAGCAAAAACTTGAATCCTTATGTAATCCAGATGCTGTTTTCCTCGAAAACCACAACAAACTCTGCTAAGCCAGATAACAGGATCCCAACAGTCGTGCCCCCATCCCACCCCACCCCACCCCGCTTTTAGGGCCAGAGGAGGCCATCCCCTGTTCAGGAGCTCCTCGCCAGCACAGGCGATAAATGACGGCTAACACTCTGGCCTGCAGATGAGCACCCTTGAGGGGGCCGGATGCCCTAAACCGTCCCGGAGTGTCGGCATCTGGCTCTTAAAATGGAACTTTCCCTAGAGATAGAGCCGGGGCCGAGCTGCCGCCTGCGCCCGCGGGCCGGCTGGAGGCTCCGGGCCCCTCGGTGCTCGGGGCGGGGGCGCAGCGGGCGCGGGGCAACGAACACGAGTCCCGGGCGGGCGGCGCGCGGAGGCTGGGGCCGCGGAGCCCGCTGCCCGCGCCCACCTCCACCTCCACCTCCACCTCCCGCGGGCCCGGGGCTGGCGAGCTGTGCTCGGAGACTCGCCGGGCCGGGCCACCTCCGAGGGCTCTGCGGGGCGAGGCAGGGCCGCAGTGGGGCGCAGTGGGGCGCAGTGGGGGCGGGCCCTGCAGGGCGTTAGGAGTGCAGCCTCAGAGCCCTCCCCGCGAGGACCCGAGGGCATGCCCAAGGCTCGCCATCCGCTGAGACCGTCCCCGTCTCCCGGTCCCGGTTCCTCCCTCGCGCCGGCCCCACCCTGAACGCCTCGGCTGCAAAAACAAATAAAATAAAGCAAAAAAAAAAAAAAAAAAAGCCCTGGCGTTGGCGACCTCCAAGGCACGTTATGCCTCTTTCGGCAAAGGGAAGAGTTCTTTCTTTCTCCCTCTCCCGGCTTTTTTTTTTTTTTTTTTCTTTTTTCTTCTATTTTTTTTTTTTTTTTTTTTATTCTTCTCCCCGACTCCCACCACCGCCCCCTCCCTGCCTTTCCTGTTCTTCCCGGCCCTCTTTCCTTCCCCCAGATCGCTCGAAACTTAAGACGCGCGGCGGCTGCAGGTGCGCGCGGGCCGGGCGGCCGGGATCCGGGCGGGCCGGGGACGGCCGGGCCTCGCAGGCATTGATCAGCTGGGCGCGCGCGCTGAGTGACGGCGCGGTTGCCATGGCAGCCGCCTGAGCGGCGCCGCGAGGACAAGGCTGCAGGGCGGCGTGAATGGGCGGCGTCACGCGCCTGGCGCCAGAGAGTCTGCTCCGGGGCTCCGGCTCCGGCCCCGCCGCGGCCTGGCCCGCGCGCCGCCGCCGCCGCCGCCGCCGCTGCCAATTCATCACCTGTCAGGGATCGCTCGGGGGGTCACGGGCGGAATGGACACAGCTGTGAGAACAAAACCGGGGGGAAGAAAGGCGAGCGCGCCCAATCGCGCCAGATGTGCGGGGAGGACCCGGAGCGCCCCCCCGCCCCCCGCCCCCCTCCCCCCGTGCAGGCTCCTCCCCCCCTCCCCCCCCGTGCATCACGCGGGGTGGCCGCGGCGGCCCGGAGCTGCTGCTGATTCCAGCCCGGGGCTGGCGGGCGGAGCGGGGGGCGGGGGGGCTGCACGCGCTGCAGCCGCCGGGCCGGGCCGAGCGTGCAAGCCCTGGACCCTGCGGAGGGGAACTTCCAGGGCAGGTGGGTGGCGGGACCTGGGGGCGCCTCGGTGAGTCAGCCCCGGAGCCACCCCCCCCCCCCACCTCCACGGAAGCCCTTCACACCTTCCCGCGCCCGCGCATCTTGCAGGTCCGGGGCGCTCTCTGCAGCTGGGACCCTTTGAACTTGGGAGGCCTCGCAGGCGAACCCACAGAGACAGGCTTCCCGGCGCCCGTACCCCCACCCCGAACACGCCCCGGCTCCGTGTGCTTGCTCTACGAGAACCTCCCTTGAAAGGTGACTCCCATCCATCGGGCTTGCGGATGGAGACCGACGCACGAGGCCATCGGGCCTCCTTTCCCTCCTCGTGGTCACTAACTTCTACTGCGTCCTCAGCCCCCCCCCCCAACATGATCTTTAACTGAAGGCAGAACTGGGTAGCGCGCCCGTCGAGGTCTGCACGGGCCCACTGGGCTCCGCCAGGGAAGGAAAGCACAAAACTTCCACCCCGCGAAGCGGTTTTACCGCCTCCGGGGGCACACACGACCACGGGGGGCTCAACCTCGCGGGGGGGCCCCCCAAGGAACACGGCACGCCGCTCATTACGAACCAGCCCGGAGCCTGGCTGCTGGGATAATGAGGCTGGCACGGATGTTAACATACGGTGTCCTTGGAAAAAGCTAGGAATGCGTCAGTATCGCAGGGCTGCAATGTCCAAGAATCACAAGTAATAATTTGAGAATCCCAAAGATGTTTGTTTACGTTGGCTATTATTGTAAAATAGTCAAAGTATAACATCATGAACCAAAATAGTGTCAAAACAAAATCTGTTCCACTGTGGCACGTATGTGACAGAAACACATGCACAGAGTACATCAAAAAGCTCGAACTGTGGGGGACTCGGTATTAAATCATTTCCAGAGTTAATATCGGAGGAGGGAGGTGGTTAATCGAACACTCAGGCGCAGAGCTGCAGGCAGCTTCTGCAGGGCCAGGCCCTCAGCAGACTCCTCTGCTGGTCAGGAAACCATCCACCTCCGTCCTCCGAGGCAGAGGGGTGGCTTTCTCACAGTGACATCCGCCTCCGCACTCCCCGGCGCCTCCCCCAAGGGGAGCCCTGGGTCGCGGCCCGTGTCAGAGACGCGCCGGCCGCCGGCTCAGAAACTCATCAGGAATCCGAGCACAGAACGCAGGTTCCCCATCATTCAGCTTTGCTTTTTCTCCTCTTCTGCCCCCTTCCTGCTTCTTAAACTGCCGGGAAGGTGACGGCTGAGACAAGTAAACAAGATGCTAACAAATACCCCCATGGCCCCCGCATTTTCTAGATTGCTGTATTCTGGGGGGGGGGGGGGGGAGACTGGAGTTTTCAAAACACAACTAATTTGCTGTTAAGTCTTCAGCTAAACTAGAATTCTGCGTGCATTCGCTGAAAAGTGTGTAGGTAAATGGCTGCAAACTTCAGACTGCCCAAATAATTTCTTTAAAGATCTTACAGAGGGAAGACAAGGGGGGAAAAAAACAACAAAACGTGAAACTGCGTCCAGTAATAGGATTGAACAGATTTCCAGCCTCATACACGACAGGTTTTTTTTCTTTTTTCTTTTCTTTTTTTTAAGAGTGCTTAGATGTCGGTCAACGGCTAGGGCCACCTACCTTTCACAAAACTTTAAAATTACTGTGAAGTGCTGGAATGTGACCCCAGAAATCAGGATTTGTGCATAATTAATCACATTACTTCGCCGCCCACCCGGCGAGGCTCAGACCCGCGGCCTCTCAAGGGCAGTGTATGTAAATCCAGCCTCAGGATGCAAATTTCCCTAATGATTTCCGATTAATAGGATCCTTCTGATAGCCAGTGCCTGTTCCAGAAAGGGAACCCTGGAAGCGTCCTGCCTTCTCAGAGCTCCTCGGCGCTCAGCACGGTTTCCAAGAAGTACTGGTTCTACCGACTTTGCTCGGGGAGGGGGGGGGCTGCGCGATCCCACACCAAACCTGTCGCTGAGGGCGCGCGTGGGTGTTGGGGGTTTTGTGCTGTCCTGACGTCGCTTGGCCTGATCTTAAGAGCCCGGACTCTACGCACGTCTCTCCTGTCGATGGCAAACTCGTGTGCGTTTTTACTTTCTCCCGAAATGCTGTGTGGTGACACCCCGCGGGTGGCGGGGGGACGGTGACTTGCCCTGCGCCGTGCAGAACCCGGCCGCGTGGCGGTGGTGTTAGGGCCGCGGAGCCCGCTCCGGGGGCGCCCTAGGGCGAGGGGCTCACCACGGGGAATCGGAATGCAGATGCACATGTGGGCTCCCGGGGTCCCCCCCCGCCGGCCGCCGGCCCGCCCGCCCCCGCCCCCTCCCCTCCCCTCCCCTCCCCCCCCCCTCCGCCTCCCCGGGCCTCCGCTCCCCTCCCGCCCCGCGCTTACTGTACTCTATTTACCACCCCAGCTGGGCTCGCGCCCGCCCCGCCCACTCCGCGGGGATTGGCTGCGAACGCGGAAGGACCGAGCGCCCGCCCCGCGCCCGCGCCCGCCAATCGGATCGCCCGCGCGGCCTGATGGACGCGCCGCCCTCCGCCAATGGGGACGCGGGGAAGCCGGATCGTGGGCCCCCGGCGAGGCCCCATAAAAGCCGCCCCGCCGGGCTCCCGGCTTCATTCTGAGCCGAGCCCGGTGCCGAGCGCAGGAAGCTCCGCAGGCGGCGGCGGCCTGAGCTCCGAGGCAGCCCGCTCCCTCCCGGTCTCTCCGTGCCCCCGCGCGGTCAGCATGAAAGCCTTCAGTCCAGTGCGGTCCGTGAGGAAAAACAGCCTTTCGGACCACGGCCTGGGCATCTCCCGGAGCAAAACCCCGGTGGACGACCCCATGAGCCTGCTGTACAACATGAACGACTGCTACTCCAAGCTCAAGGAGCTGGTGCCCAGCATCCCCCAGAACAAGAAGGTGAGCAAGATGGAAATCCTGCAGCACGTCATCGACTACATCTTGGACCTGCAGATCGCCCTGGACTCGCACCCCACGATCGTCAGCCTGCACCACCAGCGACCTGGGCAGAGCCAGGCGTCCCGGACGCCGCTGACCACCCTCAACACGGACATCAGCATCCTGTCCTTGCAGGTGAGACCTGCCCCCCCCCCCCGCCACCCCCCACCCCACCCCCCAGCAGGCCCGTGGTCCAGACCGCCGCAGTCCCAGTCCGGGACTTCCAGATGAGCTAATTAACTTTTAGGGCGAAAAAAGAAAAAAGAAAAAAAGATCTGCTATAGATTGAGTCGTGCGTGAAATTGCTGATAAGTTCTGACACGTTAATGCATCTGCCTTTGATTCTGAATTGTAGCATAAACGTGTTGAACGAAAGTTGCTGTTTTAAGTTGCTGCTCAAAAAAAGAAAGAAAAAAAAAAGGACGGGGGCCGTTTCTCCTTAAGATGGTCTAACATCGCCTTTTATCCCCCTTTCTCTCGCAGGCTTCTGAATTCCCTTCTGAGTTAATGTCAAATGACAGCAAAGCGCTCTGTGGCTGAATAAATGGTGAGTGTTTTGCTCGTGCCTCCCCTTGGTAAACTGCCGCTTGGAGTGTGTGTGTTCATGTGTGTGTGTGGCTGGGGGGACTTGTGTATCTGCAAAATTTGGGGGTTTAGTCGAGGACTGTGTACTTAGTTGTGTTGCCCGTAGTACATTGTCTGGGTACCCTCCGAAGGAAGGGGCTCCCAGCTCTGGCTCCTCGAGATCACAGAGCATTCCTTCTTCTCCTTTAAAAAAGAAAAAATACCAGCCGCTTACTACGAAGGTGGCAGAGGGAAATGTGCGTCGGCTTGCTGTGCCACACGTTATGCCCTGGCTCTCCCCTGCTGCTGCTCCGGTACTACGAGGTACTAACCTCCGTCTAATTAATCTTATCACCGCAAATTCCGTAGAGCTCCTCCTTCCCCAACGCTGTAAGCCCTCCGAGGTTCGCCGGGCCAAGCGCCCCAGCCCCTGTGATGTGGGATCCGACTTCCCTATCTGTTCACTAAAGGGCTGTTTTCAATCAAATAATTGTTACAAGAAGCAGACTGGCGCCTGTGAGCAGTGCTGTTGGAGATCCAAATAGGAGATTGCGTTGGGAAGTTTTTCCCTGGAGTCTCTGCTATTTTAATGTTTAATTTTCGCTGTCGAGGCCGAGTGTGTGTGTTGCATCTGGACGCCAGGGTTTGCCCAATCTTTGAGTGTTTGGTGGTTAAATGTTCAAACTGCGGCTTCCTCCCGGCGCCAGTCTGCCCGCCTCTGCCCTTAGGTTCCATTCTCCTAAAACATGCCTCTCCCCCAATCTTTTGCAGGTGTTCGTGACTTTTCTTTTTCTTTGCACAACAACAACGAATCCACAGGATCTTTTAAGGCGCTGAACTTCTTATTTTTCGACCATTTCACAAGGAGAACAACAAGTTGAATGGACCTTTTTAAAAAAAAAATGGAAGGAAAACTAAGAATGATCATCTTCCCCAGGGTGTTCTCTGACCTGGACTGTGATATTAGTTATTTATGAAAAAGACTTTTAAATGCCCTTTCTGCAGTTGGAAGGTTTTCTTTATATACTATTCCCACCATGGGGAGCGAAAAACGTTAAAATCACAAGGAATTTCCCAATTTAAGCAGACTTTGCCTTTTTTCAAAGGTGGAGCGTGAATACCAGAAGGATCCAGTATTCAGTTACTTAAATGAAGTCTTTTGGTCAGAAATTACCTTTTTGACGCAAGCCTACTGAATGCTGTGTATATATTTATATATAAATATATATATATATGGAGTGAAACCTTGTGAACTCTTTAATTAGAGTTTTCTTGTATAGTGGCAGAGATGTGTATTTCTGCATACAAAGTGTAATGATGTACTTATTCATGCTAAACTTTTTATAAAAGTTTAGTTGTAAACTTAACCCTTTTATACAAAATAAATCGTGTGTTTATTGAATGGTGATTGCCTGCTTTATTTCAGAGGACCAGTGCTTTGATTTTTATTCTGCTATGTTATAACTGAACCCAAATAAATACAAGTTCAAATTTATGTAGACTGTATAAGATTATAATAAACATGTCTGAAGTCAATACCTTGAATCCTGAATGGTTTTTAAGATCTCTTTCTCTCTCTCGCCTCCCTTAATTTAACCCTTTCTGCATCCCTTGACCACCTCCTCAGCCTTAGAACTTCTATGCAGGCAAACTGCTTATCAGATGCGCGGTCGGTGGCGCACACTTGGGGGCAAAGGGCTGCTGCTAGCGTTTCAGGAGGGCTGGCCCGGCTGGGAGGGCTGTAAACAGAAGTTTCTCTTAAGTCCTGCAGGGAAATACTAGTTCTGTGCCTTGGGAGGGGGGGCTGAGTTTTAAACCAAGAAACTGCTGCGGCAGTGACTCCTAGGTCATCCAAAATAACTGCAGAGTCTGGAAGGACTACTTGGCCTGAGTAGGTGCTGAGACCCTTTTGGAGTGTATGACACTGCTTGTCAACCAGAAGGAGTATGTCCTCCACGGTTCGGGACAGGATTTCAAAGATGCAGGGCAAGGGCTGAAGAGACCCCTGGGTGTTCCCGAGTGCTCCGTGGGGATTACAGCTGTGCTGTGGCCCTGAGCCGGCCGGTACCTCCTCCACCTGTAGCTCACCGGAGAGGAGACAGGGCTTGGGCGGAGCCCACTTTCCAAGACAGGTGGCTGTGAAGTCGCCCTTCACCCTTGACTGCACCCGGACTGACTGCCCAGGGAAGGGACAGAGGGAGGGAGAGGGGGCAGGCCTTTCAGGTCTCGGGGAGAAGGAGCAGCGCTCTCCACTGTGGCCCTCACCTGGCGGCTTTGGGACCCCGCTTCCAGACGCGCCCTGAACGTGGGTGCGTGTTTAAAATGCACACGTGTGCACGTACCCCCAACCGGGAAGCCCCCTTCCTTGGGTGGGAGGTTCTGGAAGGCTGGTCCGAGGTGGATGGGAACCCGAGAAGGAAGGTGGGGAGGGCGGGCGGGTGGGGATGGGCGACTCACCTGGGGCCACTTTCTCAGGCCCAGCCCAGCAGGTGTTTGGGTGGCGCCACCTCGTCTGCCCTGGCGGCGGTGGCGCTTCCGGCCCTGACACGGAATCCGTCGCGGGGAGCGGGGAGCGCGGGGCCAGGTGCGGCCGGGTGAGCACGTGCTGGGTCCGGGCCGTCGTTGTTGTTGATAATCATACCGCCGGGGACGCCGCTGTGGCCGCCGCACCTGGGCGGGGCGGGGCGGGGCGGGCGGGTCATCCCGGGGAGGCCGCCTTCAGACCTGCCCGCCGAGGTCTGGCCACCTGTCGCGTGTCCCCGGCGGCGCGCAGGGATGGGGGAGGGGAAGCGAGGACGGGCCCTGCCCCCCCCGCCCCCCCCCCGTCCTTTCCGACGCCCCCAGGCTCTGCTCGCCCCTCGGCGGCCCGACCCCGACGGGGGCCTCCTGCAGGG
This sequence comes from Canis lupus baileyi, assembly GCF_048164855.1. NCBI lineage: Eukaryota > Metazoa > Chordata > Mammalia > Carnivora > Canidae > Canis > Canis lupus. Next base: position 59,272,811 of record NC_132849.1, on the reverse strand, counting down.
GCTCGCGGGCTGCCCGGGGGAGGCGGGGCGCGCGGGGCGGGGCGGGGCGGGGCGGGGCGGGGCGGGCCCGGCCCTTGGTGCACCTGCGCGGCCTCGGGAGCGGGGCCCTGGCGGCGCGGACGGCGACCGGGGCAGCGGCGGCTTTCGGAGCGGACTCGGCGGCGGGGCTCGCGGCGCCTGGGCTCCGGCCGGTGGAGGCCGGGCGCCACCTGCTGGGCGCCGCGAGGACGGCGGCCCGGGAGCGGGGTCCTGGGGCGCGGGCCCCGAGGGGCGGGCGGCGGAGCCTCAGCCGGGGACAGCCCCTAGAGAGGGACTATTCGTGGAAGGTTGCCTCTCTGGCTTGTGTAAGTGGTTTCCACGCGTGGATCTTATTCCCTCTCTGCTACTTCAGAGCTCAGACGGGGTCCCCTTTCGCAAACTAGCGTCTACTGCCGATGGATTTTTTTTGATCAAAGTGCCAGACATGATGACCCCCAGGCCCAGAGACATGATAACTGGGTGGTGGAGGAAAACGAATTGTGAAGTCAAATGAAAGCCAAAGAGTTTTCCCTTCTCTTTTCCTTAAGTTTTTCTTTTTTTGCAATTTTATTTTTCCTGAAATGGCTCAATAACATTAACCAGGACCTCCAGTGCTGCAGTAAAGGAATAGGGGGTGAGAGAAAGGGCAACTTTGTCTTTTTTTTTTTTAATTGTATTTATTTATTCATGACAGAGAGAGAGAGAGAGAGAGAGAGAGAGAGAGACGCAGAGGGAGAGGCAGGTTCCATTCAGGGAGCCCAGTGTAGGACTCGATCCCAGGACCCTGGGATCACCACCTGAGCCGAAGGCAGACACTCAACTACTGAGCCCCCCAGGCGTCCCAGCATCCTTGTCTTATCTGAGATCCTTTTTTTTTTTCTGTTTTAAGATTTTATTTATTCATTCATGAGAGAGGGAGGCAGAGACACAGGCAGAGGGAGAAGCAGGCTCCATGCAGGGAGCCCAACGCAGGACTTGATCCTGGGTCCCCAGGACCACATCCAGTCGGAAGGCAGGTGCCAAGCCGCTCAGCCACACAGGGATCCCCTTATTCGAGATCTTAATATGTCAGACTTTCTCCATTATGCATGACCTGCCTCTGGGATTTTGTTGTAATATATAGTCTTGATCAGTTTTAGGAAGAACCCTTTGTTAGGTGTTTTTGCTTTGGGGAGATTTTGAATCACAATTTGGGAGCAAATTTGGTAAAATATTTTATTCTATTCATTGATACTGTTTTTCTCTAGTTTTCTTAGTTAGTTTATTACACTGACCTCTGGTGTGAACGAGCCTTGCAATTCTGTAATAAGTCCTAAGTAGGTATGAACATGAGGTATGATCACTTTTTATAGATACTGTTGGATTCTATTAGCTAATATTTTACTTGGAATTTTTGAGAATAAAATAGAGCCTGTGGTTTCTTTTCTTGTGCTATTCTTATCTGGTTTTGGAATCAAGGTCACATGAACCTCAAACAATTAATGTACAGGTCAGTTTACATTTAATTTTAGTTCTCAAAGCCATGGATAAATCCTCGAAGGTAGGCAAACATGTGGTCTCTCCATTCTATAGAACCTGGACTCACAGACATGAAGAGAGTGACCAAGGGCACACCACAGTCAGTAGACAGACTGGGCCCAGTGTTTCACTTGAATGGTGAAGGGGCTTCTGAGGACAAAGATGTAGAAGTTAACAGGAAAGAGCATTCTTGTCCATAAGACCCTGTTTCATGGAGCTTTTGTTGTGGTTCAAGGATAATTACTTATGGGGCTTTCCACATTGTGAGTGGCAGCTCCAGGACCATCCAAATCCCTGTGGCCTGGCTCACCACACACCCTTCCAATTTCTGACACCCTCTGCTGCTGGAAAGGTGCCTCCAGGTCCCGAGCATCTTTCTGGGTGATGGTTCTGCTAAGGTTTTGAATGTCTGATTCCTCATAAAGATCATCTGAGACAGAGACAGAATTGTCAAGAAGCCTAACGGGTATTTTGTTCAGTGCCCAGTGCTGACGTAGGCACTTAGAGGAGCACCCTCCACAGGTGCCCAGGGCGATGAGGGCAGGGGGTGCGTCTAGGGAGGACACACGCTGAGCGAGCTGAACATCAGAACCTGATTGGGGGTGGGCACCTCCTGAGGGAAGCTGCCAAAACCAGCATGGTGGCATGGAGCCAACAGGGAACTGGAGAGAAGGCTTCACTCCCATGTGAAGCAGGACGTTGGAAGTGAGACACCTCTCTCTCTCTCTCTCTCTCTCTCTCTCTCGATCCCTCTCTCTCTCTTGATCTCTCTCTCAGGCCTGCAATCTAAGTTAAAGTGTAGACCAAAGAGAAAATTATCCCTCATCCAGGACCATCATGGGGAAGCCCATATGTCCACAGGAGCTCCAGAGGGGAAAGAAACATCTCCCTTGAAAATTCACAGCCACAGGTCTGCCCTCCTGGGGAATGGAGACAGAAATATATACTGCCCCGTTCATTTGAGAAATTCTAATCATTGAGAAATTCTAATGCGGATAAATTAACATAAAAAATTATTCCTGGTGAGTGATACCCCTAGGGTGTTTGGCAGGAGCAAATGCAAAACTTCTCCAGAGTGAGCCCTCAATACCGACCACACAAAATTGTCATATTCAATGGCTTGCTGAAAGTAGGTTTACAATAAAACATTTTAGAACCTACTGAAACCAATTTCCAAGTGAAAGAAAGAATCAGCAGATAAAATGAAGAGAAAGATTAGAAACCAAAGAGCTGTAGGCTCTAAGGTAAGAGTAACTAAAATGATGTGAGAAAAGAAATCAAAGAACTAATTAAAAACAAGAAAATCACAAGGTACAGTCACTGAAATTGAAAACTCAATGGAAGGTTCAAACCCAGATTAAAAACTACTGGAGCATTTCTAGATGCTAACAATAAACAGTCTGAAAAGGAAATTAAGGAAAAAATTCCAGGGGCACCTGGCTGACTTAGTTGGTGGGGTAGAGGATGTGACTTGATCTCAGGGTGGTGAGTTCAATCCCCACATTAGGGGGTGGAGCTGACTTTTACAAAAGTAAAAATAAGAAAATTATTCCATTTAAAACAACATCACAATGAATAAAATGCTTACGAATTGATTTAGCCAACTAAGTGAAAGACTTGTACACTGAAAACTGCAAAATGTTGCAGAAAGAAATTGAAGAATACATAAATAAACAGAAAAACCTCCCACGTTCATGAACTGGAGATTTTAATACTTTTAAAATTGCAATCCTACCCAGGGTAATCTACAGATTCAGTGCAATCCCTGTGAAAATCCCAATGACGTTTTCTGCAGAACTAGAAAAATTCATCCTAAAATTTATATGGAATCTAAGGGACCCTGAATAGCAAAAATGATCTTGAAAAAGAAGAACAAAGTTGGAGAACTCACAATTCCTGGCTTCAAAGCTTACTATAAAGCTATGGCAATCAAAGCAGTGTGGTACTAGTATAAGGACAAACATATTGACCAATGGAATAGACTAGAGAACCCAGAAATAAACCCTCACATATGTGGTCTAATGATTTTCAACAAGGATGCCAAGACCATTCAATAGAGAAGGGACAGTCTTTTCAACAAACTGGAGATCCACATGCAAAAGAACGAAGTCAGACCCTTCTCTAACACCATATACAAAAATTAACTCAAAATGCATCCAAGACCTACACATAATGGCTAAAACTATAAAAGTCTTAGAAGAAAACATATGGCATAAGCTTCACGACATCGGAATTGGCAATGATTTCTTGGATATGACACCAAAGGCACAGGCAACAAAAATAAAAATAGACAAGTTGGACTCCGTGAAAATTTACAACTGTGCCTCACTGGACACCATCAAAAGGGTAGAAAGGCAAGCCACAGAATGCAAGAAAGTCTTTGCAGATCGTAGATCCGATAAGGGATTAATAGCCAGCATATGTGGAGGGCTCCTGAAACTCAGCAACAAAAAACCAAACAACCCAATTTAAAAATAGACAAAGGACTTGAATAAATATTTCTCCAAAGAAGATATGTGAAAGCCAATAAAACATGAAAAGACGATCAGCATCACCAATCATTAGAGAAATGCAAATCCAAACCATAACGGCATTTCTACTATCAAAAAACAAATCAGAAAATAACAAGCGAACAAGCATTAGGAGGATGAGGAGCAGTTGGTACTCTTGTGCACTGTTAGTGAGAATGTAAAATAATATAACCGTGATGGAAAACAGTATGGCATTGCCTCAAAAAGATTAAAAAATAGAATTATCATATGTCCCAGCAACTCCACCTCTGGCTATAGATCCAAAAGAATTGAGGCAGGATCCCAAAGAGATATTTTATGTCTATATTCATGGTAGCATTGTTCACAATAGCTAAAACATGGAAGCAACCCGTGTGTCCATCAACAGATGAGTGGATAAGCCACATGTGGTATACACATACAATGAAATATTACCCTTAAGAAGGAAGGAAATTCCAACATCTGCTATAAGATGAACCTTGACAACATGATGCTAAGTGAAATAAGTCAGTTATAGAAAAACAAGTACCATGTGATTCCATGTATATGTGGTCCTTAGAGTGTCAAAATCACAGAATTGGAAAGTACAGACGTGGGTGCCAGGGGAAGGGGTATAAAGTTTCAGTTTTACAAGATGAAAGAGTTCTGGAGATGGACGGTGGTGATGGTTGCACAACAGCATGAATGTACTTAATACCATTGAATCATACACTTTGAAATGATTAAGATGGTAAATTTTTATGTTACGTGTATTTTGCCACAGGAAAAAGAAATTTTAAGCTGCTAGAGAGAGAATTACTGAACTGGGAGATGGATCTGGGGAGATAACCCAAAATACAGCACAGAGAGATAAAGATAACACAGAGATCAAATAAAGGTAGGACACAGAAGATGGAACTGGAAAGTCCAACACATAAGGCAGACTTTACTGAGGGTTGTGACAACAGAGGGGAGGGCGTGACAGCAAACCAGCAACTTGAACATTAGACACCTCTAATTATCAGACAAGCCTCCAGTCAAGCTAACGTGCCACACATACATATGTCCTAAAAATCTAAAAGAACATGTCCAACCACACGAGAGAAAGGTTTCACAGGTAAAGTAACAAGATGGCCTTTACATACACAAGTAGGTGGTCCATTTCATTCATAGCAAGATAAGTATAAATGGAAACTACACCAGATAACCAGTTCTCACCAAGCAGATGGACAGAAGACTAAAAGTGACCATACATTCTGTTGACCAGACCTGGGGGGGGACCAGACCTAGGGGGTGGAATCTTGTCCATCATTCATGATAAAATGGAACGACCCCTATGCAGAAGAATTGGACACCAGCTACCAAAATCATGTATGCATTTACTCTTTCACCCAGCTGTCCCAACCAAGGAATCTATCCCAAAGTTACCTTTGCAAAATACGAAATAATCTGTGCTCTCAGTTAATAGATTTGGCATTATTTTTAATAGCAAATGATTGGAAACAGCTTAAATGTCCATCAGTAGGAGCTGGAAATCTATAGTACCTCCATGATGCTGCACTGTGAAGAGGAAGAGCTCTTCTCTATACACTGACGTGAGCTTTCCAGGTATGAGTCGAGTGGAGAGAGCATAGTGCAGGGCAGTGTGTGTAACAGGCTAACTTCTGTGTCAGAGGGAAGGTATAGGGGCACCTGGGTGGCTCAGTCGGTTAAGCATCCGACTCTTGATTTTGGCTCAGGGAGTGATCTCAGGGTCTTGAGATCAAGCCCCATGTCAGGCTCTGTGCTGAACATGGAGCCTGTTTGGAATTCTCTCTCTCCCTCTCCCTCTGCCCCTCCTTCCCTGTTCATACTCTTTTTTTTCTCTCTCTCTCTCTAAAAAGAAGAAGGAGAAGGAGAAAGAAGAAGAAGGAGAAGGAGAAAGAGAAGAATATACACATAGAGATTCATATATGTTTATATTTATAGAGAAATAAAATGGGAGGATAAACCAAAAACCAATTGAAATGGTTATTTTTTTAAAGATTTTATTTATTTATTCATAAAAGACACACACACACACACACACACACACACACACACAGAGGGCGGGGGGGTGGGGAGAGAGGCAGAGACACAGGCAGAGGGAGAAGCAGGCTCCATGCAGGGAGCCCGAGGTGGGACTCCATCCCAGGACTCTAGGATCGTGCCCTGGGCCAAAGGCAGGCGCTAAACCACTGATCCACCCAGGGATTCCCTGAAATGGTTATTGATGGAGGAGGGATAGAACAAGGGAGAAATGTGATGTCTCCTAATATATAGTTTTGACTATAATGTATTTTTTTAATTAAAGAAAAAAGCAATATATAAAAATTTTAAAATAATGGAACACATGAATCTAATTGTATCTCAGGTTGGTGATGTACCCATACCAAGCAAAGAATTATACCAGCTGACTGTAGAACACAGTAGTTTTACTCGACGTGCCCAGTGGAGATGTTCTAAGGGTGACAAGATCTGCAAAGAAATCAGTCATAAAGTTTATTTAGTTGTCATATTGTCAGTAATAATATTGATGCTGTTATTTCTAAACAGATACATAGACATTGTAAGGTAAGCAAGGAAATAATTATGCTTAATGGTATCAGGGACCAAGATTTTCAGGGTAAGAGAAATTAGTTACAAGTAAAAGTTAACAAAGAAAAAGCCCAAAAATCTTATCTCTGAACTGTAATTATCAATTGAAACTCACTTTTTCTCTTAAAAAATTTTTTTAATGTTCCACTGCAAATGCCAAGAAGCAATGATGACTTAGCAGTAATAAGCACCCCCTTCCACTAGTTTGTGTTCTCCAATACCATCAACTCCCAGACACAAGCAGAGCTCTTTGGAGAAATGGCTGATTCCCAGTCTAGGACAGGAAGTACAAATAAAAACAAAAAATTAAGAGGAGACAAAAATAAAATAAAACTTTTTGGGTCCCAGGGTAAGCTTCCAGAGCACTGACTCATTTAAAAAATTGATAATTGGAAATAAAAGGTAACTGTCCTGAGGCACCTGGGTAGCTCAGTCAGTTAAGTGTCCAACTCTTGACTTCAACTCAGGTCATAACCTCAGAGTCATGAGATAGAGCCACATGTCAGGCTCATTCTCTGGGCATGGAGCCTGGTTAGGATTCTCTCTCTCTCTCTCTCTCTCTCCCTCTCTCAGTAAAAAAATAAAATAGTTTTTGTCCTGCCTTCCCAGTATGAGCTGTATGTCAGATAACCAGAAGAGAAAGACAAAATTAGCAACCCACCATTCTGCAGTCCCTAACATCACAATGAACGAAAAGACTGCAATGTGTGATAACGAATGTGGCTGCTGAGGCAGGCAGTGGTGATTGATGTTTAGCAAAATCATTACGTGAAAAATTGATGGGGGACTTTATAGTGACATGATCAGGCTGTTTATAAGGAAATGCTTACTTGAACCTCTGAGTCGGTCACTACAAATCCAGACAAAGGACCGTGAGATGCGCCCTGGCGTGCTACCATCAGAAGTACACAGCATCCCTCGTGAAATATTTTTAGGAAAACTTTTTTTTCAATGACCCAGTTTGAAATAACATAAAGCCTCTAGATCTAACTTCTTGCCTGTGGGAAACAGGGGAGAGCAGGTGAAATGGGAAACTGTCAGAAGTCCAGGATGGAGGCTTCCTCAGAACAACTGACCCAGCTTTGTGAACACATGGGTGGCATTAAAGTCGGGCACCTGGGGAGGAGAGGGGTGGGGGTCGGGGAAAGCTACCCTTGACTACAACTTGAGAAATATAACAGTCAAGTGTCATGAATAGGTCTTGTTCAGCTTCCCAAACTCTAAGCAGGCAATTGTTTTAGACAGTGGGAGACATCTGAACGAACACTAGGCATCAGAATTAGTTGTTGATGTGATGTTACCTAGGATCATGGCCCTGCCTTTTAAGATGCATCCTGAAGTATTTACAGGCAAGGTGACATGACATCTGAGAATTGCTCTAAAATACTCCAGAAAAAAAGGAAAAGAGAGCAAGTCAGATGAGACAAGCACAGCAGAACGCTGCTAGTGTCACAGCTGAGTGACGGGCACAGGACTGCACTCTGTATTTGGAAACTCTCACCATTGGTATGTTAGAGAGATGTTCTTTTCTCCAAAGGCTCTGGCCTCCTCCCATGTTGCTTGGCATCCTGTCCCTCCGTCCAGGTTTACCTTGACCTGTAGCATGGCTGGACTCTCCTTCCTCACCCGGCTCAGCTGCCTTTGCCCCCGCTGAGAGGAGACACCGCTCTGTGTGCCCAGGGATCTGTCATCTGTCATGCGTCCCACCAGCAGGCAGCAAAGAAAATCTCTACGAGGAGGCCCAGAAATGTCTTCCTGTTCTGTCTCCTCCCCACTGCTGTGAGCAGAGGAGAGCAGTCTGTATTTCCACATATATGACTGATTATATGAAGTAAGCTTCCACCTAGAGACAATGCCGTAAGACGTATTTTACACAGGCTTCTAAATGAGTTCCATTGGTTCTGGAAGAAAGTTCTTAAAAACTCACACATTCCTTCAAACTTTCATGTCTCAAAAAATCCTCCAGAAGCACTGCAAGCAAGGAACAAGGAAAGGCCATACTTAATGTTCTAATTTTATCAGAATTTGCCAAAGCCTACCAGGGGAAAAAAAATATATTCCAAAAATGCTAACTGAAACGTTAATCCCCTAAAGTAAAATATTTAAAGGAGAAAAAAAAAATCTCAAACTTAAATTTCACCCATGCTGGTTGAGTCAATCCAATTTAAAAATTTCTTGACTGAAAAAAAAAAATTTCTTGACTGGGAAAGACACTTCTGAACAAGTTTGTCAAGCCCTGGTTTTGCGGCTGACGATGACTCCTGAGAATCATCCCAAAACACTATGTACCCTATGATCCCTGCAAACTCCATTTGATGAAGAAGCAATTGCAAATCACATGGGGACAAGGTATACACAGAAGGACGTGTCCTGCTAATTCTCCCCCGTGTTCTACTGTCTATGAGAACAAACACTCCATCCTCATAAGCTGCTCTTGCTAAAACATGGAGACACTTCTTTTCAGAGATCCATCTCCTATGTGTCGAAGGGGTCACATCTGTTAATCTACTTATTCTACAAACATTTATCAGATGCCATTGACGTACCAGACATTGTTTAGGCACTGCAGACACAGCAAACCAAACAGACAAGGGTCCCTGCCCTGGGGGAGCCCGAGTTCCAGCAGTGAGACAGAGGTCATGTATAGGTAAATTCTATCATACGTGAGGGTGGCAAATGCTATGAAGAAAAATAAGTAAGGAAAGTCCAGAGGGGCTGCAAGGTGAGCCAGGGATTGAGTTACTGTCTCTGGGCTCCAAGTCCACCCCCTCCCCCACCACCACTCTGTGATTTGGACACTCTGCAGAAGGGTAGCCTCTGGGTTAGGATGGCCAGTCTGGGCGAGGGAGGGCAACTGCAGGCCTGAGGCAGCAGGACTGGAACTGCTGCTGGGACTCCCAGGAGCCACACCCAACACCCCTGCACCCAGCTCCCTGCAGCAGCTCCTGGACCCTCTTGGTGGCTTCTCAACACCCAGAGGGAGAGACGGCTGTCCCAACTCCTCTCCTAGATTCCAGCACCAGCCAGCAGCATCTGCTCCTCCTGGGATCTGGGGCCCAGGGCACCTTCCTGTGCCTCAAAGACCCCCACACCAGTGAGTGGCACCCCCTCCTCAGAGCTTCTGACAGTTGATAACTCCAACCTCCCACTTTGTGTCCTCAGCCCAAGGGTGGAAATGTGCCCTGCAATAACCACCTCTGTGAGACCTGAGAGTTCTTTTTTCGCCTTTTCAGTTACCTAGTTAGTACCTGATACCTAGTTAATAGTTTTATTCTCTCTGCTGAAGTTTGGGCCTGGACCTTGACCGATACACTGGACTCTTCAACCCTGTGTCCTCTCCTGTTTGACGTGAAATACGCAGTGCTCAGAGGAGGGACACCACAAGCTCACCAGTCTTGGATTTAAGTCTTGGACTTAAAATAGAATTTTAGTCATGTATTAGTTCTGTATTGCTGCACAACAGGGTACCCCCAAAATTCAGTATCTTAAGATAAATATTTATTACCTTGTACAGCTTCGGAGGGTCAGGAATCAGGTGTGGCTTACTTGGGTGGTTCTGGCTCAAGGCTTCACCATGCTGGGGGATCAGCTTCAGACTCACGTGGTTGAGGTAAGTCTCTGTTCCTCACTGGCAGTTTTGGCCAAAGGTCTTTCAGTTCTTTAACACATGGGCTTCTCCATAGGGCTGCTCCCGACATGGCAGCCAGCTTCCCCCAGAGTGAGACAGAGAGAATGTCAGAAGTGATATACCACCACGGTGGGTCACACAGACCAACTCTGGTACAATGGGAGGGACTACGAGGGTGTACGGTGTAGGGTGGGGGTGCCAGGAGTGGGCGATTCCTGACGCCATCTTGGAAGTTGGCTACACAGGCTCTTTTTACTAGAAGCTTTGGACTTTGGGGTGAGATGGGATCAGAGCCAGCCTAGGTATCCCGAATCCTGTGCTGCTGGTAAAAATCAAGGGACTTTTGGACCTGGGCAGGAGCTATAATCCATAGGTCCTACAAGTGGGAAATGGCTAACTCCATACTGCAGGCACCATTTTAGAAGCTCTTTGGAAACATTTGGTGGAAATGGCAGGGATAATTTTGGCTGTGTGACTCCTCCAGGCGTATCTTGCTTTGTCACTAAAACTCTCAATTTAGGAATTATGCTGGCATTTTCTCCAGCTGCTGAGATGTCTAGATGTCAATGGTTTCTATGTGTCTTCTTTAGTTATAGCCAATATATTTCAAACTTATTAACCAGACGACAATTAAGTTGGCTTTTAAAACCTAAGGGGAAATAGCATATTAAGTAACCACGCATCGTAGAACTTCATAACTCACTAGATCATTTTCCTTTTCCCAAATATTACTCCCAGTTGATTAAATACCTGGTCATAAATAGAACCTTTAACTGAGGAGAATCATATTTCCACTTCCACAGTGACGAGGATCATCGTGGCAAATCTGAGAGATGAGATACATAGACCTAAACTCATACTGTTAAATGTCTTGGGCTTGAAATGATTCTTCTACACATACATGGAATGGCAAGGTGTAACAGCCCAGGATAAAATCCAAGAGTCCTTCCCTCTGCTTGCCCTGCCCAGCTGGAATATATATGCAGCCTGTCTTGGAGGAAATATTTTAATTACCGGAAATAACATACACAATCGATAGTGTTCTTGGGTCCCACCATAGCAAGTGACACCCTTCAAGTAGTTAAGTAGATATAAAGATCGAAGTTCTGGAAATGTTGAAAGTGGCTCTTGGGCCATTTCCACACATTTATACATAGGACGGTGGTAGCTCTGGTGTAGCATCTACAGAGATAAAGATAGGAGACTTGAATCCTAAATGTTATGTTGATATGCAATCTGAAAATAGTATATATTGAAGATTTTTTATACGCTTCCACATTTTCTGTGTAAGGTCTTTACATTCTTAGTTATAGGCAAAGGCCCAAGTTCTCTGAGATTCCATAGCCAAATCATCAGTGAAATAGAAGGAAAGGGGGGGGAAAAAAAAAGAAACAAACCTTTTGCTGGAAGCCATATGCAAGAGAGAGATGGTGACAGTGTCTGAAAAGAAAGCCATTTCTATTTTTTACATCTTTTTCCACTATAGTAAGGGTGTAAATTTTAACTGACATTTTCCAACTAAGTGAAAATCATCCTAGGGGGGACAAGTGGACACCCTTGCACACCAAATGTACGTGGAAGGCTTCAGTGGTGAGGGAACGTCTCCTACTTGTTTTCAAATATTTTCAACCAAACCTGTTCTCTGCCACAGGCTAACCTGGTGGAAGCCTCGTGGAGCACAGAGCTGATGTCAGGCCCACGGGAGAGCAGTGGGCAGCGAGCGCTTCAGCCTCCTACCGCCAGGCCCTGACCAGCTGTCAGCACCAGCAGAAGCAAGGTGACGGATCCTTTCAGCTCCAGCGTGCTATCTGGAATCCTCCTGCCCTGGAAGTAGATCGGTCCTCTGAGATCAGGCTGGGATGCAGCCAGCATACAGCAGAGCTATTTGTCCACCTGTCTTCTGCCTTGATGGTATCACAGCAGAGTATTTCCCTTCCTGACCCGCACAGCAATCTGTGGTAGTTTTTTTGTATTTTCCAGAAAGGCTGCAAAAATATTTCTGATCCCACATGCTCTTCTAGAACCTTGCCACTCCAACAGCATGGGGTGGAGTCTGTCTCCTGCCCTGGAACCTGGGCTGGCCATTGTGAATGCAATGGAAGGGATGCTCTGTGAATTCCAAGGCTAGTTCATAAAAGCTCATACAACTTGCCCTAGTTTTCTCTCACCCTCTCTCTCTTTTTCTCTCCCTCAGACTCAGGACATTCACCCTTGGTATGTAGCTGTCATTTTGTGAGGAAGCCCAAGATGCAGAGAGAGACCACGTGTAGGTGTTGCCAGCAACAGCTGCCATCTCGGCTGACACTACACCTGTCACCCACTAGACACATGGAGTGAGAAAACCCTTGAGAGGCCTCCAGACACTCCCACCATCTGACCACAACTGCACGCAAGATCCTGAGTGAGAACACCTGGCGAAGTCCAGTCAACCCCAGAACTGTAAGAAAAATTATATATATATATATATATATATATATATATATATATATATATAGCAATATATATATAATAGCATAGCATAAAGTCGTTGTTTATGCCATCCAGTTTGGGGTGATTTCCTACACAGCAATTGGTAACCTGCACATGAGCTGAAAAAATAAGACATTATGCTGTTTAAGAAGGGTAAGCTTGGGGCCCCTGGTAGCTCAGTCGGTTAAGGGTCTAACTCTTGGTTTCAGCTCAGGTCATGATACTGGGGTCGTGAGATCAGGCCTTGTGTTGGGCTCTGAGCTCTGTGAGAAGTCTGCTAAAGTTTCTCTCTCCTTCTCCCTTCACCCTCCCTATGCTTGCACATGCACACTCTCTCAAATAAGTAAATAAATCTTTTTTTTTTTTAAAAAAGGATAATCTTAAAATATCTTGTTCATGTAATCTCCTGCAAGGACTTTGAAAAACCATGTATCTGCCCACACCTTTTTAAGTTGCTTTCTACAATTTTTGTTATACCTTTAAATGGCTGCAAAATAAAATTTCACACAAAATCATGACATCATTCTCTTAAGTACATCCACTAGAATATCCACACAATTTGATAGCTATGATCACCCATGTTTAAAACACAAGAACCTGGGCAGCCCGCGTGGCTCAGTGGTTTAGTGTTGCCTTTGGCCCAGGGTGTGACCCTGTAGACCTGGGATCGAGTCCCACATCAGGCTCCCTGCATGGAGCCTGCTTCTCCCTTTGCCTGTGTCTCTGCCTCTCTCTCTCTCTCTCTCTGTATCTCGTATGAATAAATAAATAAAATCTTAAAAAATAATAAAATAATAAAATACAAGAACCTTGGGCACCTGGGTGGCTCAGTCGGTTAAGTGTCTGCCTTGGGATCAGGCCATGATCTCAGGGTCCTGGGATCGAGCCCCGCGTTGATCTCCCTGTTCAGCAGGGAGTCTGCTTCTCCTTCTCCCCCTCCCCCAGTTCATGCTCTCTCTCTTTCTCTCTCTCTCTCTCAAATAAATAAATAAAATATTTAAAAAATAAAATACAAGAACCATTTCTCCTTTTGGAGTCAGAAATTTCACATTGTTCCTTTTTTTCCTTGACCTGGTGTTACTAGTCCAAGTCCCTCACAAAGTTTCATTCTGTGTTTGCATTTGAAAATCATTTCTCATCCTATTGTGCCTTTCTGCAAAAAGAATACATGCATGCACGTACATATCGAAATTATAAGTGTTTTTGTTTCCAGTTATCACAAAACATTCCTCAATGCTTAAAAATTTTTATACACATTAAGATAATATTTTACAGAAAATAACATGGGTAAAAACTGTTTTTCAGTTATTTTAAGTATCCACAGATGAATATTACTATTGTATAGAATGAGCCAGAGTTCAACATGAATTTTAATCCCTGTTTGTATTTGTATAGATTTAAGTGCCAAGAAATCTCACTCACATAAAGAAGTAGATGGAGTTGGAAGCAGTTTTGATAGAGCAATGTCATTGATTCTTTCAACCTCGTCCAAGTCACATGCTAAAAATTGCACAGCAATTCAGTCTCAAAGTTTATTTTTAGTGTTCTATACCATGACAACTCGGTCACATCCAGCTTCCATTTTATTGGTGGCAAAGAACTGGAAATCACTTGGCTTGAATGTTTCCTGGGGAAATGTTCTGGAGACTGACAGGAGGAGGAGAGGGCTTTAGAGGGCGATGGGAACTTCAGCCAGCCTTCAGTTCCTCTAGGAGGTGGAACCCTCTAGGGGATTCCACATTTCACCTCTGCCTCTAGGGGGTGACCCTGGGCTTCCTGGGCCATGAGGGCCTCGCCAACTCTCTTCTCTGCAGGGGCCCCCTGGCAAACATGGGCTACAGTGTGTGTCTCTGCTTTCCAGACTCCTTGTCCTTGTGGGTCGACATGTCTGGATGGAGAGGATAGAGCTGCATGTGATCCTTCTCCCCCCATTCTTAACTGGTACCGAAGTCACTACTTAACAGAAAGTGGAGTTCTTAGACTTACCCACACCAATGTCTTACACTCTAGAGCCTAGGGTGGAAATCATTTACACAGGAACAGCATGATTTTTTGAACATGCTCAGTGACAGATTTTCTATATTGAAATTTCTGGAAGTCATTTGGATGAAATGCCTCAATTAAGCAAGGCTCATTACAGGATGTTCTATGGAATACTGTCCTACACCAGGCTCAAGGGAAACAGAGTTTGGGGTAGGATTTGATCGGAAGAGATCGCACACCATTCTATCTCCTTGGAGTTTTGAAACATACATTGAAAGTTTTAATAAATTCTGTAACAAAGAAACCCATTTGACTGGATTTTCTAAGCCCATCAGACCACGAATCCAGACTGTCCTCACATAACCAGTCTTCCCCAAACATCCGAGGTAAAGGCTAAAGTCCGTGACAAATTTGGTGACAGATTTTGGTTAGAAATTGTTCAGCTGGGTCCTGGTGTGGAGAAGCCAAAAGACCCCATTCCACCCTTCACTTTGCAAGGCATCCTGTGGCTCTTCAGCATGTGTGCATGACGGGATCGATGGGCTTTTGACCTCCAGTTTGAACCATCCCACAGATGGCAGAGAGACAAAGCAGTGTGCTCTTTATTTGTGATTTTGACATGTGTGCTTTGGGGGATACTGGGAATGTTGTAATTTTCCAGAGCAAACTTTGACATTTTGTTTCTGGGTCACAGAGAAAGCACCACCTCTCATCACCAATTACTGTTTTCCTCAAATCCATGCTATTTTTGTCCAGTTTCCTTTGAAATACCAGAACAAATGCTAAGCCTTTGGTTTTTCCTCTTGTCATTCAAATGAATGGTACAGATTTTTTGGGGGGGTGGGGTGGGGAGTCTTACCTTGGGTTCAAGTTGTCCTTCAGAACACATGAGTGGCTCTCAAAAGCCAACTCTTCTCCCAGCACTTGCCTCGTTGCTAGAATCACAGCTCTTACTTCTTTCATGACAGTGTCACCAACTGTTTACTTGGATGATCATCGATATCTGTACCTTGTTTAATTTTCAGGGTCACACTCTCGCTTTTGATATCATTTGTGTCCAATCAAATCTCCTTTTATGTATTTACAGTTTACATGAGAAACTGACTTCACGTGGTCATTGATGCTCTTCACTCCAGCTAATGGTCATTTCTTTTTAGGCCAGTGCGTCGTAATGCAGTCCTCTGTTAAGGCTGCTAGAACAAGATCAGTTTAGACAATGTTGAGATTAATGCTGTTGCAAGTTGAAACAAGTTGTGACATGCTGGGAAACACTCTGAGTCCGATTTTTTAATTTACAAATGAAGGGTGTTAGACTCAAATCTTTTCAGGTCTCTTTGGAGAACTTTATGCTTCTGTATGTTGCTAAGCTCAGGACTCTTCTATTTCCTTAAGTAATATGATAGCATTTTTAATCACCTATCATTCATTAAATTCATCTAAAATGTTTGAGATCCAATTACTTTTCAATTTACTGCAACTCCTTCAGCAAAAAATTCTGTTTACTCGCTACACACCAAGTTCCAGTTTGACTCTCGTCCCCATACCTTGCATGTGTGGTGGCTGCATGCATAAGGGCACAAATAACACTCCCTGGGCTTGTGAAAAGTTTCTAAGCAAGCTTTAAGGGAAATCCCAGACAACTGCATTTCAATAGGATATTGTGCCAAGAACATACAGCACCGAGCACATGAGGAAGAGAAGAGCACACACCTGAGCATGGATGAAGTGAGGATAAACCCACAAAATAAGGATCCTCTGTGAATTTAGTTTTCTGAAGATCTTTGTAATACTCAGGAAAATCTAGGTAAGAGGGCAACTTTACCTTAGAAATCAATTTGCACAGGAGTAAATTGGGGCCATAACTTATTTGAAGAGTCTTGAGCATCCCTGGAAGGTCACTATAATTGGATACCTGGCGTGGCCAGAGAGGCATCACCACTGTTCAGCAGGAAATGATGAACGCCGTGATTTGGGAGCTCTGTCAATATTTGTGTGCAGTCAATGAAGAAGGGAAGAAGTAGAAGGCAAGTGACGGTGGGGGCTAGTTTCAAGGTGAAGACACCCTAAAGCGACAATTCTGGAGAGACATTACAGAGGACAGCTAAGAGTTTGGTTATAGATGGGACGAGAGGATGGGAGAGACAGGAGGCAAAGATAACTCGCTTTCTGAGCCTGAGTAAGGACATCATTATGGCACCAATGACCAGGACAAAAACACAGAAGGGAGAGTTGGTTTGGGGGAACAGTTTTGAGGTCAGTGTTAGACCAGGACAGGAGATGACTGCCCACATCCAGGTGGTGTCCCGTCGGTGCTGGAGGAAGGGGAGGTCTGGAGTTCTGGGGCTTTCTGTGCACATACACGATTTCCTGGCCATACCCATTGCAAGGCCAATGCCTTGGGTCACAGTTATTTTTTTCCTTACATCATTCCAAAATGAAAGGTCCCAATTTTGGTCTGTTTCCAAACAGCAATTTCTTGTGCTGTCACTCACTGTTGACACTTGCTCCCAGCTCCAGATACCTTTGTTAAGATTTCATGATGGTCACAGCACTCTAGACACAGATGTACCCCAGGGAGGTTCAGAGATCTAATAAACCTAGGAGAGTCTCTTCTGTTTGCACTATTCTCCTGATTACAAAAATGCATGTTTCTTCTAGAAATAACTCAAACCCAGAAATTTGTACATAAAAAGCCCAAACTCTTGCACCTGTATACCAGGAGACATGTGAAACACATTTGTACAAACACTGTGATAAAAATTAGAAACAACCCAATATCCAATAAGGTAAATAGGGAAGTTACAAATATTTATGTCATAGAATACTATTTTGAATGACGATTAACGACTCATAACTATGTACAGCAGTATGGCTAAATCTCAGTGTTCAATGAAAAGGGCACGTCAAGGGTAAATACAAAGTATGATTTTATTTATATGAGATCAAAATAGTCACACATAAGCAAATCACATACATAAATACTATGAGTGATATTATTTGTATGAGATCAAAAGCAGGCAAAATTGTTCCAGGAGAGAGACACAAGTGGTAATGTCATAAAGCTAAGCAAGGAGAGGATAGTTCAAGCAAGGGAATGGTACTTTTGGGGTACTTCCAGAAGAGACACACACAAGGTGCCTAAGATATTGGCAGTTTCTATTTCTTAACCTTGCTGTGGTTACATTGATATTTGCTTTATTATTGTGGCACAATAAGAAAAAATATATATATATATAATAAAATATATGTATATATTTGATCTTTGACCCAGGTTCCTGACAGAGCTCCTGAATCCCCTGGAATTTCCTGGGGCGGAGGCATAACTTGCCTTAGATGACTCTTAGTGAGTTCCTGGATGGCTTCAGGATGCAGCCCTTCACCACAAAGACCAAGCCACGATTAGAAGCGTGAAACTTTCAGCCCCATCCCCCATCCTCCAGGGAGGCACAAGGGGATACTTCTGGAAGATTCAGTGGCTGCTTTGAAGTTTGAATAGTGCCTCCAGGTCCTGGAGGGAAGATCACCTTGTTTCCAGTGATAAGGGACCACCTGCAAGAGGGGTCCTGATGGGTGAGTGGGTCCAGGGTGAGCCGCTAATTCTTGACCTAACGCTAAGGCTGAGTCTGGCTGGAGCCCACACGCTGCGACCTGGCCTTCCCTGTTCTCTGCCAGGCCTATCACTCAAGCCCCGCCACTCAGTTCTGGGTTCCTTCACCAGTGATGGATTGGCCAGCCAACCCCTAATTCAGTGACGGGCTCAAAGCAGCTATCTGGCAAGGTGAAATTTTATTTTTTCAAAAAAGATTGATTGATTGATTGATTGATTGATTGATTTAAAGCAAGCAAGCAAGAAGGGAGGTGTAGAGGGAAAGGGAGAAAGAGACTCCCAGCTGAGCAGGGAGCCCAGCACAGGACTCGATCCCAGGACCCTGGGATCATGACCCGAGACAAAGGCAGATGCTTAACCTACGGAGCCACCCAGGTACCCAAGGTGAAATTTTAATACACACACATTGCATACACATGCAAGCGCGCACACACACACAACCAGTTTCGACATTTCAACTTGGTCATTTATACCAAATGAATAGAGTTCAGTTCAGGAGATCCTATCAATGAGGACAAAGTAGCCAGACAGGGACTCATTCTGAGATACTCGAGGATTTGCAGGTGTGGGATGACCTGATGGACTTCACTGCCAGGCATCAAAGCTGCTGAGTTCCAGGGAACAGCACCGAGGCAGCATGTGAGAGCTTCTATGGGAAACCTGAGAATCATTCAGCTGAGTGTGAGGACTCGGATGGGTTTATTGCTCTCCACTAACATTTTCTCTGACAAGGGAATATGGAAAACGGAAGCACTGCAGACCCGTGCAGCGCCCAGGGAGGCATACTGGGGTAAGAGAGGTAGGCAATGTGGTGTTTCATGGGAAAATCAGGAAATCTGGAGGCAGAAAACTCAGGTTGGTGCTTTTGTTCTGTTTACTTGCTGGATGATCCTGGGGGTGGGGCGTCGGGGATGGGATGGGCCTCCAACCCTGTAATCTTCAGTTTTCTCAAAAACAAAGATAATACTATTAACGCCAGCGTTTTAGGGAACAGTTATAAATATATAATGCACGTAAATTTATGCAAAAGTTACAACTTCCTGCATTGCAGTCTCTGCATCTATAAGGTAGAGATGATAACAGGATCTACTTTATCGGTGGGTTAGAATGTAATGTTAGCCCATGTGAACTACTTACAACAGTATCTGGCTCAAGTAAGCACTCACATTATTAGGCAGACAATTATATAAAGCTGGGCTGTCCCCTGACCACCATCTCAATGCACTGCCTACCCACTATTATTGATTTATCTATTAACTTCTTGCCATTGTGACTAGTTGTTTTGAAATACAAAGAGTCCAGCTTTGCCTATTTTCCTTTCTTATCTTCTTAGGAGGCAGTAACCAGAGTCACTTAATTAAAAAAAAAAAACAAAAACAAAACAAAACAAACTCTACTGCAGTAATGATTTTTAAATAGACATATATTACTTATCTCTTAAGATTTATTAAGCATTAATTCTGGTCAATAATAGGATTTAAATTAAAAACACATATAGTGGTATTTAGGATTATAATCTAACATAGTATGTTGATAATAGACATAAAGAAGAACAAGTGTATGAAAGCCATATAACAACAAGTCTGCAAATAAAATCAATATTTTCAACATAATGTGCAAACTTTAATGTAATGGTCTAATCCATGAATAATAATAATAAGACCTTTTTAAAAAAAGTCAATAAATTTTTAACCAAAAATCCAACATTGTTCCAAAATAATTAGAACAAAGAGATGTTTGATGTTAAACAATTTTTTCTCTATAAACGTTATTTACATGGCTATAGATTTTTTTTTAGGTCTTTATTTTTCTAAAACAAAACAGCTTTTTGAGAGACCCCGAATTCTATTTTAAAACAAAGAGACAATGATGATACAGCAAATAAAGCTAAAATTAAAATCTATCTCAGAATATGTAAGAATGAGCCCAGAATATGTAGCCCTAATGAGCTAAAGAACAATAAAGATAAATGTAGCACGAAGAGGGGGCATTCTGGAGACACACTGCCTGGGCTTGATTCATGGCTTCACCACTTAGTAACTGTGTGACCTTGGGAAATCACTTAACCTCTCTGTCACTCAGTTTCTCGTTTGCAAATTGAGAATAATAGTAATTACTTCATGAAGTTATTGTGAAGATTAAATTGATTAATACATGTAGAATTCTTAGAATATTGTCAGGTGCATGTGTGTTCAATAAATGTAAGCTATTTTTATTACAATAAATGCCTAACAATATTTTAAATATCCAAAATGAATACAGGATGAGTAATAATGGAGGACACAAATATTCAGCACAAGATGTTGATTTTTGGAGGTCAGTTAGATACACATCATCACTAGCTCATTGCTCTGGCTAAAGGTGCAATCCAGCGTGACCATGCCGTATAGTGAAGTCATATCGTGCTTTATCAACCCTAACAGGCCTCCATCGACTGTAGGCTATATCCTTGGAAACATTAAGGGAAAATGCTGCCATGAATGATGTCGGTTGTCAAGACATTTCGGAAAAGTCAAGATGTGACAAAACGTGCATCTTTGAACCCACAAAATACTGCTAGGAATAAACTTTCAATTGGTCAATAGAGCAGATTGCTGAAGAGTTCATTTGAAAACAAAACTGTGGACCTGAAGTCTAATTTCCCACTGACTTCTGAGGGCGGGAGCACTATTTCCGGGACAGGGATGGTCGCTAGCAGGGGGCTTAGCTTCTCTGGGAAGCAGCAGTCCCCCCCCCAGCAGCACATGGAGCCATCTCTCACCATGGGAAAAGCAACTCAGAGAGTCACTGTGGGCCCTGTTCTAGGAGCAAGAGATTGCAGAGAATGGATTCTGGACTGAGAGTCTTTGGAGAGAAGAGCACTCTACAGGAGTTGTGAAACTTCATTCTTTTCCCATTCCTCACGCTGCTTAGATCTCCCTGCAATCGGTCCCTGTCAGAAATCTGTTAGGTTTCTCCATTGTCCAGAAGGAACCGGCTTATTGAAAACCAACCTGCCCTAAAAGCCTTCTTCTAGGTTAGGTGTTATGATTTTAATGGACTTCCCTACCAGAAGGAAAAACTGCATACAAAGGAAAATTTAATAGAAATGTCCACAAAAAGAAGGAACTATTAAAGTTGAAAACAAAATGAGCCGCAACATTTCATCTGCCACAGATCATTCACGTCAAGTATCTAAGTAGGAAAGGCTCCTACATGCTCACTAAAACGTTTGCTCTTCCTTCAGGGCAAGCGCTTCTCTTCACATCCCAGCCTCCCCTGCAGGGCATGCGGTTCACCTCACATCCCAGCCTCCCCTGCAAGGCATGCAGTTCACCCAGCATCCCAGCCTCCCCTGCAGGGCATGCAGTTCACCCAGCATCCCAGCCTCCCCTGCAGCCTGGTGCTGCGTCATGACTCAGGGAGGCCCCTGGCAGGGGTGTACACCACCTCCAGTCCTGGACCGTGTGCACTGGACTGTGTGCGGTCCTCCACCCTCTCTGCTTCCCTCTGTGTCCACGCACTGCAGGAGATGGCCCAGAGGACTCAGAAGCCTTGGAGACTGGTGAAGCCACAGATGGAGGAGCATGGGTCCCCGAGTCTTTATGTCAACTTAGAGGACAGTGAACTGTCACAGGAACAAGAAATAAACTTTAACTGTATTAAGTCAATGAGATCAGGGGGTTGTTAGCCTACCTTATCCAGAAATTCTCAAACAACATGCACTGGCCCACTCATCTGTAATAGTCAGTATAGAATCCCCAAATAACATGCTCAGTCTTGCTCAAACTGAGAGTGAGCAACGTGAGAGACAGAAATGGCAGAGAGCAATGAGGGGTGCTCAGTGAGAATAATAATGCTACTAAAAGGCTGAAAGACTGAGCTATAGAGTAAACCTACGTACCAGGTTCTCTGAGATGGCCCTGGTATTAAATGTTCTCATTATAATGATTTATCCTCCGGGGACTCTGAGAAATCATGCTCATGCCAGGTTATTTATTTTCAACCCCCTAAAGTAAGATGGATTTATGGTGAAGCATTTTGATTTGACTCCACAATTACATTAACTGCTGAGATGGGCACCTCCACAAAGTACTAACCCAAGGGCTTAAAGGGCATGAGGATTACAAACACACCCACGTGGAACCCGCAGCCCTGGCACTCTTTTAAGTGGTGGGGCTCCTCGGGGTGGGCTGTGGGTCCTCCTCCCCAAGAGTTCTTGACAAAGCCAGGTGTATGACAGACCCCCATGGCCACAAACAGGACAGTGGACAGGGCCCAGACAGCAAGCAGAGCAGGTACAAGGTGATGGGGAGCCCTGGGGCCCGTAGGGCACTATATAGCACAAAGCCACCATGTTAAGGCTTTCCAACTCTGCATTTTTAAGACACATTGTAGGATTTGTGGGCAGGTCCTCCAGGTTTACCGTAACCTTTATTCACTCACTGGACAAGGACTGAGTGGATGTCCACTGGCTATCTGAAATCCCAGATTTAGTCTAAAAGCCGTCTTGAGGTACTGTCCTGTTGTTCTGCTCTAAGGAACGCTTTATAGTAAAATAGGATGAATATATGAGGTAAAAAAAAAACAAAACACTTAAGACAAAAAAAAGAGCAAAAAGAAGTGAGGTTAAAGGCAGAGGAAGAAAAGCACAAAGAGCTCAGAAAGAAAGAGTTTTTTTTTAAATACAAGGAGTTTAATGTGCATTAACTGTAACAATACATAGTGTATGAATTCTCAGAATCAACTAAAGACGTGCAAGTGCCAGGAGCTATAATTTTGAAAATAACAATCTAACTTTGTATTAGCTATTTGACCAAGAAGATGCTAGAAGATACGAAATGTCAGGTTATGTCGAGTTCATTTACATGCTTTTTGCTATACATTTGGGCTTTTATCTAGAATTTCATAAGCGGAAAACTTCATTAAAACTAAGTTTTACAGCTATTAGGAACAAAGAAAACTGGTAGAGGTGAACAAATCTCTTCTGCAGCGACTGCGTAGCAGGATTACTGAGTGGTAGGTAGTATCTTCTTTACCCCCTTAGGTTTGGTGAGGAAGCCGACCGTGAGAAGCTAACCGAATTGTCACGAGAAATGGTCTACGGGCAGGGTACTAAGATCTAGAGCCCTTGTTGCCTTGAAAGAAAACAAGGTAAATAAGTATAAAATATATGTTAAAATTAGAAAATGATAGTGTGTAATCAAGACGATCCTGATTATTTCAAACACCTTCTTAATTTGAATATGGAGCATATAATTCTATATTTTTTAAAAGTAAAATGTCATTTATTTAAGTTTTAATAATTCAGTTTATCATTTCACATTTTGTTAAATCTTGGAAAACTAAGAAAGGGCTCCTGATGTCTATCACTGGTGTAAATAGCACTACAAAAACCATATTCAGCCTCAGAAAATTCAGGACTGATGTGTGTTCTCTGTAAACAAATGACTGCTGATTACACTCCACAGGCACATCAGAATACTCTGTGCTCGAAAACAATCACACCGTCTTTATCACACAGTATTGTGTAACACGTTTCTGCCAACTTTGGTCTTCACTCCAGTGAGATAAATCGTTGACTGTTTATGGACTTTTCAAAGAGTCCTGGACATAATTGCTCTTCCTTCTCCAGGACCCTTTTTATATGCTTATGAATCCTTTATTTTCTTAATGCCGCACTGTACCTGGAAATTCAGGATGGAGCTAACCACATACGCCACCCAAGCCCCATTCAAGCAGTTCTCTGTTCCGAGTTGAGTAAGGGCACGTTAGTGAAGCCTTTCAGCCACCACAGGGACCTGGCACAGCAGACTCAGGATAGTGTAAACCAAGGCTGTGCTTTACTAGTAATTTTACTTACAAAGCTTTGGCCGTGTAGGTGACTGGTTCATTTCCAGCGATGGTTTTGGATGTTTCTTACTTAATTCTGTTTTTCTTTAAGTAGTAAGCATATAAATTCTCTAGGTGGCGAGAATTGTGTCCAACAGCTGGCTTAAAACCTAGTTGAGTGTGAAAACTCATTTTTTACATACCTTAGTTTAAAATGGATCCTCTGAAGATGTATCTATCTCAAGGGCCGCATTTTCTTCCTAGACATGAAAGGGTTTAAAATTATGTAAGATTTTAACTTCTCTTTCTACTTAATCATTCTCAACCAAGGATTCTCAACCTTTCTGAAGTGCTGAACCATTAAAAGACCATCCAGTGTGGGCTCACTGTTAAATTTCTATTTTTCAATTAATTTTATTATGGCCTATGCTTGAAATTATGGGGTAGGAAGGATAGGGGGCACCACCGCCTGGAAATTAAAAACGCAATCGTTTCAACTAGCCAGCCCTCACCCGTATCCCCAAGCAAGAAAGTTTCCCCGCCTGCTTCTTCCCTTCTGT
The DNA here is from genome assembly GCF_048164855.1 of Canis lupus baileyi. NCBI lineage: Eukaryota > Metazoa > Chordata > Mammalia > Carnivora > Canidae > Canis > Canis lupus. The sequence goes on along the minus strand of NC_132849.1, from coordinate 59,248,112 downwards.
CAAGTGTCAGCACAAATCTAGAAAGGCAGGTGGGCAATAAGGGAGCCTAGATGTTCAGTCTCAAGTGCTTGCCAAAGTTAATTTCATCACACCTTCCCTTTTACCTGCTTTTCCCTCAATGTCACTCATCCACAAAGTGTAGGGACAGTGACTCCTAGTTCCCTTTTCTCAGGGTAGTTGTGTTGATTTACTCAAGAGTGAGCCAGGAATTCAAGGATTTTTAAACTCTGGGATACTTCTAAATAGGCTGAGAATTCCTGGTGTAACCAAAAATTATGTAGTTGTAAAAAGCTTTTTAAGTTTAGTATTTTAGCTGGAAGAATAAAGAATTTAATTTCATTCAAACAGCATTTTATAATGGTTAGTATTTGTAAGGAAAAAAATGATTACAAATGTATTTTACTGCAGCACTACAACATGCAAATCATCTAAAGAGTTCTCAAGTTGAGGATTTTAACAAGTAAATTTCTAAAATTACTTGGCTAGGCAATTAAAATTATTGACTGCTATCTAAAACTCACATAAAATAAAACACAAAACAGATTTTCCCATCAATTTTGGAAATGCTGGTTCAGATACAAATGCTTAAATTTCCCAGAATTTGAGGGCTGACCTCACATGTTCAGCATTGTGAAAACTGTTTATCAATTGAGAGATGTCAATAGCTCCTCCCATTTCCAGGATCCCCTGAAGGAGGGCCATAATCATATGTACCCTCCACATGTCCAAGGTGAGTGACTGGGCTTAATGTTCTGTTCAATGAACAGAACTATCTGTGGCTTATGGTGAAAGTAAAATGGCTTATAAAATACGGTAAAACTCTAAGTGATACACAATTGAAGTAAGATTAGCAAGATTAAAGCACCAATTTTATTTCCTATCATTTTCTACCCAGCTTAAAGCAGAGTTTTGTATATGTGAGGATCAGACTGAGCTATATAGTATAAATAGATACACATACACGCACACATAGACACACAGATTCAAAGGAATGATGGTGTGACTCAATAAGCCATCTGGCTTGTCAATTTCTGTAGCAGGAGGAGAAAGAAAACTTTTCCATAATGCTCATACAATAATTAAATCGATATCCGGACAACCTACTTCTTGTAGCTACAGAAATGCACAGTACAGAGTCATGCTGTTGGGCACTAATGCTGCGGTACAGCACCATTTAGCCACAAGGACCTGGGAGCCATGCTCTCTCCAAAAGACTAGAGGGGCAGCTCAGCAAACAGCCAGCTGTGTGACTGCTACATGAACCTGAACATTTTTCACAAACTGTACACACGTACGACAAAACAAACACACAAATTACTCTTTTATTTGTAATCAAAATGTGAATCATCGCTGTAGTGAATAAAAATTCATGAGTCAGAATAACATGCAATTTTTTTATTGTTTTCTAAATCTATTTGTACACTTAATACTCTAGTATTAACTTCACAAACAGTGTAAAGAATGTACTACAATAATAGGCTGCATCTACTCACCGGAAAGAGAACAAAATATTGCCTCTGAAATAATTACTAATTATACAATATTGCAAATGAAAGCACTATAAATACTAAAATGTTAACAGTTCAATATATGTCAATAACATCCTGCCTTTTTTAAATTGGTTAAAAACATTTGTTAAAGTCATGCGAAATAAAACTTTAAGGAAATGTTAGATTATACTCAAACATCAAAGCAATGAAACCCAAAACAGCAACTATTTAGTGCACTGACTGGTCAACTAAATAATTTATTCATCATATTAATAAAAATCTATTAAGTGAAAACCATCACAAATGTAACACTAAATTTGGGTAATTGCACATTCTATGATCTCATCATCTATGATCTTATCTGTGACTGAGGATACACTGCCAAAATTAATTCTACATAAATAACCTATACTAAAACAACAAAAAAATTCAATGCATGATTACAGGGTCCACTTCTAGTCCATATGATACTTAAATGTGCTCATTCTCTTAACCCTGCTAACAATAAATGGAAAATCTCATCAGTTCTATCTGCTTTCTTACTCTTGCTTTGTTACATTTTTAAACTTTTTAGAGAAGTATACCCTTTCTTATGGTCCTCCCCCAGGGTCAGCATGCTAATTTTGGAATAGTTGAAGTAGACAGATATACTCTACCCTGGTATAGAGGGCAATAATTTAATTTTACCTAATTTAATATTTCCTTGTCATTTGTCAAGTGACACTGATCTTTCTGATATAATTATTTCCTCATTCTTTTGTCCATGAATATTTATTATATCCTATTATTATCCATGTCTTTCTAATTCTCCAGAGAAAGAATTCATGTTTTTCCTCATTGGTAGGCTAAGAAACTTGGGCACACCATTTAAAAGAGTCACAGAAGAGACCAGGTTCTCAAGCTGGTACGTGTAGCCAGGTCTAGGATTTGGAGGAGAGCATCCAGGTCCTAAAGAGGTTCTTGGCCCCTCCCCACAACCATTCTCCTAGCAGCTCATAAAGGTCTCATCACTGGGGCTTCATTTTGAGTACTATTCATTCATCTTCTTAACAATTTTTAAAGCCCTTGTTAAACAATTTGTCTATTATATACAACATTGGTTCTCAATTTATAGAGCATTTAGTCTCTGGACTACTCCATAACCTATAAACTTTGATCTGTTACCCTCTAAGAGCAAAATTTGATTCTAGTTCACCTAACACCATGTCTTCCTTTGAATATTTGACAAGTGAATGTTGTACAAAGAGAGAGTCTCTACCTTTCTATTTTCACACCCTTTCCATCTAAGAAAATATTTCTGACTTATCTTTATACTCAGATCTTGTCTCAAAAAATTTTGCGGGGGTCATATGCCAATTAAAGGTACAATAACAATAGTGAGTTTTTACCTAATTAAAAAGACAGTGGAAGCTGATTAATAAACCACCCTTTCTTATACTTTCCTTTGTTGTATAGTGTGTTTCTTTTACCAAAGACCTTTCCATTCATTATTTGTGAATGAAACATACAAAGATGACGCACATGGATGGACTCATTATAAACTCAGGTCAATTTTGTCATAGGGGTATAGTAATACTATTCTGCTTTTGCTTGTTTCTCTCAAAGAATGCTTTCTCTTTCCTCTCCAAAGCCTGTACTATCAGAAGAGGCCACTGCATGGAGCTCTGAAGAATCCTTGGAAAGCCTTGTGTAACTTGAACGTTGGCTTCGCTTATGCGTCATGCTTTTTAGGTTTTCATTCTGAATAGCAGTTGGGTTGGAACTGGAACCAGGCCTCAGAATGACTTGGGAAGTCTCCCTCATTCCTTCCATGTCATCAAAATTCTGATTGGATCTGTTAGCTGGCGCACTGTTGTTGTTCAGGGTCACAGTACTGGGTGTTCGATTCAGGTTGTAGGCTTTTTGACACGCTGGCCAATTTTCTTCAGGACTGCTGGCTATCAAGCTACATTCAGAAGGGCTTTTCTTGTCTTCGGAACAAATGGACATCCGAGCTATAATTGGATCTTGTAGGCCACTCAAGCTATGTGGTATTCCCCTTTTTCCACTGTGGCTATCATCTTCAAGCTCAATGAGATTTGCCTTTTCAAGCTGGGAATCATCAGCCCCCTCATTGTGAAGAGAGTGATTGGGAGAACTTTCGCTGGATCTCACTCCTGAATCAGATGAGTCCTTTTTGTCAAGGAGGGCATCTGACAAATATTCTTTTGCTTTAATGAAGGTTCTAATCGGCTCAGCGCTGTGTTCTGGAGACTTTGATACTCTTTCTACTTTCCCTTCAACTTTTTTATCTTTATCATCTTTGAGCAGTGGAGTATTATCTGATTCTTCTGTCCCAGATTCATCCTCATCACTTGGAAGTTTTTGATAGCGCAATCCACTTCCCTTAAGCTTCAAATCTGTCTGGAAGAGACTTGACCTTTCTGAAGACTTCTTGCCTGGGAGAAGCTTACTGCCTGACTGATCAGATTTCTCATCTTCTTCAGTTATAGGATCCAGGGGTGAGGCATCATTAGTGGAAACCCCTGATGAAGAATAATCTATAACATCTCCCCTCTTCATTAAAAATGACTTCCTTCCATCATCTTGCTTTGGTTCATTATCCTTCCCTTTTTCTGGTTCTAGATTAGAATGAATGGAGCCCCCTGATGAACTCTGACCCATATAATATGTGCTATGTGGAGAAGATCTGCCACTAATTGTTGTGGAACCTGTACCCCCTTCTAACTGAGACATCTGAGCAATATATTCTCTATAGGCATCTCTATACTCGGCCTGCACCTTATCAGTAAGCTTTGAAATTTCAATACTGGAATCCTGGGAATTGAGACTCGAAAGACTTGGGGTTCTGCGAGTTTGTGACTGTGAAGACAGAAAAAAATAAATTTAAGAATTCAAATAAGCAAAAAAAAAAGGCATAATAAATATCAGCTTAGGAAATATATATGTACACTCAGAATTTTTAAAGTCCTCAAAATACCAAATTCTTTTAAAAGAATTCTACATAAAGAATTAAACATAACAGTTTAATAAATGCTGAGAACTTATGGATAATTTTACTGTTATTAGAAAGCTTTATATAAGTTTTAATAAAGTTATTTTATTATTAATATTTAAAAGTATAATTAAAGGTTGTATTAACAAATAATCTTAGCATCTGTTTTTATAAATTCAAACTTTTAGCTTTTATTTAAGGCAAAAGTCACTTTCGCTGATAAAGTTTCTCTTAGAAAAGACAAAGATTAGAGTTAAGATATATCTCAAACACAAAATACTCAAGTCTTCAATGTATGTTAAAAAGAACCTTTCCCTAATGAGCACTGGTTATTGTATGGAAGTGCTGTGTCACTATATTGTATACCTGTAACTAATATTACACTGTATGTTAACTAATTGGAATTTTTAAACAATTTTTTAAATAGAAAAAAATATTTATTCACTAAATGTCCTTGAAATTAAAAAAAAAAAGGCAGCTTTCTCAACCTGTACAACGTAATTTCAATTGAGTAAGAAAATGTACTCTAAATGCCAAAATAATAGTAATAATTTAAAAGGAATAAATATAGAGTACAAAAGAAAAGACAAATACAGAATCCAAATGAACAGAAATGGAAGCCATGAGGCCAACAGTCAAGTCCTAGTAAACAGAGAAATGAAGTATTTTTAAAAGTTTGATTTCTGATGTGAAGTTTTGGGATTAGAATTGCTTCAGATCTCAGAAAAGCGAATAGGGGAGTAATAAAGAATACAGATTAGGAAAAAGAGGAGGGAAATGGAAGAAAAAGAACCAAGGAAGTCTAAGAAGGTATACAATAAAGGCTGAAGCAAAGAAGCAGAAATAAGGCCAAGAGTCTTCCTCCCACAGGGAGAAAATGACCCCTCTCCTCGAGAAGGTCCCCTGCTACTGGATTCACACTATATGGAGCCACTGTCCATTCTCTCTTTTTTTTTTTATTTCATTTATTTATTCATGAGGGACAGAGAGAGAGAGAGAGGAAGAGACACAGGCAGAGGGAGAAGCAGGCTCCACGCAGGGAGCCTGATGTGGGACTCGATCCCGGGTCTCCAGGATCACACCCTGGGTGGAAGGCAGACTCAACCGCTGAGCCACCCAGGGATCCCCCACTGTCCATTCTCAAATGCACTGTGTACACAGGACTTCGGGTACCCAGGAGGTCTAAACAATTCTCATAGGAGCGGCACAGGACGTTAACAGTGCTTCTCACTCTCCCTCAAAGAGTGTCTCGTGGGGCTTCTTAGAGGCTCCCCGATGTGTGAGGTCAGAAGAGATTTAATCAGAAGCAGATTGTTGGGGGCGGGGGAAGGGGGCCTCTTGCCGCCTTCTAGTGAACCAGAAATTAAAGAGATTGTACAAAGCCAACCCATTTTCACTTAAGTTTGTCTTGTTTTGGAAGATGTTGTCATTTCTCATAAAAATGTTATTTATGTTAACATAGAAGTGGTTTATTTTTAAATAAATATTTCTAAAGTTTCTCAGTTTTTATTTCTAATGCAGTAAATATGGACAGATACAACTTACATAAATAAAAGCTCTCTGGGGTCTTCAATCATTTTAAAAGTGCAAGGGATACTCTGAGATTACAAGACATTTTCAGCAGCAGTTTGAGAGTTGTTGCATGCATGGAAAGGCCTGGAGTTTCCAGGTCACAGGAGGAAATACCAAGTGTGGAAAAGCAGAGAAGGAGGATTTCTTATGAAACACTAAAAGGAATCCCAGGGAAAAGAAAGGAAGCACTGCTGCAGAAGCACAGGGACAAAAGGGTCAGCCGTGAACTTATCTTCTTATAAAAGAATTTTTATCTCAATCAGTACCCAATTGTAAAATGGTTTCCCATCAAGAAAAAGTACCTGGTAATATAAAAAGATAATGACAACGAAAAATGTTTTTACTACCAAGCCAAACCAAACTGTCTTAAAAATGGCAGACCTACCAGGTGCTGCTTTTCCTAATAGAGCTCCCTGTCAGCACAGTTTCTCTTTAGCTACTCACTGTATTTCCTCCGGGGCTTGTCTCTTCTGCATCATGCTCTGTTTTTCCCAAGTTTATTTTTTTTATTCTCTTTCTCCCTCTCATGTGTCTCTCACTTTCCTCCTAATTTCTGATCCTCCCCTGCCCCTGTCTGCTAAGAACATCCAAAGAAGAAACACCCATAATCAGATAATAAAAAATGAATTTCCATAAACACTGGGTACAGCTACTGAAAACCAGGTTATGCTGCTCAAAGGGATAATATGTGTCAATTTTCCACTAGAGATGTATCCTATCCTAGCCACCAATGGCTGAATTTAACAAGAAAACAACATGTGAAGCCTGAACTCTGCTAACCAGCCTAACCAAAGCAGGCCTGTTCTCATTTACTCTCTGTGCCATTGCCCTAGTTGATTGTTTTGACAGTTCTTACCAATTTCCAAAATGATCTTATTGCTTTTCTTTCTTTTACTCACTGTTCTCTTCAGAAAAATACAGTTCCTCAAGAATAGGGAGCCCTCTGTCTTGTTCACTGAAGTACTCATTAAGTATTTTCCAAATGACTACATAAATGCACCAACATATTCTCAGTGAATTGAAACCACCCTATTTCTCTTCAGTAATATGAAAAATGACATTTAATAAATACCTGCCAACTTAGATGACTGTGACGTGGAGCACCTTCATCAAGGCCAAGTGTATTCAGCTCCTCAAAGCTGAAGTTCAGTGTGTAGGGAGTTTGACTAGAAAGCTCGGTATGAGGCAATTCGTTGTGTGAAGAGCGACGAGCAGATTCACCATGAGGAACTGGGCCACTGCTGTTTTCATTAAGTAAACGTGGGTCTTCAGGAACCACTTGGTTTTCTGCATTTCTCATTTCCAGTACCTAAACAGAAGGAAAAAATAACATTAATATCCACACCGACCAATCACATTTTAGAAGCCTTAGAAATTATTTTTAAACATAAAACATTATAAAACTATAATGAAAATGAGAAAGCAGACTTCTTGTGAGTTTCTAATGAATTTGAAATAATATATCTGCTTACCTCTCATTTAAATCATACTAAAAGAAGTAATGGCAAAACCATCATATATATATTATACTCTAAAAATGTCCATTTGTTATTATTATTTTAGTTTAAATAAAATATAACTGGAGAACAAAACAACGCAACTGCAGTGTGTTGAAGAGAACCACAGCTGGACAGTAGCTAATGCAGTGAAAGCAGATTCTAATCAGAAACTACTACAATTGAAAAAAAAAAAAGAAACTACTACAATTGGGGAAAAGCAACCTCAGGATAGCACTGGCCTCCATCCAGAAAGCAAAATGGACAAGTGGGCATTTATAGCAGGCAGTGGGGTCGGGGTCAGTGGGTAGAAAATTGCTAAGAGGAAACATCAAGATTAAGGGGGAGTTCTTGCTGAACCAACTTGACAGGATTCCCACCAAAGGCAGGCCAGTGTGATCAGATGTCATCTGGGGGTGGGAGGTGGGAATGAGGAGTTTGATCAGGTACCAAGGATGATCAGATGGTGAGGGTAGAGACTGTTTCTAAAATGACTTAACATGATCCTTGCTAAAATTGGGCGATGCAGGCCTGAGAAGAACAGACACCAAGGTCGAGACTTAGGGAGCCTGACTCAAGGCAGGTCAGAGAGAAAGCCTTTGTCAGTGAAAGCATGGAAAATCTGCAGGTCACCACTTCCCCAAATTTCCAAGTGAAATGCCCAAAGACAAAGACTGCCACATGTTGCTGTGTATATTCTGCATGACAGAACAAACAAGGGTTGTATGTAAGTGTAAAACACCGTTTTTACATGTTTTTTAAAAATGCAGAAAAAGAGCAGTTTGGACCAACAATGATTACTACTTGCTGTATACAATACTGTAAATAATTCTATAAATATAAGATATCTTACTGTGCTTCTAAAAAGATGCCAGTCCCCAAAATTCATACTCATCTCTTTCTTCAGTTCATCAATGTTACACTGAGCTAATACACGGCCATTTATGTTTGCCTGAATAAAAATAAATGCAAGGATAAAGACAAAATATGAGATACCTGAATTATTGGTGATTAAAAAGTACATTTATATTTAGTACTAAGAATGTTATTACAGACTAGAAAATATTAACCTAAAAAAGACTACCATCCTATGTAATAAAATAGTAAACAAGCTGACTTTGAACATCAGCCACGCCGTATTTTTCCAAGAGTCCTAGGCGCACAAGTAAAACAAATCACTCCTCAGGGACCAACCTAAGAGCTAACCCTCCCAACTATTTCCAAAACTACCTACACCCTGTCATGAGCAATAAAAAAACCCGTTAGTTCTTCTCCTCTAATCTTGTAAAATATGAACACGAAGGAAGCTCCCGGGACGGGACAAAGACATCTGTCCTTGTATGTGCATCAGTCACAGACAAAGTTCTAAATGAAGTAAGCCCTGACAAGCTTGTTTATCAATTATATTAGATAACTTCAGCCATAAAGAATGTCCACCCATTAATTTCCCAATTTATTAAATTTACCAGAAATGACTGTATCACTATAGGGTCTCTGTAATTCTAATTTCCCCCGAAGAAGAACAGATGGAATTTTCTTTATTAATAGGTAGCTTGCTGATTTCACAAACTACAAAACCTGGCTTTATTAACTATGGTAAAATTATGGAATATTTGTGTTTAAAACCGATGGAATGTTCAGTCTCCAGGTTAATTCTGAAGATACGAGTGTACAGAGCAGGCCTCTGACAGAGGTCCTGCTGCAGAAATGCAAGGCAGCTGGAAACACTTCAGAGACCAGGTGCCAAGACGGGCCTGGAAAGCCAGGGCCGCCAGCAAAGCTGAGTGGGAAGAATATGCTATCATAATGGAAACAAAATGCCAAGGATTCAAATTGGAGGTCTCACCCATTCCTGAGATGCCCAGGCTGCCTAGAGGAGTCAGACTTGCACCTCGGAAAAGCAGTGTTTGATGCTTCTGCAAACAGGGATTAGCACTAACCAGATCCATAAGGAAACCGATGTAAATGAAGTAGGTTGAGATTAGTAACATGCTATCTATACCTGCTCGTAATTCTTTACAAAACATTTTAGATGTCATTCTTTAAAGTACATAAACAGTAGAGGTTATTAATGTTCTACTTTACTGTAGTTCTCTGCTAGAAAAAGCATAAAAAAGCGTATTTCGTGGAAATATTTACTGTAACAGGGATGCAGCCTTGTATAATATGGGAAGCCTTCCCTGAATCCCAGGCATTACTGTCCAACTTTGTGGTAGTTACTAGAATGGCAAGAACAGGATCTACAAAGAAAGAAACTTCCCCAAATGTGTTAGCTTTACAAACCAAACCTATGAGGTTCATCAAATGGGACACACTCCTAAGTCCTATTAAGACATGAAAATGACAGTTTGGGGAAAATGAAGCAAGTGTGGTTTACTCTAGTAATTATTAAGTCACAAATAAATAATACAATCAAAGAAAATAATGCATAAAAAGCCTTCAAACAGGGATCCCTGGGTGGCTCAGAGGTTTGGTGCCTGTCTTCGGCCCAGGGCATGATCCTGGAGTCCCGGGATCGAGTCACACATCAGGCTCCCTGCGTGGAGCCTGCTTCTCCCCTCTGCCTGTGTCTCTGCCTCTCTCTCTCTCTCTCTGTGTCTCTCATGAATAAATAAATAAAATCTTAAAAAAAAAAAAAAAGCCTTCAAACATTCTATGCTGTGTACTGGAGACATGAGTTATTGTTTCCCTAACTGTGAAGCTAAAACCAAAGTGTTCATTGTCCACATAGCCCAATTTCCCATGCCCTCAGCCAGGCTTCGAGTCAGCAGGTAAGTGTGTACATCACCTTTTTGATTGTTGCACAATACTGAGGCAGCATACTCTGGTCCAGCCCTTCTATTTGTTTCAGTTTCTCACATACTGCATCCACATTCATTGAATTCAATGATATCATTGCTCCTGAGGCTGGGCCTGACCCCTAGATGAGCCACGGAAAAATACATGTGTGAATAGCATTTAATGCCAGATGTATGCACATGACAGAAACACTCATGGAGTGGCACTGTGAAGTACTCTGATTAATAACAAACATTCAAACTAGAATTAAAAACAGCAAATGTGTATAATATAGAAAATGCCATTAGCGAATAGATTTAGCTACTGTTTTACTTTAATGAGTAGCTTGTATTATTGCAAATACAGTGTGATAACAACCACTGTTCTAAGAAGATAGAACATCCCATGAATCAAGTATAGGCCAACTTGTCAGATGTTTGCAGCCTGACTGTGGAAGAATAGGGTGCAGCCCTTAAGAGCAGGGGTTTAAAAAAAAAGAGAAGGAACAAAGAGGGAAAACTACTGATGCCTATATTATAAAAATACAAAATGTAAAAATATAAAAATCTATGAAATAATTTTTAAGTACCTACAGTAAACAGCTTTAAATGTCTCTACATACTACCTTAATAGTCTATGACAGCTGAAGTTTTCAGATCTTGATATTTTATATCCAAGGAATTTAAAACTTCCCTTTAAGAATTCATATATAAGCATATAAATATAAATATAAAACAACAATATTACTCAATATTACTTCTTAACACATGCAAAAGTAAATACAATCCATTAAAATTTGGTCTTATTTAAAAGAAAAATCACAATAATAAATAATCTCATATTTACTTAGAAGAAAAATGTTTTGTGAATGTGGTGACATACGAAAGAAGTACCAGCCCTTGGCCCATTATATACAGATCACCTCAATTACAGATGTGGAACACTGAGGTCTAAAGAGGTTAAGTTTTAGCTTCAAAGTCACAGAATAAATAGCTTGTTAGTAGAAGATTTGGGCCAGAACCCTAACTTATGAGGTTCTTAACAACTTCCTACTTCCCTTATTCCAATTGTCTATTTCTGAAAAGTTTAAAGAAACTATAACCACAATGAAGAGAAGACAAACCAACTCATATAGCAGATAAGGAGAATGTTCCAAATGATCTGCCCTGTTTATTATTCAATCTAACCTTAAAAAAATAAGTACAATTTATCCTATCCTCAAGGATGTGTATTTATATTTTCTACTTTCTCTTTTACCATACTGAGGACAAAAGTACACTGTAACACAGCCAAAATTGCCTAGTAGCCAGTTGTTAAACTCTATTTGTAACGTAAAAGCATAAATAATACTGTCGTACAAACTGGTAAGTAAATATATACAAATAGCATATATACAGCATACGTCTATATTACATATAAATACAGCAAGGGGATAAGACCATATTGAACAGGGAGTTAGAGTATTCATTTTATGACAGGGAGTCTCAGCAAGTGAACAAGTATGAGATGAGCATATAAAAGTCCTGAAATTAATGATTTGGAATATCCTGCACCAAATACGTTTACTCATAGTTTATTTTTAATTAAATATAAATTTTAAATATGCCATATAGTATATGGTCTGAGGTACAATGCTTCAAAAATAGTAATAACAAAACACTAGTATTTCCATAATTTAGTTTTCATATCTCTATACGTAGTTCTAATTTCTGCCTGAATGAGTATAGCCAGTATTCAAAGTGCTAATTTTCCAGTATTTACAATGGAAATTTAAAATGCTTTCTATGAATTTCTAATAACCATATTTGTTTTATCTTCCTTTCCTTTTAAACAGCTTGAGTTATAATTCACATACCCTACAATTCACCCTTTTAAAGTGTATGATTCAATGGTTTTTAGTATATTTGCATAGTTATAAAACCATCACCACGATTCATTTTAAGACATTTTCACATCCCTAAACCGAAATGCCTGTATCCATTAGCAGTCATGCTCCATCCCTCCAACATCCAGCCTCAGCCCCAGTCAACTAGGAATCTTTGTTGTCTCCAGATATGTCTTTCCTAGACATTTTATATAAATGGAGCCATACAACATGTGACCTTTTTGTATCTGGCTTCCTTCACTTAGGATAATGTTGTCAAGCTTCATCCATGTGACAGCATGTACTAGCACTTCATTCTTTTTTATTGCTGAATAATATTTAAAATGATCTTTAATAGTGTCTTCCAAACACTCTTACTCCTTAACCTGTCTCTTCTCTCTAGATATGTTTCCACTTTATATATTCTTGGTTCAAAAATCACAAATGAACAGTTTGATCACAAAAATAAATAACTATCATACTGGATTATAGCTTATTCTATACAGAATGAGTCTATACTGATAGAAATAATCGAATAGGTGAAAATAAATCATTGAATAAATGAGGAATAAAAGATAGCTTTTTCTTATAGAGTTGGATTAATAAATGTGAAAGGAAAGAGAAAATTGTTATTAAGAAAACACCACAGTAATAGTGGTTATACATAAGATACATCAAAGTATACTAAAATTAATGGGCAAAAGTACAAGCAGAAACAGGTTATTTGCAGAGGGTCAAGGTCTTTCTCCCAAGATATTTATTCGTTACAAGGGAAAAATAAAACTTCACAGTGCTGAAATCTGGCAGATGCCACCTTAACCAACTTACTACGGTTAGCACCACCAGCAGTAAGACTGTGGCCCAGCACAGACCCTCTAATAGGACATTCTGAGAAGGGGTCTCTTCCCAGACATACAGAACCTCCAACTGACAAACCCAAGTAGAGGAAAAGTCTGCAAAACACCAGACCAGGATTCTTCAAAAATGGCAAATTAAAGTCAAGAAAGACAAGGAAGGACCAAGGAATTGTCACAGACGAGAGAACTCTGAGAACTAACTAGCAACAAACACAACTGGAGTAGATCTTGGATCAGAAAAATGACATCAGTGAAAAAATCTGGAGAAATTAAAGTCCATAGTTAGTCAACAGAATTGTACCAATTTTCATTTCCTGCTCTGAACGGTATACTACAGTTAGGAAAGATGCTAACATGAAGGGAACACTATTTTTGTACCTTCTCTTTAAGTCAAATTATTTTAAAGTAAAAATTTTTTTAATCCCCAAAAAACTCTATTTCTGACTGTGCTAAAAAGGAAAAGTATAATAGACGTGGAACAAATGAACTCTGCCAGCTTAGGGGGAAATGTAAATGTTTAGAGTATCTTATTTCCACAGGGGAATCTGAGAACTCAGCAACAGAGACCTGCTGCTGCTATGCTTGTCCTGTGAAAGACCAGTAATTTTACTCTTATGAGCCTTTTAAACTTGCATTTTATCAGTTATTTTAAAACATAATTTCTCAAAAAACTTTATCATTGGGGATTATGTAGAAAATATATATTCCCTGAATGACTTTTAGAAATTTTATAAGATAGACACATACGTGAACGTAAGATCCCAGTAACTCCATCAAAGCTAGTCTTGGCCCTTGATTAGATTTAAGTAGGGCTTTATGAAGATAAAGAGTAAATTATCAGTAAATTAAAATATGTTATAAGATGCTTCTTTGAGTAGGAGAAATGGTAATTACCTGCCAGGTCTTTTCTAAAGTAATCACATGTAATACAATTATTTTGAAACTAAATCAATCTTAGTGACCAAAATAATGATTTTTGGTTAGAAATCTCATAAAAGGAAGGAGAAGAGTATAAAAGTGATACAGAAAAAGGCATACTTAATAATTCAACAGGTAAATTAATAGAAAAAAGGCATACTTAATAATTCAACAGGTAAATTAATAGAAAACTAATTATATTACTTTGACAACACAAAGAATGGTAATACTTTCAAGTTTATCATGCATTGTTACTTAAAATATACCTGCTATATATCTAGAACAGATCATTTCAACAAATATCACAATTTTTTTTTAATTTCTAATGCAGATATTTGGAAGGCAGCTATGCTCACCACTATACCACCAACGCCCGCCGCTAATGCAGATATTTGAATATAGAAGGTGTTAGTTTATTTGAACTGTTAAATATAAACTTCAAAATGCATACAAATTAGAATTTCTTCAGGGAAAAGCAAAGATAACAAAACAGACTAGAATTACCTTGATGTAACTGTATTATTTTATATTGTGAGTAGATTAAAACTATACTCTGAAACATTATCATTTTAGTAAATTTATTAAATAAGCTCAGAATTGATTAGCCAGAATGAGTGCCATGCAAAGGCTGAAAGCAGCTATTAAAATAAATCCAAGGCACTGAAATAAGCACAGATTTATCCAGCCCAGCGTGAAGGAGCCAATGATTGCTTCTAATAGTCTAGTAAGAAGTGAATAGATTTCACTGAAAGTTTCTGTACCTGTCTTTGTTTGTTAAACCCAGAGTCACACGGCTTTAAGGAAGGAATAAAACAGAATGAAGGACACAAGCTTAAGTAAAACATCAAACAGGTACATATAATAAACACATGCAGCACACGTGTCATTCCTCAGACTTTCTGTAACTGAACATACCACCTCTGCAAGCAGCACAAAGCAAAGGATGCTCACATGCACACACGCACACACACATACTGCAGTTTAATGACATTAACGTGTGCTTGGTAACTTTAAAATTATACTCTCATAATCTATAGTCTTCCCATTAAAAGAATGAATCATGGGCCATACATTCAACAAGAAAACTGGGTAAATAAAATTTGTTCTGAAAGTCAATATTCCCACCACATATCAACATAATATTAGTATCTAAATATTCTGATTAAAACATTACAACTAAAGTTAACCAATTTAATAAGACTTAAGCACTTGGAATTCACATGATGACTTCATTATATGAAATATTATCTAGCCACACTATACTTAATATTCAGAAACGCACTTTTCAAACGGGTTTTGTTTCAGTGGGCATTCGGCACAGGACAGATGCACGAAAACACCATTTGAAAAAAAAAAAGGCCTTGGGATGCCTGCGTGGCTCAATCAATTAAGGGTCTGCCTTCGGCTCAGATCATGATTCCAGGATCCTGGGATTGAGCTTCGCATCAGGCTCCCTGCTTTGCAGGAAGTTTGCTTCTCCCTCTCCCTTGAGCATGCTCTCTCCCAAATAAATAAAATTTAAAAAAAGAAAAAAAGGTCTTCACAGCCTTACAGTTCTAGAAACCATAAAGGTAATGGTGAAAATATCTGCATACCATGATTAACTAAATATTCTGGTGATGTGGATTTTTTAAAACTCCCATTCAAAGCAGATGCCACTGCTGTTCATTATTTTTCTACGCCCATTAGGTTGGTAGCAAAAATTGTTAAATAGTCCAAATAATCTACAGATGACTGACAATACCGATTCAAAGTTAATTTCCAATTTTTTAAATAAAGGGCAGGGCTTTGTTAGTTTAATGTTAGATGTTCTCCTTTTGACATTCTTAATATCTGCAATAACTAATGGAAATCTTTCTAATTTACATATCGTTATAAATAGGATTTTGAGAAAGTTACTATGTATCTATCTATATTACTGTAAAGACTTGAAAAAACATCAAAAAGGAGTCCTAATGAAATTATGGCTTAGCCTAAGATACCCAAAAAATAAAAGAAAACTACTGTTAACCTAGTTGGAAAATATAACTTACTCTTCAAATCACATGAGAAATAATAATGTGGTCAAAGTTGACAGATAAGGCTTAACACTACATTTTAAGGGCAGGGGATCCCCGGGTGGCGCAGCAGTTTGGCGCCTGCCTTTGGCCCAAGGCGCGATCCTGGAGACCCGGGATCAAATCCCACATCGGGCTCCCAGTGCATGGAGCCTGCTTCTCCCTCTGCCTCTCTCTCTCTCTCTCTCTCTCTGTGACTATCATAAATAAATAAATAAATAAATAAATAAATAAATAAATAAATAAATAAATAACATTTTAAGGGCAATCTTTAAAAAACAAAAATACTAAAAACCACAATATTATTTTGTTATTTTTAACTTTTAATTGTACTCTAGAATCTCCGTGATCTCCCAACTACAGTATATATCTGTGGAAATCTCCATCAATTTTGTGGCAGTTTATTAATCGTTTAGGGGAAAAAGTTTTCTTGAGTTTAAATCTGGCACAAAGATTTTCAAGACCGAAGCAAATACAATTTTCCACTATATTATTAAAGGAAAAATAAGTGAATTCTTTTCCACATTGAAATCGAATAATAAAAATGTGCTTCTAGTATACTCTAGAAAGTGTGGATGAGCCTGAGAAAAGCCACTGAGAGGTAGCAGTGAGTATCCAGATCCTACACGTTAAACAAAACCTAAAACATGCCCATTCCTTACCCATGGCATCTTTAACTTTCTTGTCCAATTCTGCTCCTGAACAATGAGAGACAGCTTGATTTGGACATACATTTGTTCAAAAACAGGTTAAAAGTTCTAAGCCAGTGGTGGAAATAAAAATTATCTACAGTCAAGCCCATCTTTTTTTACTTTACTTTTTTTTTTTACTTTTTACTTAGCTACCTAGTTACTGTGCCAATTGGATCCAGTTTAATGAAAACCAAGACCTTCATTTTTAATACTTTTATTAATTCAGCAATTTTCATTGATCTTTAATAGCACACTGGAAATAAGGATACTATCAGTGAAACTGCCTTTGCAATTCTGAAGTTCTTCCCAATGACACTGGGTACTAATTCTTCTTGCCTTTTCAACATGGTATATAAGTGATCTAAATATAGCTGCCTAAAGGTTATCGAGTAAACCCCGTGGCACGGAAGGCTAAGAAAGAATGGTATCAGAGCCTTGGATAATTCCCTTGGCAGTCTTCGAACCCACAAGCTCAAGGTGGACAGGAGTTTCATCATTTTTGTTCACTACTGTCCCACTAGGATAGTGCCCAGTAGACACTCAATAAATTTGTTTAGCCAATGAGTGATCACATAGGCATCTATAGAACTCAGTGCTAAATAATTCAAGGAAGAATAAGAGAAAATAGAAATGCTATATCGTCCCTGCTTTTGAAGAACTGCTTTCCAGTGAAATATAGTTTCCACCATGAACAGCATACCTTAAATTAAAAAAAAAATGACTATAGTAGTCCTAAGAGCAACTCTGAAAAACCATAGCAAAATGCCACTGAGGTGCCCTTGCCTGAGATGAGCCCTCCCTACTGGGTTCCTCCCTGGTCCTCCCCTTTGTGATCACAGAATGCTCAGAAGCTACTACTTCCTACCTAGTGGGACCCAGACTGAAAGAAAGCACAGGCAGCAAGTAAATTCCCCAGAAAGCTGTCAACCATTTTTTAAGTATTTGGAGCATTCAAATAACCCAGAAATCCTTCTAAATTCTAAGAAAACAAACTAATTGATAGCTTTGGGGCCAGAGAAGCATCAACAGATAAAAGGCTGAGTTAATCTACACAATTTTGTGTATCTGTACACTCCTCCTACTACTGAGACAGAAGTAATTAACATGAAACAGTTTTAGTTCCTGAGTCTTTCTTTAAAGCTTCATGAAATTTGGCCTTTGGTGTAGTAATAATAATAATAATAATTAAGTCCTTAAAGTGTCCTAAGGCTGAGTAATTCTTACATCAGACCTATGTGGTAGGTCTGCTTTTTCCAGATGATGAAGATGGCTATCCAAGAGTTGAAGTAATTTGTCCAAGGCCAAGAGCTAACCACCAAGGTCTATTTAACTTAAGATCAAATACTTAAGTCATGCTTAGTATTAACAGGAGCAAAGGCGGCAGCATGGTTTGAGGAATGGGCTGTGACACACACCACGTGGATTCCAGTCCCACATCTGGGGCACCCCTTCTGTGGGCTTCAGGCAAGTCTCACTGACCCAGGCCTCAATGTTCTTCTGTACCGTGGAGCTCAATGAGACCATGGGTCCTAATGTCCCTGAGGATCCTCAAGAGGGAAGGCAACTCCAGGGTGTGGGCCATACTTCTGCTTTTACTGGTTTTATGAAGTAGTGTTCTGATTAATATTTCATTTCTGAAAAAAAATTCTCTGCTTAGAAGTTTGAAAATCACTGGTCTTTTCTAGCTCTAATATTCTGGGGAGCATATCTTGAGTCCAATGTTAATTTTCCCCCCCCAGTTTTATAAGATTTGGCACATATTTTTTCTATGTAAAATTATTTTTTAAAGTTAGCATAGAGTCTTATATTTTACATCTTCACTTTGGTGAAACACTTGGATGTATCTATAACTTCTCTGGAAAATCCTTGGCTGGCCTTCACAAGTTATAATCATTCTAATGTTCCTTAATGTGAGGAAACCCAATTGTTTCATTAGGATCTACTTTTTAAAGGTTTAGCAGAATTCCTTGTAGTAAAAAAAGATGGGACCACTTACACTGAAAATATCAATTGGTTAACTCTTTATGGTCTTGCTCTATTGGTGGTGGTGTTTATTTTTACTCATTACTCTGTGTCTGTAATGACAAGACAATTTATCCAGAAGTGTTTGTGTAGCTCCTGACACTTACTTATAAGCAGCTCTTGTCAACTCTTGCATACAGGGGGACAGTTGAATGAGCAGATAGACGTAATCCACACTCCTGCTATCTTGGAAATATAAAACTTTCTACTATAGGACTGAAAAGCAGTATTTGCCACGAGGGGCTAAATAATTTTTATATTAACTTCTATGGTGATTGAGCCATAAAGATTCTAGACAATGTTCCCATGTACAGGTACTTCACATTTCCACCACTGCTTTTGATTTGGCTTTGAACTAAGTATCTATTTTTACTAGTCTTCTACCAAACAAATTTTACATGCTATTGTCATTGTTAATTTCTTAAAAGCAAAAAAAGCTTGGTAAGCATTAATTATTCACTAAGCCAATCACAAAACTATCTTTTAATATTAAAAGAAGAGCAAATAGTATGGTTATTTTGCTAAACAAAGGCACTAATATATGCAGAGCTCCTTTATTCTTTGTTATTGGGTTTCTAAACACATCACAAGAATTGCATTATTTCCCCTTCCCCAAAAACTCATTTCAAATTTGCTTAATGCTCCTTCACTGGTCCCTAAAAGAAACTACAGATATCTTTTAATTACAAGTGTTTGTCCACATACTCAAGCATAGGAATAGCTACTAATTTCAGCATGTCTGTGTCATTAAGACCATCAAATTCTTCACAGTATCTGATTTTCATCAAAAGTTTGCTAAGGAATTTCAGCTTAGAGAATTGCATTACATGCATGAATGTATGTATGAAGAGCTCTCTGACTAAACTAAAAGTCATTCTTGCATATAGTGGCAATGATCCACGCATTAAAGATTCCCCAACACCCAAACAAAATTATTATGGCTTATTGTGTCTATTATTCCTGGATAATTGGAGTCACTCAAACACTTCATCTGAAATGTTAATGACTTAAAAAGAATCATCAGCTCCTCAATGAAAATACCAAAGTGGTTCTCTTTCTCTCTCCTACTACCATTAACTCAAAGAAAATTAAAAAACTACTGCCTACCCAAATGCATGTTTTAACTTAAAAATTATGGATAAGCTCAGGATGTAGTATTTCCCCCACATTAATTCTAATCATCATGCCACATTTCAGCAGAGCTCTAGATTAAATTGATCGTGTCCACATAGGCATAACATTCTGTAAATATATCAAGAGAAGTTAAAATACAAGTTGGGTTCTAAATTCCACATTGAATAAATGAAGATATTAAGGCTCATCATATTAAAGATATTTCTTATTAAACACAAAGTCTGGAATAATAAATGCATGCAGTGATTTCCTATAGAAGTTTTTTTAAAAAACTCACTGTAAGGTGTTGGCCCCAAAAGGTTTAAATAATTCCCTTTACATAATGAACTACCTCTTGTTTATCTAAAAATTTTATTTTAATAAATATACCTATAAAGAAAAATAGTACTATATTCACACTAAGGTTTCATAAACTGTGGACACCCAAATTAAGAATGAGTCACTACAGATCCATTTGATCTGTACCATCTAGCTTATAATGTCCTTTTGTGGTCTCAAGGGTGATTTTGAATCTTTCAAAAGTATTCTATGTGTGCAGTACCAATTGTTTAAGAAAAACAATCAAAGGACGGCCTGGGTAGCTCACCAGTTTAGCACCGCCTTCAGCCCAGGGCCTGATCTTAGAGACCTGGGATCGAGTCCCAGATCAGGCTCCCTGCATGGAGCCTGCTTCTCCCTCTGCCTGTTTCTCTGCACCCCTCTGTGTGTGTGTGTGTGTGTCTCTCATTAATAAATAAATAAAATCTTTAAAAAAAAAAAAAAGGTGAAAATATTGCTCAACACTAAGGAACAAATACCAACTAACTTCTCCTGATGGCTGCTAGAAAAACCCATCCTTCTTGGACAATAAAAAAAAAAAAAAAAAAAGGCCCATCCCATGTCATTGAAAAAGGGGAAAAACAGGAGGAAATAAAGGGCAAAGTTAAACATTAGCTTTTAAATTAATCTATGAAATATAATTATTAGTATTCAGCTACTCTACTCTAGTGGCCATCACAGCATGGATGCAGAGTTAGGGGACTGCTGTCACCACAACTAAGACAATTGTTACTGCTGCAGAAGCGATGACAGGCTCTTGTTCCCACCACAAGACTACTCCGTTACCCGCAAGGAGTCTGTGGGTGAAGGAAGCCCCTCAGCAGCATCCTCCTTGATAACCTCCTAACAACACAAAACAACAGTGTGGGTGAAAGGTGAGGGGGGGCCAAACTAGGATGATGAATGAACACGATGCTAACATGATCACAGACAACACTGAAACCTGAACGTGATTAGAGTTTCCCTCAATGACATTTAAATTTGAAGTAACAGTTTAATAAGTTCTATACCTTTTACCTTCTACTTTATAAAAATATATTAACAGGGAATTTCTATTTTTAAATTGTTAAACTAAGCTGACCATCAGAAACAGGTAATATTTTACAATGTATTTTGTTTTGGATTAGAGTCAATCATACATTTGAATAATTTC
This sequence comes from Canis lupus baileyi, assembly GCF_048164855.1. NCBI lineage: Eukaryota > Metazoa > Chordata > Mammalia > Carnivora > Canidae > Canis > Canis lupus. Next base: position 59,226,766 of record NC_132849.1, on the reverse strand, counting down.
CTTAGCCTACTTAACTTCTGCCATTAGATTAAAATGCTCTTCCAATGTATCCTCGAATTTTTATATCATAGGGCTAACACACACACATATATATGTGTGTTTTATATATATGTATATATAAACATACACACACACACACGCACACACACAGATACCATGTATATATGTTTTTTTTAAGATATTAGAAATTAGCAGATGTAAAGGTTTAATTTTTTAAAGTTTTGGTAATAGACTCTGCGCTATAAGCCAGAAACTCTGGTTGTAAACAACTCAACATTTATTCACTGAGGCTGCTAGTAATTTTCCTTCCATAGACATTTACTAGAAATGAAAACAAAACACACTTTATGTTAGTAATAGCTTATGTGTCTTAAAACTATTTATAAAATAAGTTGCATTCTTTTGCTACAGAAAGGAAATAACCAAACTTCTACTGCTGTCTATGTGTCTTATTAGATTAATACTTTAGTTACCCTTTTTTATACTTACTAGGCCATTGCTCTGATCTCTGGGCAAACTCGTTTTTACTGATGGACGTGAGATGAGGTGTTGGGAGCCGCCAGGGTAATACCTTGGCGTGTAAAGGTAGGGGGCAAAGAATGGCTATGGAAAAAACACGTAACAAAAGAAGGGGATAAACAATTACAGAAATCAAAGTGTGATGAGATTTATCAAATGAAACTAACCAATAAAATACAACTCCAAATTTTTAATAATGCAAATGACAAAACAAAAGAAAAAGAGCCTTACTCACAGTCTGTAAGATATCAAACCCAAATTTAAGACCCAGTGTTTAAATTGTCATATTGTTGATTTAATGTAAGATTTTTTAAACAACTAAAAGTTTTATACCTTACAATCTGAAAAGAGTTTCTCCTAAACATTTTTATGGGCTTATCATGTGTCAGTTCTTAAGTGATTTACAAATATTCACTCTTAAAATCTCTTTAAAAAAAAAAAAAGCAGAATGGACTCTTAATAAAATACTATTCTTTACCAAAAAAAGAAAAGAAAAAAAAAAAAAGGGTAGCCTTAAGTAAAACCAAAAAAAAAAAAAAAAAAAAAAAAAACAACAACAACAACAACAACAAAAAACTCAATACATATGAGAACACCCCAACATGGAGTCCAAGAATATTGTTACTTTAAGTTCCTAGAGCTTACTTTATGTCCTATACCCATTTTTCTAATGGGGAATACATTGTTTAGGGAGATTTATAACTACAGCATTTATTTGTAGCCAACTTCACATAAACAGGAGATATCAGATTATATGGGCTAAACATAAAGATTAAAACTCATTAAGCTTCATTACACTGAAATAACATCTTACTCTACCTTTTTACTGCTGCCATTTAGGAAAATTATTCCCCTTTTAACTTTCAGACTAAAAACCTCAAATAACTAGAACAAAAAATAACTAGATCTAAAAACATGAGAAAACTTTAAGTGTTTTTAAATGATAAAATGCTATTAAAGTACCACATCAGCCTAGATGGTATGGTAAATTTAAAAAAAAAAAATTTCTTGGTTTCAAAACCTCAACTGTCATCTACTGATCAATGAGCCATTTTATGTAAAATTACAGCAGATTTTAATACTGCTAAATAAAACCCTGCATTTCAACACTGTCTACCACACAGTTAAATTTTACAAGGATGGAATACATTATAAAATGCTATTGTTCCACCTTCTTTCTCCTTGTCTGAATATAAGAGTAGAATAACATCCATAGGACCTCTCTGAATAGTGCCCCTAATTACAGTTGAGCTTGAACAACATAGGGTTCAGGAGTGCTGACTCCTCTCCCGCACTGTGTACTTGAAAATCTGTGTATAACTTTTGACTTCCCAAAAACTTAACCACTAATAGCCTACTGGCAATTGGAAGCCTTATTGACAATATAAATAGTCGAATATACATATTTTGTAAGTTGTATGTACTATATACTGTATTCTTATAATAAAGCAAGCTAGAGAACAGAAAATATTAAGAAAATCATAAGGAAAACACATTTACAGTACTGTACTGTATATAAAAAAAATGCTGTGTCTAAGTGGACCCACACAGCTCAGACTACTGTTGTTCAAGAGTCAACTGTACTTCTATGGCCAACATTTTTTTAAAACTGAAAATTCAACTTAAATTCTGGAATTCCTTCCTTGCCACATTTATTCTAAACTTCGCTTTCTTCCTAGCTCATGTGACATTTACTTAGGCATGCAGTTGGCTTCTGTGAATCCTAGTCCCTACGTTTTTCTCAAATTAGACTAAAGAGGGAGACAAAAAAATAAGAAAACTGTAATGGACCTTACTGTACAGTTCCAGAAAGTATAATACTAGGGCTCAAGCTTCATTATCCTACAGGAAATACTAGTGTTTAAGATCAGTAAGATGGGTATAGCTCAGGCCACTAAACTTGATAGGGTCTGTATACCAGTGATCATTGTACTTTCATCTCTTTCAGTAGAAAATGATATTTATATAAGTAAACAATTACGCAGGACTACAAATAACTTGAAATATAATTCTAGAAATGGTCTACAGTGCTATTATTTGGCAATAACATCTGAATCCTACAAGCAGCATCTTCCATCTCACATTTAAAAAGTTGTAATACATATTAAATATAGATTTACTGAATACTGAGGAAATTTAAGTTTTAAGTTAAATCATTGTTTTAAATGCCAATATAATTACACAAAATATAACAAACATAATAAATGTTTATGAACAAATAGAGAAACAGTTCCCTTTGTTGCATAGGATAGTCACTGATGACCCCGGAGTTCACTTTCTTATAAAAGCAAAAAGCATTTCTAACATTCGAGATTCAGTTGAGATCTAGAACCCATTAAAGTTAGAAATTTTTGATTTTTTAAAAAATCATATATTTTAAATTCAAACTTAACATTTTTCCTATTTTAAAGCTAAAGTGGTTTCAAGACAATAATAGAATCCGTCATAGAAAACTTCTGATATTCCTCCCCCCGCCCATTCTTAAAATTAAAGATTTCTAGCACTTTCTTACTCTGTTGTAGAATGGATGCTGAGGTCCCGTCATCCCACTGTAATAGCTGCTGTGCGGCTGTGGTGACACAACCCCACCTCCAAATGGTCCATTGAATGAAGTGGAAGAAGAACAGACAGACGGAGGCTGACTGTACCCTGACGGTGGTCTAGGAGGAGCTTCGTGTAAAGGCAGTGGAGGATATGCAAGTCCTCCGATGTTAATCTGGTCTCTCGCAGCACGAACATCTAAAAGATTAAATGGCACCCCAGAAGGCAAAAGAAAACAGACTTTAGTAATTAATCCAACTATCACTTTTTCCTTTAGTTACCAGATAGAAACATGCTTTTTTCACTCTTACCAAGGATTCCAACTGACTTAAGAGAGACAGGAAATCCTGACTCAAAAAGTCTTGCCCAAAGACATCTAGTGAGAAAAACTCAACAACTTTGCATAAAAGCTTTTGTCACTATTTGAAAAGTCACCAACATCTGGATTCTTCTGTTTATAGTTACCAGAACAAGAATTATTTCTGACTTTTTAAGGTATTTGTGCTATTCTAATAATGGTTATGATCCATAAAGAATTACTATTAAAAACACACACTTGTCTAATTTATTAATTTATTAAAATATAATGACCACTAAACTGTGGGTTTGCAAACTGTATGATTTATTCTTCTCTGAACAAACAATTCCACAGCCACAAAATACACCTTGATATTCTCTTGTAACTGGTACCTAAAAAAGAATGTAGAAGTAGTTTTAAGCTTTCTCATCATAACCCCCAGAAAACTCAAAGGTGGGTCAGCAATGCCACACAAAAGATGATGTTCCAATAAAGGTTCTGTGTGTACAGGGGCAGCTGGTGGTGCCTCAAGAACAAATGAAATTATTACAAAACTTTAATGTCACTATCCTCAAGTTCCAATCTACAAGTTTAAGTTAAAGTTTAGAAAGTAATATAAAGATATTTTTGCTCCTTTGGATAGAGACCCCTATTAAGAATAGTCCCAGGAAAATTACAATGGACCAATATCTTAAAGTGGTGACTCTATCTTAAGAGGAATTTGGTTCCAAAGAAGCAGCCAGTTGTGTGAGCTGAGAAACATATTAAAATGGTTTAACAAGTAACATTTTCTTGACATTCTCTAAAGGATGTCAAGATCCCTAATGTTCCATTTCATTAATTCTCCTGTGTAGTGCTTGGTTTAGTATATCTTGGTTTTTCATGGAGCAAGACAAACTTACATAGCTAAGTTAGAAATGGGATTTTGAGGACTTCAGATAAGACAAATTAAATTCACTACGAATACCCACCTGCAATAATTTCCCGTAGCTTGGGGTCTAGGTTTACAGTGCATGGCAAAAAGGTTTTTACATCTCGAGCCACAAGAACTGGGGTCCTTGAAGACAAAAACACTTCAAAGTTTCTTATATCTCCATCTATTTCAAGCAGTGGCTCAACATCTTTAGTTGTTGGAATATTCTTTGATATTCTTCAAGCAAGAAATAAATAAAAAAGGTCATTAATATCACTATTAAAAAGGAAAATTCCACATGTCCCATAAAATTTATTTATAAAAATAAATAACACACCTTGTTCTCATTAAAATTTTTCTTAAGGAAAAAAGGTAACAATAACCTTGGTACATTTATAAAATTACTAAGATAACAAGTATGAGGTCAGAATTATAATGCCTTTGACCAAAGGCAGGACTGGGGCTAGGAAACAGGAAGGAGGGCAGTGTATTCTAAGCACTTCACATGTTGACGAGGCTCTACCAGTGAATATTAAATGAATTATCATTATCATTACACACAAGGAGAGTGAGCTTCAGACAAATGAGGCAGCCTGCCTAAAGCTGTACAACTGCGCAAGAGAAAGTGATCGGCTCTAAACTCCATGCTTATTATGGGATACCGTGCCTTCACAAAGAAGAAATAAACAATTTTTAAAGAAATTGCATAAACTAGAAAAAAGTTAGTATAGGTTTTTCCTTTTTCAAAAAAGGTTTTATTCTCTGTTTCTTCACTGCTCAGACCCAATCCTGGGCTAGTAGCCAAACATTAAAAGCCATCTGAGGGAAAATCCAGAGAACAAAATTAGCAAACAAGAAAAGAATAGTGTGCTGGTGAGAAGATAAGGACAGCAATTTTGTCTTCATGAATTTCAGGGAGTCCCTCTTACAGACTCAAGCACATATGCACAAAACAGAAAAGCCCTCTGAAAAAGGATTACTTAATAAACTAGAATGGTATTCAAACTGATTATTAATGTATTTTAAATGGTAAGAAAAATTTGGAGAACTGTTACCAAGAATTATTTAATGGAAGTGGCCAAAATTTCAGAGCTTAAACAGTTAAAAAGGTAGTTCATCTGTTTCAGGAGTTTAACATAAAATACTAAGAAGAGAAGCTAGAAAGATTTAGATAAAAACACACAGCTGACAAGTCACATGAAACAAATTAACTGAATTTTAATGCCAGCTCTGCTTAAACTTGAATGTGAACAGTGTTCTCAATATGATGAACAATACTGCTGTTCACAAGCCAACAGTCTACTGTTGGTTTCCAGATTGAAGTCTCGATTCTAACCTTTTGAGCTCAATACATTAAGCTCTTCTACTGAAAGAGATATTTATGTAAATGATAATCTTTTGGCAGTGGGCCACTAAAATCATATGTGTCTTTATTTTTCAGATATTTTTCCAAAGGTTAGTATTTAAAGAATTTAAGTAACTTCACTTTTCAATTAAGAGTGAATTTAAATTTCCAGTATTATGAATCATGTGAATTAAAGTTGCCAGCAGTTAAATGGCCCACAGAAAGCATTATGAAACCTCAGGCATCCATGAGCTCCTAGTAAGTTTAAATGCAATTTCTTTCTATGCTACCAATCCAGCAGCACTTGTTAATGCCAACATCAATGTAAGTTAAAAGCATTTTGATTATAAACGACAGTGGTTTATAGAAAGTCCATATTAATTCCTTGGCAGAAATTACATAAGCCATTCAAATCACTTCCATTCAAAATGAGGTCTTAAATTACAGGGAAAAAATTTCCTATTTTAAATAAAAATATAAACAGATTCTAAAAGCATAATTTATGAAGAAGGCATTATTTATCATATTTTATCTAAAAGTAGCCACCTAATAATGTCATTATTTAATCATTGGAGGTTAAAAATACGTTTTCTTTAAAAAACAGGGAAAACTCTCACCTGCCTCAGAATTTTTTACCTTAAAACGAATTTAATTGCTAGTTGACTCAAATACTTTCTATCAGTGAAGGCCCATTTATTAAATAATGTTCTATGCATTCTGGTTAAGAGATGGAACGTACAGACGGAAAACAGCTACTCTGCACTGTAGCCAACGGGTGAGAAACAAAAGACGAAATGAAGTACACATCTGTGGAAACACAACCCAAAACCCCGAACACATTCGGAGCTAAGTATGGTCTTGTGTTCTGTCTTCATCCAGTTAATTCCTACTGGTCCTTCATATCAGCCCAACTCACCCATTCAAGGAAGTCTTTCCCAAGACCAGACCGTCATAGCACAGACGCTTTCTTGCACACCACGTATCACAACTGGAATTTTATGATCGTTAGTGGAATTATTTTATTACCGTCTACTCCCCCTCTGGAGTCTAAGTTCCTTTAAAGCTGGCAACAAGTCTGGTTTTGTTCACTATTACATCTCCAGTGCCTCGAGGCAGAATACTGTCCTATCGCTTCTGCTTAATACACACACACACACGGAAAAATGCATTGTTCCCAAAGAACTCTTCTTTCATAATAATTTTCACTTTAATTACCCTTTCTGATATTGAAAAAAAAAGTATGCTTAGAAAAGAGTAGGTCGATCACTTTTAGTTAATCTTTGCACATGTTGTGAGACAGAGGTCCAACTCCATTCTTTTGCATGTGGAAACCTCTTCCCAGCCCCATTTGTGGAAGAGACTATTCTTTCCCCTATGAAACGGAATTAGCACCCTTCTCAAAGCTCAATTGGCCATAGATGTAGGAGTTCATTTCTGAACTCTCAATTCTATCCATTGGCCTATATGCCTATCTGTAGGCCAGTGCCTCATTGTATTGATTACTGTGGTTTTGTAGTAAGTTTTGAAATGAGAAATGTGAGCTCCCTCCAACTTTATTCTTTTTCAAGATTGTTTTTGGCTACTTGGGATCTCTTGCAATTTCATAGGAATCTGAGGATCAGGTTTCTATTTCTGCAAAAAAGGCTACTGGAATTTTAGTAGGGATTGTGTTGAATCTGTGTATCATTTGAGTAGTACTGACATCTTACTATTTAGTCTTCCTGTCAATGAACAGGAGTCAGATTTGTGTTTACTTAGATTTTTTCTAGATCTTCTTTAACTTAGCAATTTGTAGTTCTTAGTGTACAAGTTTTTAACCTTGTTGGTCAAATTTATTCCTGGGTATTTTATTCTTTTAGCTGCTATAGTACACAGAATTGCTTTCTTAATTTCCTTTCAGATTGTTCATTTCAGGGGTATAGAAACAACTGATTTTTGTGTTGATCTGTAGCCTGCAAGTCTGCTGAATTTATTAGCTCTAGCAGCTTTCCTGTGGATTCCTTGGGATTTTCTATATAAAGGATCACATCATTTGCAATACAAGATAGTTTTATTTCTTCCTTCCCAATTTTGATCCTTTTACTTTGTTTCTTGCCTAACTGCACTCACTAGAACTTCCAGGATAACAGTGAATAGCAGTGGTGAAAGTGGGTGTCTAGTCAACTCGGGCTGCTATAACAAAACACCACAGACTGAGTAGTTTAATGAACATTTATTTCTCACAGTTCTTGGAGTCTGGAAGTGTAAGATCAGAGTGCCAGCTCAGGTTCTGATGAGAACCCTTTCTCTGGTTTGTAGCTAGCTCTCTGGTCCTACTTTATAAGGATGCTAATCCCATCATGAGGACTCTACTCTACCCTCATGACCTTATCTGAACCTCCTTACCTCCCAAAGGCTCCATCTCTAATATGACCACATAGAGGAACAGGGCTTCAACATATGAATTTTGGAGGGATACATGCAGTCCAGAGCAAAGATCCTTGTCATGTTCAGTCTTAGTGGGGAAATTTGCAGTGTTTTGCCATTGAGAATGAGGTTAGCTGTGGGTCTTTTACAAATGCCCTTTTTTGTGTTGTGTAAGTTCCCATGTATTCCCAGTTTTCTGAGTGTTTTTATCATGAAAGGATGCTGGATTTTGCCAAACACCTTTCCTGCACCCACTGAATATATCTTGCAATCCTTTTTATTTCTGTATGACTGGTGGTAATGTCTCCACTTTCTGATTTTAGTTGTGTCTTTTTCTCTGTCTAGAAAAAGGTTTGTCAATCTTGTCAATCTTTTTCAAAGAAACAACTTGTAGTTTTGTCAATTCTCATTATTGTTATTCTATTCTCTATCTCAGTCAAATCTTCATTATTTCATTCCTTCTGCTAGCTTTGAAATTTTTTAAATTTGTTTTTTTCCTAGTTCCTTAAAGTCTAAAAAGTTAGGCTATTTAGGACTTTCTTCTTTTTTAATGTAGGCATTTATAGCTATACATTTCCCTCTGAGCTCTGCCTTTGCTGCATCCCTTAAATTTTAATCACTTCTACAATTCTTATAAAAGTACCTTCGTAACAATTCATGGGTCACCTTTCATATTATGTTGGAAAGGCCATAAGCCTAGAGGGTGAGAAAAATAGACATATTCCTTAGCTATAGCTAAAGTAAAGTAATAAAGTAATAAGAGTAAAAACTGCCCAATTGCAGAAGGCTATGTTGAGTGCAAAACAAACTCAATGGAGCAAAGAACTTGTTAGAAAATGAAGAGGCATCTGCATGCAGTGGTCATAGCTGATTCTCAAGACAACAGTGCACACAGTGTCAAGTATTCTCAGTAATACTACTTTTCAAAGCTTACAAAAGTAATATTGTATCGTAAAAGCATCCTATTCAGTAATTGCACTAAGCAACAACAAAGAGCTTGTATATGTGGCACAGAGAATGCATAATTATCCCAAACCTTCAGGTTCATTTCTGGTTTCAAGTATTTAATGAGTTTATGTGCTTATGTGTCCAATTTAGGGTTATTATATTATACAAACCATAATAGTACTTGTCTGTTTCCAAATAAACCACTGACAAAACTAAACAATGTTATTCTTTTACCAGAGAGCTTATTCTACATTAAAAAAAAAATTATTTCACACCAAAGGGGTATACATCCAAGAAGATGTATATTTCCTATCTGGTTGAAATATTAGGGCCAAAGATCTTTTTTTTTTTTTTTTTTTTTTTTTAACACTGGAGGAAACATGTAGTCATATAATATTTTTTTTTAAATGTTCAAATACACAAACTTTGTAGACTATCATTAGGAACACAATATGCATATCTGCAGCTGGGCTTCAGCTAGACCTACAGGGGCAGCACAAGATAAGACCTTGGTGGCAGAGATACCACTATATCCAAGACCTCATGTAACACAGCTCCCCCTTTTCCCAGTTATGTTCCCACTTCTGAATTAGAAGTCAGTATTGCTGGCCATATCTTGTTTTTATGTTTCAGCTGTTCTTATTTCTTGCTTTGAGTATAAATAACAAATATAGTCAGAAACTAAAAAACAAACTAGGCCTAGAAATAATAGGAAAATTTTATGACCATAAAAATCTCCTTGGGATTAAGAGTACACTTATTGTGATGACCACTGATAATATATAGAGTTGTTGTATTACTATATTGTACTAATATAACACTGTACATTAATTATACTGAAATTCAAAAAATCTCCTTTATAAATTTTTTTTAAAAGCACTGTATTATTTTGACACAGAAGCATTTACACTCGAAAAGAAATGCAGTTTAATAATCTCTAGTGATGATTCAATTCAATCCAGTGATGAACATGTGTGTTCAACTGCCAAGGACACTTAGTATACCAAAGTCTGGGGTAAAAACCTCCCTTTGAAGCTATTATATCAACTTACTACATATTTACATTAGATGCTTTCCATTAAAGGTAGTCATTTCTAGGAATACAATGCAACTTGGCTGGATTCTGATAGGACAGAACAGAGTATTTACTGCAATGGCTTTCCTTAAATCCAGATTTGACCATCTCAGAGAAGTCAGAATAAGGCTATGATATCCGACAATTAAAAGTAAAAGCAATGAGGGGCGCCTGGGTGGCTCAGTCGGCTAAGCATCTGCCTTCAATTCAGGTCATGATCTCAGGGTTCTGGGATCGAGCCCGGCTGGGGCTCCGTGCTCAGTGGGGAGTCTACTCTTCCCTCTCCCTCTGCCCCTCCCCCTGCTCATGCTCTCTCTCTGAAATAAATAAAATCTTTAAAAAAATTAAAAGCAACCAGTTTAATTTTTTTACAAGGCCTAACAAAATTTATTTAAAGTCTAGGTCACTTAATAACTGTGTGATATGGGAAAAATCACATAACCTTTCTTGATTCCAGTTTCCTTGTTTCAGAGGGCTGAAGCAGATCTCTCAGATCCTGTCGATAGTCCTGTAGATGCTTCCCACAAACTGCCATGTGGGAGATGGTCTTTCTCTCAAAGTAATGAAGAAAAGCACTGGCCTACACAATCCCTTCCACTTTTGAACTCCCTTGGTTTGTGGATAAAAATGACACTGGAAGCACAACGTCACTTGGCTTTAAGGTTGCAATTCTGATAACTACAGGGATGAGAAAGGATCAACAGACAAGCAGGGTAAAATATGAAAGCTCAAAGAGGTATCTGCCTAGGCTCACCTACATTACTGATAAGGCACTGCCTTCATTTATGTGTGTTGTGGGAAAACGCTCTGAGGAACACATTCCTTTTCATACATACAATCTAACAGGAAGATTATCTTTGCAAGTTCTAAAAGACTTGAGAAGAAAATTTTAAAAAGAACTAGTATATGTAGAATACCTGCAACCTGCCATTCTCTGAGCCAGGTGTTTGGTCTAGTTCATCTAATTTCTATCTCCCAGTATTCCATGAGGTATTTCAATTTTTAAAATGAGAAAACTGAGGTTTGGAGATGTGAAGCAACTGGCCTGACATTACCTCAGATGTAAGTGGCACAGCTGGAACCTATCTAGCCTGATTCAAAAGCCTGTGCTCTGTTCCCTGCATCAGTTCAAACTGGATGCCACAGACATGGTTCAAAATTCTTAATGATTTACATATTTGTAACTCCTTAAAATATAATAAAACAGAATGTTGTTACATACTAAATTTTAACACACTGAAGACCAACATAGAAGCCTATAGTACCAAGTCAGCCTGGTTTTTTAATATTTTGCAGACTCTGAAATAAAGTTTCTCCTCCATCTTTATGTGCGTTAAGTTCTTTCATTCTTTTAAATCCAGTTTTTCTGTTCATAAAATTAGGCAAGTAAGTGCAGTATTCCACTCTATCTGCCTGAGTGCAGAGTGTAATAACAGAAAGTCACAATGTGGGGCATCTGGGTGGCTAAGTTGGTTAAGCAACTGCCTTCGGCTCAGGTCATGATCCCAGATCCAGAGATCAAGCCCCACATTGGGCTCCTTGCTCAGCAGGGTGTCTGCTTCTCCCTCTCCCTCTGCTTGTGTGCTCTCTGTCTTGCTTATTCTCTCTCTCAAGTAAATAAGTAAAATCTTAAGGAAAAAAAGGGGACAAAAAAAAAAGAAAATCACAATGTTAATTCACACAACCCAGGTGATAGGACCCAGTCAGAAAAGCAGCACCCAACACTTCAACCAATTAGAAATGTGAGCAATTCTAATACTGGTGATTGACCTATGAAGCCAACTTAATTGAAAATATTCTCCTACTGCAAAGCAGGTTTAAAAATTGGTAACACTTGTATCTACTTAGGATTTAGAATTTCCTTGATATCACAAAACTAAGTAGAAAAACAGAGATGTTTAAACCAATGTATGACTGCAAGGACCATCCACGTTTCAATTCTAATCTTCTTCGGCACAACTCGTTTTTTCTTACTAATTGAATTTATTAGGAAATGTTGTAATTTGAATCAATTAATTTATATTCATCCTACTCTACGTACTGGGATTGTGCCTAAGATTTGATTCACAAAAGAGTTTCCACTAGGGGGAAAAAAGCCTAAAAAACAATGTACTACAACATGATGCCTACCCAGTTGTTAAGACTGCAAGTGATCAGATAATACCAATTCAAATGGTAAAAGAAGAGTTTCAAGGCAGAATAGTAAGAGAAGACTTCAGTAAAAAGGCTAAGAGAGGCAAAATAATTCACAACTGACTCAATATAAAAACAGTATCATAAAAAAGTAAAAACCACTGTTTTATATCAAGTTTGTATTATGATGTATTAAAAAATACTCTGACAAAAGTAAATGAGATCCGATTTTCATAGCTGTTGGAGGAGCATTAACAGTATTGTAAGGTGCTACCAAGCAGTAAGAGACACTTATGTCATCGTTTCCTTATAGGAATTTTATAAATTGTTTCATTAACCAGATAGAGGAAGCAAAAGTTTTGCAGTAAAACTCTGAAGAGCAGATACAGAGAATGGAGGCTTTGAAATCAAAGCCTGTATGAATATGCCTCAAATTAAAGCAAAAACCTTTATTAGACAAGTTATCTTGAAGATTTAATGTCCAATAAGCATAGAATCCAAGATCTACAATGGTTTGAATACTTTTTCATCCAAATACAAATTTTTAAGCAGATCAATTTTAAACTTTTCTTTTTCATGTCTACCCTTTTCCTAAAAACTAATTTAAAAGCATTTTAGGAGAAATAGGTACTACCAAACTTAATAAAGACTATGCCATATGATCAGATAAGCTTTCATTTGCCTATGATCTTGATTCTCAGTGCTTATGAATGTCCTATGAAGCCATTTAAAAAATGGGAATAGAGATTAAACTTTAAAGTTTAAAATATTCATATTTAAACTCAGTCATGTTTTCCTTGTTTTTCTGCTACGGAAAGAGAAAATGCGTTATATCTTATTTCTTGGCTGAACATGCTAATAATGTCTCTAGTGAAATACTCCCATCTTGTGGACTTCTCAGATACTGCTAACAGAAGTTGCTTGAAGCATGGCTTTACAGCAGCATCTCACCTTAGTGTTTCAATTATGTAGCATTTTTGTTATTTATTCTCATATTTCAAGGAGTTTTAAACCTATTTTGATTTGATACTCTGAAATCATAAACCTCTGTTGAAAAAAATAACTTCAGGTAAAAAAAAATCTGATCTTTGAAAACATATATATACATATATATATGCTCTCTCTATATATAGACTATAAATATATATATATATTTATGGTTTGGTGGCAAATGTGAATTCTTAAATAATCAGAGTTAGGTTTTCTTAATATAAATATGCATATGCTCTTACTGTATTACAAAATAAACTGTAAGCCTTCGTAGGTAATATTTTTGTTTCACATATTAAAACATATACTTTAGAGAAATTAATTTTTCTATTTCTGTGTTTTCAAATAACCTTAGCTGATACACTTGATCTTCTTGTTGGAGTTAGAAACACATAACTTTGGAATATTTAAAATTCTTTCTTTGTTCTACATTACCATAAAATTACTGAACATGGCCATCAGGAGTTTAAATAAGAAAATATTTTTAATATCAACTTTATCCTATTTAAGGCAAAAGAAAAGTTATTGAAAAGCTACCTAAAAAATATTACAGCCACTTAGTGCATATAAAAGTGGTATAAAGTTAAACAAACAGATGTACCAGTTGTTTAAGTGCCAAATATTACAACTGATTTTTTTAAGCAATCCCTACAAAACCTACTGCAGTTACTAGACACTATTAGAACTGAATAAAACATTTACTTGGGTTTTACACAATTGGTAAGAAGTTGCATTTTTATTTATTTATTTATTTATTTATTTATTTATTTTATTTATTTATGATAGTCACAGAGAGAGAGAGAGAGAGGCAGAGACACAGGCAGAGGGAGAAGCAGGCTCCATGCACCGGGAGCCCGATGTGGGACTCGATCCCGGGTCTCCGGGATCGCGCCCTAGGCCAAAGGCAGGCGCCAAACCGCTGCGCCACCCAGGGATCCCAGAAGTTGCATTTTTTTAATAGAGAATATATCCAATCCTCTGGAAAAATTTCTATCTGCCCATCGATCAATACATAGTAACATTCCCATGGATATATAATAAATGAGTCTAAATATTTATTTGAAAAAATGAGTAAAATATATTTAGAAATAAAAATAAAATTAGCATTTTAAAAATAAAATTCTGTATTTCTAATCTCAGATCTAGTGCTCCACTGTGTAGTGACAGACCATCTCCTGGCTTCCAGAAATAGGCCGGGGGAAAGTCCAACAGTGATAGCTTGTGATCTTAGGTAACCCCCACTTTCTGCCTCCCAGAGTTAGTATTAAATCAAATAACCTATGTAAAATGCTTATTAATCCAATGTGTGACATATACTGAGGACTCAAGTAATACTAACTAGTACTTTTATTAGCATGTACCCAGTACTTAGTGACTCTATAAATATTTGCTTAATGAATGAACCCAATCAAAATGTTTAGCATGACAATAATGGAGTCCAGCTAATTCATAAGGCCTTTCTAAACAATACTGACAACAGCCTGTAAGTAGGGACTGAAGTGGGAGGGACCTGTCGAAAAGCATGCCAATATGAAGCAATTCCAAACCATGGCATTCATAAAAGGATTATAAATGCAAGAAACCTTAGAAACGCAGCTGAACTCAGAGCTACAGGGAAATGCCTATGAAAACCTGGCTTTCATTTTAGTATCACCCAACAAAAGGTGGAAACCACTAGGTGTTAACTGAAATATGTAGTCACCATTCAATTGCATGTACTCAGAACTTAGCCTGACCCAGGGATATGCTGGCATAATAACAAAGGAAACATTTTACCCACATTTAGAACCAAAGAACAAGTGTTGGTATGAATAGATTTCTCAAGATAAAATGTGGCTTCTTGCTTACCACCTTCCTCAATCCATGCTTTCCTCAAGCCAAATGTCATCAACATACTACTTTACTCTTTCAGAAACAGTCACCACTGTTGACTCTATACCAAGTATGTCTAGAAGCAAGGGATTCAGCAAGGCTTAAGGAAATTACAGTCCATGGATTTAATAGTCTAGTTCAAGAAACAAATATTAAAGAAAGCAATGCAAATATTTAAAGAAGCATAAGTATGGTAAGTGCTATAAAGGAAAATACCAGTATAGAATTAACACATCTAGGAAAATCCTGAAAGAACGGGATATGCCTAGTCACAAAGGCTTCCTGAGGTTGTGGTACTTAAGATGTGAAGGAGGTAGGAGAGGGGAGGATGGACCGCAAAGAAGCGCAGGTGGGAAGGCGAAAAGCAAGCAAGAGAAGCATGAGAACAGGCTAGAGAGCCAGGCTAGGCCTGTTTAGAACTCCAGATAAATCTGATTCCTATGTATCAAATTTTGACCAATTCCTTCTCTTTATCCTTAGACCTCAAGTTGACATGCAATGACCATCATTTCCATCTTATAGTATTCATAAATCAAATTCAGTATTACTCTACAAGCACCTCACTAGTTGTTCTCTACACCTAACAGTCAATGCTATGGAAACTACCTTTCATTTAGTCTCAACCAGGGGTTTAAATGTGAAGAGTATAGGACAAGTCATGCAGCTGTCAAGTCCAAAAGAGCAAAGGCAATTTAAAAAATGATTCCAAGGACGCCTGGGTGGCTCAGTGGTTGAACGTCTGCCTTCGGCTCAGAGTGTGATCCTGGAGTCCTGGGATCAAGTCCCACATGGGCTTCTCTCCACGGCACCTGCTTCTCCATCTGTGTCTCTGCCTCTCTCTCTGTGTCTCTCATGAATAAATAAATAAAATCTTAAAAAAAAAAAGATTCCAAAAGTAGGCTTCTAGATCCAATATTTTACTAGAAAATATGGAATAAAATGATCCTAAGAAACTATTAGAACAGTAAAGATATATAGGAAAATTATTGGAGATGTTTAGAAAAACTAAACATTTTCTTCAGTACATTGCAACAAGACTACAGAGAATGTTCACTTCTTAGCTTTTTCATATTCATGTCTATGGGCCATTCTCTATCACTCTTTCATCCTTATCGTGGGATCCCCACCTACTTTCTGTACAACTTGCCATTTACCCTAACTTTCCCACCAAGATTCCTTTCTATCCCCTTCCCAGCACAGGATTATCAAAATACGTTCCCTTATGTCAACAGAATTCCTAAACTCAGGCCAAGTTAGATTGATGCAACAAAATACTAAGGGCATGGATACAATTTTTTCAAGACTCTGCAACAGATCTCCTTTTCACTCAGGGTAAAAGCTAAAACCTTTACAATGATCCACCATGTCCCAATTCCTCTGACCTCATCTCCCACCTCCTTGTCTTTACTGAATCCTCTCTAGCTGCACCAAATCCCTTTTCTTGCTATTCCTGGTACTCTCTGGTCTTAGGACCTTTGTCCATACTATTCCCTCTCTCTAGAAATACTTTCCATACATAACTGCTTGCTAATTCTCTCACTTCTTTCAAAGTCTTTGCTCAACTTTTTCCTTCTCAACAAGAACTACCCTGAAAACAGTATTTACATCATATATATTAAGGGGAACTGTGCTTTGAGGAAAAAAAAAACAATAACTATATACAAGACAGTAATTTAATAAATGTTGAATGGCAACAACACCAAAACACACAGAGAAGTCACTCATATCAAAAAGAATTTCATTAAGATTCTAAAACTACATATAAATAAGCACCAAAACAACACGCATGGAATAATGTTTGGCATAAATATTTCTAGTATCTCAAAATCTAAATTAGAGATATCATCAGTACAAAGGATGTACTTTGTACTACAAAAGAGATGAAACAAGTTCTTCACAAATCTAAACTAACCAGTATCTGGTTTTTCATGCTATTGAAATTCACGACTTAAATCCACATGCAACAGAAATAAACCTGTGCATAACCTGGGTCACATGACGGGCAGAGAGGCAACAAATAATCACCCAGAAATGAAGGAAAGAGGAAGGAGGTCAGTGAGGGCTAAGGGAGGCATGAGGTAACTAGAAATGAGCAAATTAAACTCAGAAAAATTTTGGCTGAATATCAAATAAGATCATAAGATATGAGGTTTTATTATGAAAATGTCAAGTAGAGAAATACCACTACTTGAATAATTTAAAGATACTGAATTGAGTATAAATGTTATAAATTAAATGTCTATATGCCTATTCAGGAAACAGCTATTTCAGTGAAATGGAACATGGCTACCATTCCAAGTCTCTCTCAAAACTTATTCAATTGTTTTAAATAATCAAAATAAAGTATGGCACTATCCTTATCACAAAACTATTCTGACCATATCATCCTGAGTAAAAGACTGCTTGAGTAGTGTCAAAACAGAAAACTAAAATATTATCTTTATGAAAACTACTTAAATTGATCTTTTAAAAACCTCTATCATTGCTTAAAATGCTTACTGAAAAATACCAGAAATAAAGTCTTATACTAAAATATTTCAATGGTTATCTAAAACGTTGTAATAAAAAGTAGACTGAAAATCTTTATCTATAGTTTTTATTTTACTCCCTTTCTTCTTACTAAATGTATGTTAACAAAAAAAACCCCTCAAATGATCTAGACAAAAGCTTTTAGCTCAACACATAATTGCAAGAAAATTACAATAATTGTACCAATTAAAATAATCTTGAATGAACAGTATGTCATCTTAATGTTCCAATGGTTTATAGAGGGATCTACTTAATTAGCTGAAATTGCTTTCCAGTGTTAGTATCAAATGTCATTTGTTAAAAGTTGAACAATTTAGAAAATAATTTAACAAAGCAATTTTACCAAACACCAAGAACCAACATTTTCTTTTTCAGCTGAATAAAGCAAGCAGATGTGTCATCAAATTGCTATAAAAATAAATGAAGCTTTTTATGGATTAAAAAATAAATTTTACTACTAGCGTTAAAAATACTATTTTCTGATTGTTTTTATCAAATCAGATTTCTTTAATAAAATAAATGAATATCAATTATATACTGCTGCTTTTGTCTGCTGTAAATAAAACTTTTTATTATTCAAATGACAAGCAATGGTATCAAAGAACTCAACTATGGTTAACTAGAAATAGTCATCTAACTTATTCTAACATATCCCAATATATGATCTTTCAATATGTTAATCAAATTGTCTTTCCATAGTTTTTCATTCCAAATCACCTTAAATTCAATTATTAAGTCAATTCCTTAATGAATTCTTAGAGATTCTTACTATATTGTTTTTATCTCTCTTCCTTAGACTAGCTACAAAATATTCTTTGTATTTGTACGCATATAAACACAATTTTTTTCTCAAAGAAAAAAAAATCTAAAAACCTCTCTGAATCCAACCCATTAATGAAAAGCAGGCCCAGCAAGTGCTGGAGTCTAAAATAATGGATCAATTTAATGGCAAAACAAAGTTCTGATTACTTCAGAGTATCTCCAATAAAGAATATTCTACATTTACTTGAACAAAATAAAATATTCCCCCTATAGAATTTTACTCCAAATTATAGCTTTATATGATGAAAAAATACCCCATCAAAAAGATTTCTTTGGCAAATATTCTATTTCATAAATAGGATGAAAAAATTACTACTTTAAGCTATAGGTGGGTGATAGATTTTCTTTGTAGGATACATTTTATTAAAAATGTAAACTTTTGAACATTTCCTTGAACATTGTAAGTCATACAGCTTGACAGTCCAGCAATTTTCTATCAGCAAAGAACAGTTGTATCTATCATCCAGAAAGTGTTCTATCATCCAGAAAACAATGTTTCAGCCTGATGCTGATGAAACTTAACTGCCTGATTGTTTGAGCTATCATACATTTACTTTCCTCCCAACTATTTCCAGTGTGTATGTTTTACCCTCAGTCTAAATTTAAGTTCCTCAACACATGTATTAAGTATTTAGGGATAAAAGATATGTGGTATGTAAGTTACCTTCTAATGGTTTAAAAAAAAGTGTGTGTGTGGGGGTGGGGGGGGTGAGGAGCCAGCAAAGTAGACAGTGTGAAACTAATGACAAAGCAAAGACAGAACCTCAACTGCAAATCAACTGAAGAAAGGGCATAGGAGGTTCTCTGTTATACTGTTATTCTTCTAACTTTCTTGTAAGTTTGAAGGTATTTTCAAATGGAAAAAAAAATTAATTAAAAAACATGTAAGTTCCTCAAAGGCATAATATACTCATTATATTTATTCCTCTTCTCACTCCACCTCCTGTTCCCCTACAACACTAGAAAGCATAAAGGACAACCACATAAGCCTTGGACCCAGAGTAAAAATTCACACTAAACACATGATGAGTGGAGAAAATTAACTAGAATGGAGAAACAAAAATCAAGAGAAGCCATAGGGCCTCTATCCCCTACTCATCTTGGTTTCTTCAAGAAAAAAAGAGGCAAGATTTTAAGAAAACATGTTGTCTTCAAATGATAGTATCTAAAATGAAATCAAATTACTGCTCATCCTTTCGTATCTTTCACCTTCCTGCCACCATCCCAGCAAAGATTAATAGGAAATTCCATAACTAGAACTTCTAATTCAAAGTACTGCACAACAATAAGTTAAAAGCTCTGCTTCGTACAAATATGCTCAGCATTTTCTATTTAGTTTAACAACGTGCTGGACTAAGAAATTCTCTGCAAAGAACTGGACACTGTGGATTTTTTAAAATCTCTAACTTCACCTGAATAACTTACTAACCTGAGAGTTGCAGAGTCTAATCATACTTGACCTCATTGATGGACTGTCCATCTTCCTTCCTTACTGCAGGATCTGAAGTGGCTAATTGGGCTTCTTAACATTTGTAGATTTCAGTTCTTAACACACTAATGAGTGCTGCCCCTTCTGCATCCACTTGCTTCATACCTTTTAGGAGGTACTGGTACTGACATTAGAATCAATCAAACAACCAAGTGTGGTTTGTGATTCACCCTGCCACCATGAAACAAAACATTGCTTTGTTTTTTAAGCTTTCAATGAAACTATGCTTATATACATAATGATTCTCAACTGTATGCGGCATGTGTATAAAGGTTACTGAACTCATATGAGTGTATTAAGAAGTACAGCTCTTGAGTGCATTCAATTTAAACTATGTCCTTAGGTAAAAATGTCAGCAAAGCAACAAATATTTATTATTCAATATCTGTATCTCATTTCTCCCACAAGGAAAATACTAGTTGCCCAAATTATCTATTTATTTATTCATTTACTCTATTCTACAATATGTTCAAAAGGACTGTGAAAGTATAATTGCAGTACTACTACCAACAACAAATCTACTAAATTCAAGATTTCTTTGCAGTTAATCTTGTCCTCAGGATATATTCTATTAAGAATAAAGAGAGTACTAAGTTCAAAGGTGACTGATTTATTTTCTCTGTGTGGTTATGTTATCAATTTCATATATTGTTAGTATTACTTCTTTCTGTTTGTATTTGATACCAGGATTCACTTTTTTCCATCCTCTTTATTTTGGAATATTACTGAGAGTCTCACCACATGAAAATGTACAGAGATGCATCATCTTCCATCTCTGCATCTGTGATAGGCAAGCATTCTCACCAGGTTCTAGTTTACCCTTTCTAGGAGTTTGTTTTCTATTTTTACAAAAAAAAGAATATCTATATATAAATGTTCTTATTCCTCCTTCTTTCTTATATAAACCCTATCAAGTTGCACATCATTCACACTGCTATTTTCACCTAATATATCCTGCAAATTCCTCCATATCAATTACAAAAGTTTTTTTCTCATTCATTTCTACAGTTAGAAAATACTAGGGTAGATGTGCTAAAATTTATTCAACCAATGTTCCTATACATGTACGCTTAAGTTGCATGGTTTTGTATTTGTGGAGGTGTATATTCAGAGTAAATTTCTGCAAGTAGGATTACTGGATTGAAGGTAAATACACAAGTACTTGTTCACTACTGTAGCTCCAGCATCCATCAGTAGGACCCACAAATAACAAACACAATAAATTTTTGTTGGATTGAACTGAAATATGAATTTTGGGGGGGACTTTAAAACCCCTGTATTCATTTTCACAACTCTCCTGCTTCTGTCTCCAAGGACCCAGACTTTCATCACTTCCTACCTTCTTCACAGAGCATATAGAAGGCCCAGTGCCTGGGCCCCCGAAATGTAAAAAGTTGATCAGTGTTTCTGTAATCCTGAGATACAATGTACTTCTAAGCAATATACTCAACTAAAGGAAGGTAAAGAGCCTGACCTGAGTCCTCTTCTGTACCCAAACCATAGACTGACATGAACTATATATACTTGTTAAAAGGGGGGGAAAAAACTGAAAAACACAACATAATAACTAATAGTTTATTTTAAATAGAGAAAACTGGTATTTTTACAAAGGCAAAAAAAATTGTAGAAAACATAATATAGCAATGCCTGCTTAATAGATTAGTTGTCACTGGAGTAAATAAGACATTTTATATTAAACATCTTATATATTAAATAGAGTATTACTATCTTATAATATTCTAGAAAGAAATGGAGAACACAGAAACATAAAAACTTCAGACACTTCATTTTCATCATAAATTTTCAGGGTCTTAAGTATTCCAGACAAGGCTACAGCTTAAGAAAATTTAGATGACAATACCTGCTTCTCAAACTGCCTATGAGAGGCAGTGCCCTCCACCTGTGGACTCTGGAGCCAGGTACCCAGCTCTACCACTGAGGCTGTGAGATATCAGGAAGTGACTCACCTTCTCTGGGCTTCGATTTTCTCATGTGTAAAATAAGAATAATGACACTTACTGCGTCATAGATTGTGAGAACAAAAAGTGTGAAAACGAAGTGTTTAGAACCATGATAGGCACTTGGAAACAGCAATACTACTACTTAAGAGCTAAGTAACTTTGGGAAGTGACCTATACTTTCTGAACCACAATCTTCCTTGTTAATAAATAACATGGAACCATTTTAACCACTGT
The DNA here is from genome assembly GCF_048164855.1 of Canis lupus baileyi. Taxonomy (NCBI): domain Eukaryota; kingdom Metazoa; phylum Chordata; class Mammalia; order Carnivora; family Canidae; genus Canis; species Canis lupus. The sequence goes on along the minus strand of NC_132849.1, from coordinate 59,204,691 downwards.
GCTTTATGAAACTTTAAGAGAACTAAGGCACCTGGCAGAGAACCTGGTGCTTGAGGAAGAAAGGTGGGAGATATGCATGCCAAAGGAGAAAATGCTAATGATGATGATTTAAGGAATGCAACCCTTCCTTAAATGAGGACCCCTGTGAGATGAGCAGCTCTCCTGTTGCCATGATGTCAAATTTCTTGAAAACAAATGTATTAATCTAGGAACAATACCAATTCAGACAGACTCCAAAAATCCCGTTTATGGTTCCTAAATGAGGCTTATTAGTCTTTTCTCAGATATATTTTCATTTACACAAATAATAATTTCTCAAAGATAAGTTGAAGTGCCAGAGGACTATCTGTTCATGTTAATTAGTGCTTTGTGTAAAAAATATACCATATGAAAAATAAGTCCCATTATATTAGTATGAATTATATTTAAGAAGTTAAAACATTTAAAAAGTTACATTTTAACTATTTAATAACTGTGCTCATATAGCAAACATTGTGTTATGATGCAAAATTTATTCATGAAATAAAACAAATTTTTCTATTCAACCAAGAGAAAAACCAATTATGTCTCTTATAAGAAAAAGATAATTTCTAAAATATCAAAGAGTAGATGCAATACTACTTCTCTATAGCATGTGGTAATTATGTATCACTGCCATCTACTGGAATACCTACTTGAGACAGCACACAGTTTAAACAATTGATCATTTTAGTATAAATTAAAAGGCGAAACCAACAAGAGCTCATATCTGTACACTATTACCACATTATCCTCTAGAATTCTAAAGCTAATAATTTAACTAAGAAAACATTAAATAAAATACGTACATGAAAAATGGGGAGGAACACCTAAGTGGCTCAATTGGTTAAATGACAGACTCAATTTCAGCTGAGGTCGTAATCTCAGGGTCATGAGATGGAGCCCCATATTGGGTTCTGTGCCCAGTATGGAGTCTGCTTGAGATTCCTTTCCCTCTCCCTCACCCTCGATCCCTCCCCCTACACTCTCTCTCTCTAAAATAAATAAAATCTTGAAAAAATATGTGGATTGAAAAATAAGAAAAACCATATGCTGACAGTACTTTAAGAAAATTTTTTTGTAATCTTAAAGGTTGCAATATATGAATTATACACTAAATGCTTTGTTAGACTTAGCATTTCATTTATATGTTAAAATAATCATTTTGGTTATACTGAGTTTATAAAATTGTAAAATTTCTTCGTACTTTTTTCTAAGAGATAGTTTATTTAGCACAGCAACTGAACACTTTGAAGGAATTAAGTGTTCTGGAAAACAAAAAAATTTACTATTTCATTTATGAATTTGATAAGAAATTGTCAACTCTTAAAACTTTAAATACTTGAAGTTTCACTGAACCTTACTTAACTGCATGTCTTTCAAGAATAAATTTAATTTCTTATCAGAAGAAAACAATTTAAAAGTATTTCAAATGACTGACCTTAAAGGAACAATAATGCAAAGAATGTTTTCCACTCTATATTCGATTTCAAAAATCCTCCAGATACAAAACTGAAAATACCTGCACTAATGAATGCTCTGAAAAATGTAACCTCCTTAATATTCAATGAAGACACTTAGAGTAAAACATAAAATGGAAAAAATAACATTTCAAGATCTGCATTTTGTGTATTTATAAACACAAAGGATATAAAAGGATGATTAATTAAACTTCCTTTTACCATGTAAGTTACAATAACCAGGGAAGAATATATCCAAATAACGCTGTAAATTTTACATGAGATATTTACCTGTGCTAATACAACTCTACAATTGTAATGGAATTAATGAGAATGATTGGTTGAATCCAGAAATACATATTTCATGCATATTATTTTGTATTCATTTTGCTTTATATGCATTAACTTTTTTCTAAGAAGTCAACTGAAGCTAAGATAAAATCAAATATAAAGAGGTCAGACAAAGTACCTTTCATAGATGGTTTTTAATGTCATTTGATCTGGAATACCTTCAGTCTCTTCCAAATACAGTATGAGCCAAGAAGTTCGGTATGGCCACTGCTCAGTAAGGTTGATCCAGCTAGCAAGCCTGTCCCAGTTGAAACTAATCTGATTGGCTCTCAGTAACCGCCCTTTAAAAAAATGTATAAATATTTAAAAATTAATAGATGTGTAATATTATACAATCAAAACATTTAACATATTGAAGTGATTTAAATTTTTAAAAGTTGCAATTTAATTTACACTAAAAATTGAAATCTATTTATATAGCTTCTATAATCCAAAGAGCTGTACTGGAAAACTTCTAGGGATTAAACACAATTCTGTTTAATTCTAAAGTAATTTTTTTGTATCATTTGCCATTAGTGCTATAAACCGCTCTGACCATGTACATGTAGGCAAAAAGCTTTCGGAACTATGTGTCAGACAGTCTCAACACTCACTGCCCAAGATCAGACAGCAGAACATCAGTGCACCCATGATGGACCTTATCTTTTAAAATGCCATCTAAGTTGGTAAATAAATGATATAGTGCATTAAAGGTGATCAGTTCTTTGGAATAAGTTAATAAAGCAAGGAGTGTTGATGAAGGAAGTGTAATTTTATATAAGATAACAAAGGAAGGTCTTGTTGAAAGATGACATTTAAGTAAAGACTTAAAAGGAGATGAGAAAGTCCATTAGGCATCTCTCCAAAGAAAGATCATTACAGGCAGAAGCTCCTTAGGCAGGAGCATGCATGGCAGTTTCAGGGAACAGCAAAGAGGTCAGTAAGGGATGGAAGAGGGGAACAGAAGATGAGGTGAGAGGTAGGCAAAGTCGTCAAGAGAGAGACCTCAAAAAGGGCCTTGTAAGAAACAGTAAGGACTTAAGATTTTTATCTTTAGCAAAATGGAAACATAATAGAGTTTTGAGCAGAGAAATAACATGATTGGCTTCTATTTCAGTCACTGTAGCTGCCACATGGAGAATAAACTAGAGGAAAAAGTAGGAGCAGGGAGATGTTAGGCTAACTACTATAATTAAGAGATAAGACATAATGATGTAATGGATAAGGGTAGTATGTTACAAATCATGAAAAGTGGTCAAGATTCTGGATATAGTCTGAAAATAGAGTTAAAGAAGGTAGTACAGATTGGAGGTGGTGTAGGAAAAAAAAGATATCAAGTTTTTCTTTGCCCAGGCACTGGAAAAAGAGTTGATTAACTGAGTTGGGAGACTACGGGTGGATTAAGTTTGGGGCAGAGGATGAGACATTCAGTTTTGGACATGGTAAATATCAGACATATATACTAGACCCCACTAGATATTAAATAGGTAGCTGGAGAGCAACAAGGTTGAAGATACACATTTGAGAATCCTATACATGTAGATGGTATGTAAACCTTTGGGACAAAATGAGATTACCAAAGGAGCTGGTTTAGATGGAAAAGGAAAGAAGCAATGCCCGCACCAGGAGCATTCCAACACTCAGTGGTAAGGGAAAATGATGTTTTTATGGCACTTACTGTTACACGACTTTATATCTTCTGCCTTCACCAATAGGGCAACTTTATCTTGTTCACTGCTTATCTCCACAATACCCAGACCGTTATCTGGCATATCTAGATACTCACCATGTATTTGTGAAATACATATAAAGATACTGATGATACATCTACAATTATGTTACATGAAATTGTAGAACATAATCAACTTAATAAAGTTTGAGACCTCACTCGAAGGGATTTAATTATCAAAAATATTGTACATTTTTAGATACAACTACCCTTGGAATCTAGTTCATAGCATGCACCTCAACCTTAGTCTAAGAGCAAATTCCAGTGTAACTATCATAACAGTGTCGACATTATTCAATATTACAAAGTATATCATTCAATATCATGCAAAGAAAGAAACATATACTTACATACTAAATTACAAGTATTTATATTTATATATAAGCATTAACATGGTGAAGAGCAGAATTCCATATAAAGAATTTGGTCATAGGGCAATGATCTTCAATATTATTGTCATATTTTTTAATTTAAAATATCATTTGAAAACTAAAACAGCAACGTAAAAAATCTGAATTTCAACATTTTAAATTATTAAGACATCCCATGTTCATGGGTTGGAAGACTTAATATTGTTAGAATGTCAACATTACCAAAGCCATCTACAGATCCAATGCGATCCCTGTCAAAATTTCCAATGACTTTTTTTCAAAAGTAGAAAAACCCATCATAAAATTCATATGGAATCTCAAGTGATAATAGCCAAAACAAACTTGAAAAAGAAGAACAAAACTGAAGGACACATACTTCCTTATTTCCAAACTAACTATAAAGCTACATTAATCAAAACAGTGTAGACTGGTATAAACACAAGCATACAGACGAATAGAATAGAATAGAATAGAATGCCCAGAAATAAGTCCTTACAATTATAAAAACATGGATTTGGCAGTGATTTCTTGAATAAAATACCAAAGGCACACAAAAAAAATAAGACAAACTTCATAAAAACTTTAAAATTTTTTACATCAAATACCACTGTCCACAAAGTAAAAACACAACCTACAGAATGTCAGAAAATGTTTGCAAATCATGTATCATATACCTGATAAGGGATTAATATCCACAAAAAAACAGAGAACTCCTAAAACTCAAAAATAAAAACCTAAACAATCCAATTCGAAAATGGACAAAGGACCTGAATAAACATTTCTCCAAAGAAGAAATAGGAATGGTCAATAAGCATATGAAAAGATGCTCAACATGATTAATCATTAAGGAAATGCAAATCCAATCTACTATGAGATACTACCACTCACCTATTAGGACAGCTACTTTAAAAAAAACAAACAAGTGTTGGCAAGGATGTAGAGAAATTAGAACTTTTGTGTATTGGTGGGAATGTAAAATGGTGCATCAATGGAAAACAGAATGAAGATTCCTCAAAAAATTAAAAATAGAAATACATTACCCAGCAATTCCATCCACTTCTGGATATATATCCAAGAGAAATGAAAATAGGTTCTCAAAAAATATTAAGATACACTCATGTTTATAGCAGCATTGGTCATAATAGCGAAGACATGGAAGCAATCACATGTCCATCAGTTAATAGATAAGCCAAAATGTGGTATATACATACAATGGAATATTATTCAGTCTTTAAAAGGAAGGAAATTCTACATGCTACAACATGGTGAACCTTGAAGACATGAAATACATCAGTCAACACAAAGATAAATACTGTATTATTCCATTTATATGAGGTACTTAGAATAGTCCTATTCTGTAGAGACAGAAAGTAGAACTGTGGTCGTGAGGAGCTGAGGGCGGGTAGGAAGAATTATAGAACAGGTATAGAGTTTCAGTTTTGCAAGATGAAAAGAATTAAGGGGATGGATGGTGGTGATGGCTGCACAACAGTGTGTATGCATATAATACCACCAAACTGTACCCTTAAATATGATTAGGACAGTAAATTTTGTTATGTGTATTTTATTTAACACAATAAAAAAGAAAAAATATCACTTGAAAACTAAAAAAGAATAGCAGCATACAAAATCTGAATGTCAACATTTTAAATTATAAGTTAATTATACTCAGTCATACAAATTAGCATAAAATTATCTTTATACAAAGAGAAAAATTAAAACTGAGGTGAAATAAAAGATTTTTTAAATCACCAAGTTTTAAAAATAATGTACAACCGATGGTTGATCTTCACTGTCAAAACTAATGCATGTTGTATTAGATATGCTTACTGCAAATACAAGTGATATAAGCAGTATAAACATAGGAACACAGTACATCCTTTTGCTTCTGAAATTGCTTTGTTAAGGTGTTCAAGTTTATTATCTACCATAAGACAGGAAGAAACAAAAGTTACCTGTCACAGAAACGATATTAAGTAATCTTCTCATGGTCTGAGGACTTATGTCACTGAACCAGTCCTCGGTAACCAGCAGTTTTGTAAGATCAAAGGACATCTGCCGAGTAATGGTCCGCTGCATCTGCCTTCTTCGGTAAGTATCCTGAAAGATTGTATCAACAATGAGAATGAACCAAATTCTCCAAGCCTGAGAACTTAAGACTTTTTGAGAATATATGTTTATGATGACAACAAAAATAATCCAAAATTTTAGAGAAAAATTATAATAACAGGCATTATAATTATTATGATTATTCCCCGAGGCAGAATCCTTACAGAGCAGCTATACAGTAGTATTAGCAGCAACTGCATCAAATGGTGTAGTTTAGCTTCAGGTGTATTCTGATTTATAGCTGTACAGTTAGAGAAAGCTAAATGCCTTGAAGATTATAAATAGGCAGAATTATGCAAAGAGAACTCAAGTCAAACTCTTACAGGAGTTCCATTTTTTTTTTTTTTAAGATTTTATTTATTCATAAGAGACACAGAGAGAGAGAGGCAGAGACACAGGCAGAGGGAGAAGCAGGCTCCATGCAGGGAGCCAGATGTGGGACTCAATCCTGGGACCCCAGGATTACACCCTGGGCCAAAGGCAGGCACTAAACGGCTGAGCCACTCAGGCTGCCAGGAGTTCCATTTTTATAGGAGCCCTAAATAATAAAGCAAATAACTTCTTGTCTAGTTTTAAAATCTCAGCATTTTGATGTTTAGGTTATTTTTAAATGTGTGACAACTAATCCCACATCTGCATGAGAAATAAAGGCACTCTAGTGGTCAGAGTAGGGTAGAGAATCCCTTGTAATGGCAGGAAGACCCAGGCACAACAAAGGTGACTTGTTATCTGAAGTCATGGTATATGCAACCACAGGGAGCCCAAAGGGCCAGACTCCCAGAAGACAAATTCAAAATGTGAAATTATACCCTCTTCTTAATTTAGTACTACCAAATATCGTACATTAATTTTGCACTCATACTCGTGTAGGATAGAAACATAAAATCACAATGTCATTGAAGACACATTTTTTATATAAAATGTCCCAAATTTAATGGTAGCAAATTAGGAAAAAGAAAACAGTGCTACTGCCAGCCCAATCACTGTAACTTACCTGCAAGTGGACATCTTCCTGTCTTGTAATACTCCCTCAATCTACACAAAAGAGAGTTCTAGGAATAGGGTAGGACAGGGAAAGCACAAGCATTCCAAGAGAAACCCAAGGTGGCTGGGTAGGATACAACATCACTATGTGTAAAAGAAAAGGCCACACCTCACAGTCATCAGGGCAGGAGGAAGGCCAGTAGGAAGAGCATGAAGCTCTTCTCTTACAAGCCTTGTTGTCCTATACAGCTCTGGTGGCAACAGGCATCCAGAACGGGTACAACCTGGCCTAGAATGAATACAGGGGTTCTCAACCCTGGATGGTATCATCTGGAGAGCTTTAAAATCTCAGTCCCAGAGATTCTCATTCAGCTGGTCTGAGGACAGGTACCTGGGAACAGGTTAGGACAGGATGGGCACTACCACACAATCCTCAGCTCCTACAAGCTCTAGGCTCACAAATTTCCTAAAAAGCCACCTGAAACCAAAAGGAAATTCAATAATAAAATTTATTTGATGAACTTAATTCAATATTTACAGTAGCATCACCTTTACTTTATTCAAACAACAGCAATACAAACACGTGGCTCAAGACAAGGTGGCATCTTACCCGTCTATTAAGGGCTGTCTTGCTACCAAGCTTAGTCATCTCTCCAAGGCTGTTCTGTGAAACTCTTCTGTCAGCATCTTCCTGTATCCCTTAAAGAATTTGTAGAGAGAGCACCATTTGTATTAAAATTCCGATGTATATGATTTTTTTTCGTTGTACACGATATTTAAGAGAAACACCAATAGTATTTTTCAAGGTAAAAGGGAAGCCACCATAAAATACACAGACTACTTCAAACCTGAAGCAGCTGAGGACTGGATCTTTACCTGTTGTATCTGTGCAGGGAATGTCCCCATTTGTTGTTGAAGTCACAAGAAATTTTCTTGCATTGCTTAGTCCACGACTATTAAGGAAAACAGGTAAATGAACTATATTGCGCATATAGTCATGTCCATTTATATTTGAGTCACGAAGCACGCTGTTGAGGTTCTGGTTAATTGCCTTTATAATAATATGTGGATCACTTGCAAAAATGGCAATGAATGGGCCTTTTGAAAACAGAACTCGGACCTGTGGTAGAAAAAATGTGTGTTTATGATATAAATTTAAAAATATCCAAAGTAACAATAAGTCTCTTCCAAATCTGTATTACCCTTTGGTGACTATATTTTTTCAAAACTTTTTTTTTTTCAAAATATTATTTCACATGAAAACAAATTTCATTAAAGCTTCAATCTGGTTTTTCACCATCTGATAATTTTTCACCAACTGACAGTGATAAAACCTCCAAAGAAAACAATTAGGTCTATCCTATTTTAGATATTTATGGTCTACATAAAAGGAAAGATCGATACACAGAAATATTTGTGAACCTACATGAGGTGCTGGACAGACTGGTCTCTACCCACAGCTACACACTATTGCTGTAACATACCTTACAGAGAGCCACTGACGTATCCCTACTTTAACAAAAACTACAGATTTTGCAAGTTCCCTACTGTTGCCTCTGACTCTAACCACAACTACGTGCAAAGGAGAGCTGGAGTCACACTATGGTCTTCAGAGCTACTCTCTCATTTTCTCATAGCCATTGAGCTAAAATTGTTTGAATCTGTCTGTGAGGAGACATTTACTCTTGCTATGCTTCTGCACTAAAAAAAAAAAAAAAAAAAAAAAAGGTTGGTTTTACAAAAGGAAAAGTACTATTCAACTTCCATTCGAGAAATTCATGAAGTCATTCCTCTCAGCTGCCACATGGGACAATATAAGTTTCAACAGGGTTAAGACCTACAGTGTCCAACATCTGTAGTACTTTGTCCTGCTCGCAGGCATCTAATCCATCAATGATAACCACCAGCCTTGTCTGATTCTGAGTGAAGCTGTCAATGGTTTTTGCCATCCTGGCCATCAATTCCACTTCACACTTAAGAACCTACACAAAAAAAAGGACAGAAGCACTGAAGGTATATGAAATTTAAGCACATTTCTTTAAAAGCCTGACAGAAACTCATCTAATAGATAGAAAAGAAATCCTAAGTCTCACTGCCAGTTGTGGTTCCACTTAAAACTGCAGTTGAGTGCTTCACAATTTATAAAGTGACTTTATATAAATCAGAGCATTTTACCCTTAAAATAAGGTAGCTACATATCCATTTTAAAAGGACAAACTGGGCTAACTGACTTATTTGCCAAGATCAAATGCTCTGAAAGGCAAAAGACTAGGAATTGAATGCAAATTCAAATGATCTAAACACCACACTACAGTTGGTTCCTGATAGCATGTGACCTTGATCAAAGAAAGGGGCCCCAGATATTGTAATGAAGTCCCTTTTGATTCTAAAGTATGGTCCTATTTTACATGTTTTGGTGGTTTAATCTGCTTCCTCTATCAGTTTCTAGAGGAGCCCGTATCATTAGGCAGGAAACCCATTACTATTAGGTAGGTAGTGACCTGTGGAGCGATCTGCTAACTGCTAGGAGTACCTTATAAAAGTCTATTTGATAAAAACCTGTTTTTAATTTTTCCCACTTCACATGTACATTTCCACAGGGCAAATCTGGAATAAAACTAAAAAACACTGCAACATTTTGAGAGTCCACACCCTAATGTCCCATATCAGGGTCATGGTAGCATACTCATATTACAATTACTTTCTAATGGTCAATGAGTACTTACCTTCATGAATCCTTCACTTTTCAGTTTGTGCAGTTTGGAAGCAGCATTATGGAGGCGTTTCCTTTGAGAATTCAAGAGAGAGTCTAGTACCTGCCACCACGTACGACAGTTCAGCACAAAGGCTAATCCCACTATTGACGCAATTGATATGAGGACAGCATTCACTGTCAGATGTTTTGGGTCAACTCTAAAGATAGCCAGGAGGGTAATTCCCGCAATAATGCAGCCAAAGATAAAAAGGAAGATGACAAAAGATGGTAGGCAACACGTTTTTTTCCATTTCTTTTTGCCTGTAAGACAACAAATGGTTTTACCAATTACTTACAGCCCAAGTATCTAGAAGATCCTAACCATGACAGTCATAGCATATGAATTTCTGATGTTTGATTTGTGTTTTCACAGAAATGCACTTAACATTCATCCCATCCTCATCCCCTACATGCACAAACAAAGAAGGAGGAGGAAGGAAGTCCTACCTTGAGTATCTTCAGTCTTAAATACACGAAAGAGCCTGGTTGCCAAAAAGCCAAATTCTCTCTCACAAGCATCCGAGAGAGTCGCAATCATTTCAGCCATCGATGTTTCTCCACCAACACTGGACAGCCTGTTGTAATCTGTAAACAAAAACCTAGGGGGAAAGGGGAATGAAACATTACTCAGCTATCTAAAGAAAGAATTTCCACATACTGTCATCTCTGTATCACCTACCCTACATTTTCTTAATGTCTCTTTTAAAACATTGTTGTTACAGTTCCAAGGAGGGAAAAGAACTTGTCATTGGGTTCCTTTTACTTCTAACATTGTACATATTTGTCTTAGAAAAAGGCAATAACCAAAAGAAAGGCAGCAGAGCTGCATGAAGTTAATTAATTCTAAGGATAGCGGGGTAACAAGTGGTAGCAGAGCTCAGGCCAGGCCTCAGAACCCCCAGCACAGGGCCTGGGACCCCAGCACAGCCACAGGTGCAGAGCCTGAATGGGGCGCACAGAGAATGTGTGTGAGGCAGCGACAGAGAGACCAGAATGCTGACAGACTATTCCAGTCATTAAGAATTTAAGGCCACGGGCAGCCCCCGTGGTGCAGTGGTTTAGCGCAGCCTGCAGCCCAGGGCATGATCCTGGAGTCCCAGGACCGAATTCCACGTCAGGCTCTCTGCATGGAGCCTGCTTCTCCCTCTGCCTGTGTCTCTGCCTCTCTCTCTGCATCTCTATGAATAAATAAATAAAATCTTAAAAAAAAAAAAAAAAAAGAATTTAAGGCCACTGCAAAACTCAAGTTTTTAGAATGTTTGATTTATAGCTTACACATACATTTACCAAGGATTTAAAAATGAGGTGTCAAAGATTTTCACTGTTGTTCTTTGAGCTAACTGAATAATTTGTATGCTGATCTTCTGAGTGGATAGGATTTCTGCATTTGCTCCTTTCTCCCCTTCAATCCCTAAACTAAATGCTCATCTCAATCCAAAAGATAAGAGCTGCTTTCAAAATACAACCTAGGATCACACAATACTCTCTTGTGTGATCTTGGCTTTGGCTTATATTATTTTAATTGTTTTTTAAAATACCATCTTATTAATTTAAAATATATTTTCTGTAAAAATATTTCCAATTATTTTATTCTACTCTCTATGTTTTCTAACCTTTTCATTTGTAAATCCTTCTCCTAATGCTTAATCACATATGCTAATTACACAAGTTTTTATCTTAATCTCTTATATTCATAGTTTTGCTGTTTCATCTGGTTTAGCCTATTTATTTTCATTTTAAGTTACACATCTTATAATTTTATGATTCTTAATCATTTAGCACACATTTAACTATTCTGCTCATTTCTATTGAATTCCTTTTGCTTTCAATTCTCTACCTTTTTTGGTTTTTCACTTGACATTCCTCTGGAGCCCTCTACCTTTCCTTTTTTCTTGACATACATGTTTTTCACCTTTTCTGAACTGTTTTCTCCTACATTTCCTATATGACATTAATACCAATTTTAGAGAGGCAAGTCAATTTATTTCCACAAGCGAGGAAAGAGTGGCTCAGAGAGCATGCTCATTTGCCAAGGTTACACACTAATGCAAGGGGATGCCAGGACTGCATCCTAGGTCCTGTGCTCTCTTCAAAGTGTTCCCATAGGATAGAAAAGATGTCATGAGTGGGGCAGGGGGAGGAGCAGGAAGTTTATGCTCAGATCAAATTTGGTAAATCAAAGTTAACCACAGGTGTCTCTGATCTTTTTATGTACAAGAGGAAGAAGATACAATATGAAGTGTTTCTCAAACCTATTTTACCAGGACACATTGTTTTAGTTCTCATATATAAAGTTCCAGAAATCAATGTTTTTTTGGAACGTATACTGAGAAATGATACCTTATAAGTTTATTTTTGCTTCACCTTATTAAAAACTACTTCTGTCATAAGGGACCAACTCACCTCACAGGTAAAGCTTTAGTGGTTTGCTCTGGCAGTTCAGGTGGATTCACAAACATCAATTTGAGGAGAAGTTCCAAATATCCAATATGTCTTGCCAATCTAGTGCTGAGGACCCAGGCCCAATTCCAACTCTCTCCTTCCCTTCGTCCACCAAAGTAAATGACAACTGAAATGCACAGTTTAAAAAAATTACTCAAAGAAATCATTACTCAAGTAGCCTCTTTTCTCACATTGTCAAATATCAAGTAAGGAAAGATAGGTTTACATGACTTTCCCTGGTCCCTAACTACTTCTCAAAGAACTCAACTAATTAACCAACACAGAAAAGGTATATGGAAAACAGAAAGTAAACTAACTAAAATATAATGTAAGAAACATAATCAGAAAGATAAAGCCTGGGCAGCCCTGGTGGCGCAGCGGTTTGGCGCTGCCTGCAGCCTGGGGTGTGATCCTGGAGACCCAGGATCGAGTCCCACATCGGACTCCCTGCATGGAGCCTGCTTCTCCCTCTGCCTGTGTCTCTGCCTCTCTCTCTCTGTCTATGAATAAATAAATAAAATTATAAAAAAAAAGAAAGATAAAGCCTTAAACAGAAGCATATCGCTTAGTTCAGACTCAAATATAAATGATTTGGGGTTCCATCACTTTTTTGCACCTATGGAAGTTTGACCAGTTCCTCCGATAGTGAATCTATTTCCTTTGCTACGACTAATGCTATCCCCTAAGAACAGGACTGTAATGGATTTTTTTACTTTGCTTTTAGATGAAATAAAGATGATAGGAATGATCAAAATGCCCAAGAGAATGCCACTGATGGCTCTAAAGACTTATTTTTTAAAAAGACTTAAAAATAATAAATCATTAACATATAAAAAAGTCAGTATAATAAATTATAGAGTTCTCCTTCAGTATTAAGGAGCAATACATCAGTGTTTAAAGCTACTACAACCAGATTGTAGACAATGTCTCTTTAGGCCAACTTATAAAATAGCAAAAAGATATGAAAAATCTTAATTAATTATGAAAATCACTAATTACTTAAGAAAAAAAAACCTCAGGAGAGATACAGATGTTTTATATTTTACAAATATCTAAATATAAAATTTTAAGATAATATTTTAAATAAAACAAAGAATCTTAACATTGTCTCTACTTTTTGAAAAAATAAAAAGCAAAAACTTACTAAAAAATATATATAAGAGAGCCAAGAAGCTCAATGATACTGCTATTCCAAGATTCAGGTCCACTGTAAAAGCAAACAACAAACCAAGCCCTCCACAAAGTAGCAAGGTCAGAAATACTATAAGCCAGGAAAACTGAAAAAGAGGTTCAATCTGTTGTCCTGCAAAAGTCTTCATTTCATCTGAAAGAGAAACAGGAAAACTTTAATCTTATTTTAAAAAATACAACTTCTTTTCCCTGCCCTCCAAGTGTTTATTTAAATTCCAGTTAGTTAATGTACTGTAATACTAGTTTCAGGTGTAGTTTTGGTTTTTTCTCTCAAGTTTTTAAGAAATACAACTTCTAACTCAATTAAAAATTTTCAATATAAACATTTATTGGGCACTAAGTCCCTAAATAGAATGTTGCTACTTAACCATGTCAGCCAATGTTCTCTTTAGAGAAACATCCAAACCTCATTCCCTAGGGGTATACCCACCCTTGTTTCACCCACTTTCTTGCTTCATACTGAGGATGCACAAATCCTTTTTCATATATTCCCATTTGTCAAGATTTTTTTGTGTGTATGGTTTATATTATATAAGCAACAAGGTATTTTTCCACATACAAAATGGGAAAACATTACTTTGCTCTATGTCTTCATACTACAGACCACCACCCTTCCTCTTTGGCACCCCTCCTCACCTCTTTTTCCTGCAATCACATTTGAGAATCACTGCTCTTAAAGCTATGTTGTGTGAGGAGCCCAAACGAGCCCTGAACAAGTCATCCTTTCTACAAAACTTGATAAAAATTTTACAGGCAATACCTATCATTGAAGAAACCTATCCTTGAAGGAGTAAGATTTTGCCAATCAAAAGGGTGGTGGGAGGAGCCATCTAGAAAGTTCCTAACAAAGGTAGCAACCCAGGAAAAGTATCTAGTGTGTTCCTGCAAGAACCAACAGCCCTCTGGGAGTGCAGCACAAGGCATACACGTGAGGCAGTGCTGGTAGGTATGCCACGCAAAGTGACAAGTTTGGGAAGGGCTCTGGATATGACGATTATAAACAGCATATACAGGAGCACCTGGCTGGCTCAATTAGTGCAACACGTGTAACTCTTGATCTTGGGTTCAAGTCTATGTTGGGTGTGGAGCCCATCTGCTACCAAGGTGTCTTAGTAATGTTACAATACAACTGAATCTTTGTTTTAGGAAGAGAACTCAAATGATTGTGGAAAGAGTAACACATTCAGTTAGTAAACCGTGCAACACATACACCCATACATGAAAATCAATTTTGCATTACTTCAGAAAAAAAAAAACACCAGAGGAGCCTCGTTATTCATACAGACTTTTTACACACATGCCCTTTACCTTCTAGTTTCTTGAGTAAGAAGGATTTCCCACTTCCCCACTGTGCATACAGCCCCACACAAATGGGTGGCTGCATGGTAGGCTCGCTGAGAATGTCTGCCAGGGCACTGCTATACAAATCATAACCAAGCATGTCACCGTCTGTTTCAGTGGGAGACAAGTGTCCTGTAATTATAAACACCATATCCTTACATTAAAAAGAGACATTACCACTAGAAAGAACATCAATTCTCAATTATCAATTGTTTATTTAACTAGGAAAAAACCCTTATGTTAAATGGTTAGAACTGTGTAAAAATAGATTAAAAGATTCTTGAACACCATATTTCACTGAACTTAAGATACCTACTTATTGTAAGAAACACTATTATGTATAACTAAGAAAGAAAAAAATATGTTGCCAAATTGTGACACAATGCTCTCTTACCCATCAATTAAAAGACACGTTCCAATTTCAGAGATGTTAAAATGTGAAATAATGTACATTGTAGAATCAATAAAATATAAATAATATACAAACTAGTACATAGGAATAAATTTAATGTGTAATACCTATATAAAGAAAGCTATTAAATGTTACTGAAAATTAAATACAGTAATCAAAGAAAAAGAGACATTATATGGCTCCAGGCAGAAAGGTTCAATGACTTCAAGAAAGCAATTCTCAACAAATTAAATTACACTTTAAGACAACTCCAATCAAAATCCATGGGAATTTTTGAAAAACTGAAAAGCAGAAGAACACATAAGAATAGCTAAGAAAAAATTTTAAAAGATTACCAGAGAAAGACTAGTTGTCTTTGGAGGAAAACCAAAATATACTATAAAATAACAATAATTAAAACATCATACAACCAGCACAAGATATTAGCATAAGTGGCATTTCAAACCAGTGGGCAAGGGAGGAATTAGTAAGTGATTCTGGGAGGAGCAAACCACTCATCTAAAAAAAAAATGAAATGAAAACTCTCTAAGATGTATATCTTATACCTTAAAAAAAAAGTTTCAGAAACATTAAAAAAATAATGTAGAAAATCATAAAAATCCTAGAAGAAAATATAAGGGAAAAAATTTTTTAATCTCAGATAGAAAGGCCTTTCTTTCTCAATATAATATTAAAGCCAGAACTACAGGAAAGGACCAACAAATAAACTGCAAAACTGCCTAACTTTTAGATGGGGAATAAAAAACCCATCACCATAAACAAAGCAGCAGCTGGGAGGGAGGTGCAATATATAGGATGGACCCAGGACCTACATCCATAACATATAGACACTTAAAATCAATTTTTTAAAAAAATACCAAAAACTCAAGAGAAAATAGGCAAAGGATACAAACAGGAAAATGGCAAAAATAAAAATATCCTGTGAACATATGAAAAGACTACAATCTAGTAACTTCATAATGCAAATTACATGAGATTTTTTTTTCTCGTATTGATCTGATTAGCAAAGATTAAGGAGGCTAGAGCTCTCTAGTATTCACAAGGTTAGGGGAGCTACACTATAGTACATGGTCCAAGACAGAAGAAATTGTTATAGTTGTATAGAAAGTCTCCCAAAACTGTGAGCATCTCTGACTTGCCTATTCTACTTCTGGGCATTTATTCTAAGAAATAATCCTAAAAGCAATAGTTAATGAATACAATTACAAAGATGTTTACTGTACCACTAGCTTTTAAACATAGTTCGCTATTAAAAACTTTTATAATATGGGGGGGCGGGGGCGCCTGGGTGGCTCAGTGGGTTGGGTGTCAGCCTTTGGCTTGCGTTGTGATCCTTGGGTCCTGAGGTCAAGCCCCACATTGAGCTCCCTGCCCTGAAGGGAATCTGCTTCTCCCTCTCCCTCTCTCTGCTTGCTCCCCCTGTTTGTTCTCTCTGCCAAATAAACAAATAAAATCTTAAAAAGAAAAGAAAAATTATAATATGGGATTACCCTATTAATTGTTAAAATTTTAACAAATTAATTATTAATTAATTTAAAAACATTTTTAGAAATGTACAGAAAATCCTACAGGGTCATTCAAACAGCTATGAATTAAGAGATAGGAGACAATGGGAAATTTGCACTTTCTACTATATTTGTGTCTTCAGTTTTGAAATGTAAGAGTGTATAGTATAATCACAATCAGAAAAATTATTTTAAACTATAAGAACTCATAATAAAATAGAAGCATACTTAAAAACAATCTGTAAGTAAGAAACTCAACTGAGAGTTTGTGGCATTCTACCTATCTCTTTTTTAATTTGAGTAAAAAGGTGTTCCATATTTCAAAACACCACATATGATTACATACTCATATACATTCTTCTCAAACAAAAACTATTTGAGTACAATATTCAAAGAATTATGCTAGATGTTACAGAGGACATAAAGAAGAAATAGTCCCTGTCGTGAAGAACTTGGAATCTGAAGGGAGAAAATTCTAAAAGAAATAAAAGGCCATGTATAACAAGTATTAAAAAAAGAAATATAAACACAAGTGCTTGCTTAAGTATTCAAACAAGGCAAAAATTCTGTCCAGTTTAGGCAGATCAGTTAAAATTCACCGAGAAGGGAACAACTGACAGGAGCCTTGGAGAGAGAAGATTTGGACAAGAAACCTCCATGGACAGAGGGCAGACCTGTGGCAGGCATAACAAGCAAATATGGAGAACTGAGTTCTCAGAGGACTCAGGCCACAGAGAAAATGGAGCATGTTTTGATAAAAGCAAAATAAGAAGAGAATAAGAGGGAAAAGATTTTTAGAAAAGCAGACTAGATTTTTAGAGGTCTTTAAAGTTGATGGATAATTCTGAATGTACTTCACATAATTGCTACAGGACAATGCAGAAGAGTTCTAGACAGGAAGGAGTATTTTTCCACAGCAAAGTAATAACTTTCTCAACTTCCATAATCTCCAGTTAAGTGATAAGTGCAAAACTGCAATTGGTCTCTTAATTTTTCATGTAACGCTTATCTTTTAAAAGCAGTCAGGAATAAAACCCAATACTTACTGGCTCCAAATATTTGAGTTAAAATACTTTTTTGATGGCTACAGTCAATGTTGTAAGGAGTCTCGCCTGCTTTGTTGGGCCTATAAAGTAATCTTCCATCTTTGGGATTTCTTAGAAGAAGTTCTGCCAGTTTCCGACTCCTCCCACGAATAGCAATATGCAAAGGAGTGTCTCCTTTCTGGAAAATAGGAAATTTGAACTTTCATATACTTTACATATAGTATTTACAAAGTAACAATTTTCATCTTCTGTAAAATAATGAAACATCTAAACTTTTCATATTATTCATATAGGATGAATAAAATCTGAATTTTTATCTCTTTCTTCACTGTAATTTTTTTTTCAAGTTCCTTTCCTAGCTTTTCTTGGGTATTATTTCTCCCACAGCCCTCTAGAATGAAGGTCATTCTTCTCCCCTCCCCTCAACTCCCTGGAAGGAGAAGCAACAGGCTTTCTCCTTACAGCACCTGCCAGGCCATGGACCTACCTCTATCCATCATCCAAATATTTATTGTTCACAATGTCCTCCATTTTTCTCAACTAATTTAAATTCTACTGTACAATTTTCCTCTGCGTTTGTCTAGAAAGCTTCATAATCCACATTAATATCCCATCTAACAGGAATAATCTCATCTACCCCATGCCCTTTGCCAACCAACCCTTAAACTTCATTCTATACTTCTCTCCCTTAGTGTCCTTCATATCACATCTATCCATCTTTTGCCAGTACAACCTCTTCTTTCCTCATCTGTCAATTCTTCCTACATTAAGCTACCTTCTTCCCTTATTAGAATCCCCAATCACATTAGCAATCATATCCAATACTAATGAAAACATGTACAAACAGGCAAAAAAAAAAAAAAAAGACCTTAGGTCTGCACTGTGTTCTCCCACTTTTTACTTTACAAACACTTCTCTTGAAGACAATGACCCAAAAAGTTAACATATTAAGTTCTCAGTGCTCATCGACCCTGATCTCTCTAGAACACTAAATGAAAATGACCTGCAGTATTCTCCGTATAGCTTTGATGGCACAACCTTATCTCAATTTTGACTTTCCTCTTCTGCTTTGGGCATACTTCTTCCTTTTCTAGGTTCTCTTTCCGCATTCTAAATACATTACACAATAACTATGTACTGAGCTGACTCTATGTAAGGCACTGTGCTGGGCACCCTAGAGGATATAAAGATGGAAGACAAAACAGTCCCTGACCTTAACATCTTACAATATAACAGGAAGAAATTAGATAAACAGGCAATTATAAAACAAATGAGAATGTGACATGTGCCTTAAGAAAAATAAAGTTCTGACCTCAGTTTTCATCTTTCTTGCCAGGAAATACGGAAACTTTTCTATAAAGCTAAATGTATTCAACTGAAAAATCTCTTAAATTTATGCCATTCCTAGTTTTCAATATCAAAGTTTCCTTTTTTTAATAAGAAATTATATAAACATGGTGATAATAGGTGGGAAGATTTTGGTTTTGTTTTCTTAATGTTGTTTCTTGCTAAAATAAAAAGCAAATACATATTGATTCTGTGTTTTTTGTGTAATTGCCTCATAAATAATAAAAAGATAAACTTTATTACGGATTAGGAGAGCCCAAATCATACCATACGTTTAAATGGAAACATTTATATTTCTTATTTCATATATAAATCAATTCACTCCTTTTATGGGAGGAAATCAATGGAAGTAAAGAAAGAATTCCATTTAAAATGAAAACAAAATCAAACTAGGAATCAATTCTGTATGAAGTATTAAGCAATTCAGAGTTAAATTTACCACGAAAAATACGAACATTTCTCTAGAAGGATCATGGTGAGGACACAACAGAACACTGTATCTGCTGTTAGTGGACATTAACACTAGTCTGCTCTGAATCTGTCTTTTCCAGCCCCTTGGGTTCTTTCCCCTTGTTTGCAACAAGCGTACATCTGATGACATCCTCTTTAAATGGTGATCAATGGCAGCTCCCCATAACTGGTATGAGCAACAGAAGGGAAATCTAACACAGCCTCTATAATCAGAACAGAATCAGCTATCAGAACAGCCAAGAAGATATCATAGCACCAAAATGCCACACACACAGCCCCGCAAGTAAACTCTCCCTCCAAAAAATAAAACCAGACCCCCTTAAGTCCAGCAAATATATAGGTCAGTCTACCAAGAGCCTTCCAAAGAGTCTTCTCTCTGCACAGATGTTTTACCTTATCTACAGCAGACACTTTAGCTCCTTTATCTAGCAGCAGCTCTACTACTTCAATATTTCTCATCTTGGTAGCCTTTATAAGTGGTGTTTCACCATCCTGTAGGCACAGATAAGAAGGTTTGCCAGATTAATAGCTTTACTCCTAAATGTTTAAAGTCACATAAACGCATATGTAAGAATTCAAATATTCAACTCTAGTACAGTCTATATTGGAAATGTTCTCAAGAAAACATAGCTACAAAAACTAATGGCAAAAATGCTTTTCCCTTCACAACCAATCATTTGTATCAAAATAATTTTATATCACTCAGCCAAGAATGGGATATGCCTAGCTACTTATTAGCCATATCTGGCAACAGTCTCTTGCCCCTCACTGATATGACCATTCCCCATGTTCTACCACTAACACGAGGGGCAGCCCCTCCAGAAATTACTCCCCATTCACACCAACTCCCCACCAACCAACCCACAGCTTGGCAAGTCAATGTCCAGGCAAGCCAGTGCCAAGATTTTTCAGAAATCTGTACCAGCATCACTTCAGTTCTCTGTATACCTACCTGACAATGGGTGTGAAATAGGGGAAATAATTTGGTACAATAAGCATGCCTCTGGAAAACTTCAAAAAAGTTCATGATTGCTTTCAAAATCAAATTAGGGGATAATGGAAGAGACCATAGTTCAGCACTGAATTAGGAAAGACAGAAACCTGGTCAGAACCCGCACATGGTCACAGCGGCTGACACATAGGTTCAAAAACAAAAATTATTATCAAAGTGTCACCCACAAACCAAAAGGCATCCCAGGAAACTTTCTGTCCTAGGATACTGAAGTTACCATAGTATAAAAAGATGCTAGTCTCAATCTCTAGCAGATAAAATAGTAATATCTTCTGGGTAACTCCACAAGTTTGTTTACTCATTAAGAATTCCTGCCACTTCAATCCAAATACATTCATTCAAATAGATTTTCCCCATGAAAAACGGTAACACATTAAGGCCAAATACAATCCTAACGTCTTATACAGTTTTATAATTTTCACATGATTTGAGAAAAACAGACAAAAGTGACTGGTTTGGGGAGCTAAGAATCATTCACATTGGTCTTTTAAAAGGAAATGTGCTCTGCATTCCAAACAAAAGCATAGAAGAATTATGAAAAAATGACCTGCCCACAACTTACGAATAGCTGATATTATATTTTCTGAAAGTACTTAATTAAAGTAACAAATTGCACACTATATTTTCCTGTGAATAAAGAACTTCAAAAGGGATACAAAATTACTCCCCAATTTGATATAGACTATTACCAGTAAAAATCAGTATAATTCTAGTATCAAACAAAAAACAATTGAAAAAAATAAGCAGTACTGGGTATGACTAAGAGAACAGAAATGTCCTTGATACCTTTGTGCATATCTCAGTGTCAGGATTGCACTGTAAGATATCTCTCACCATTGTTGCATTTCCTTTCTCTACAGCCCAATACAAAGCTGTTTTGTTGTCCTGGATAACAGAAAACAATAATCACTTCATTTAAGATACAATATTGGCAACTGTTTTTGTAAACATAAAACATCATTTTTAACATTTCTGCCAGAAAGCATTGATAGGTCTTACCAACAAACAAGAAATAATATTAATCCTTACTCTATCTTGGATTTACTCTTGAGAAATTCTTTATGAAATAAGCCTAAGAAAACAATATTACTATGTACAAAGCAGCAACGCCACATATTTGATAAGGTAAAGTATGCTTTTGTTAATGTGGTTGGATTTCTGGGCCATGCAATGGAAGTCATCAATACCTGAGCTCATCCTTAGACAAGTCAAATATTCTACAAATATTCTGACCCCTGGCTTTCCATTTGCCCCATCTTTTCAAAAGATAATACATGAGAATATACTACAGCAACAGAAGGTGAATGGTTTTCACCATGTTTTATTTTCTTAATCCCTACTCACCCTGCACCCATATACCAATCCTGATCTGATCCTTTAAAATCCCATCTAGTTCAAAAACCAAAAATAGATCCAATAGACCCTGAAAGGAGAGCCAGAGAACAGAATAAGTGACTAAAATGTAGGAAAACAGGATTGAGAGACAAAAAGAAACTAGGTAAAATCTAAATAGGTGAGCCAGTAACCATCATTCAGTGAAAATATGATTTTAATGTAAAAGATAGTGAATGACTTTCTGCTCTGCCACATTAAGTTTCCCATACCAGGGACACCTGAGTGGCTCAGTGGTTGAACATCTGTGCCTTCAGCTCAGGGTATGATCCTGGGTCGAGTCCTGCATCAGGCTCCCTGGAAGGAGCCTGCTTCTCCTTCTGCCTGTGCCTCTGCCTCTCTATGTCTCTCATGAATAAATACATAGAATCTTAAAAAAAAAAAAAAAAGTTTCCCACACCCAACTTTCTCTAGTGAAGATCCCCCCTCAAAATTGTGCATCCCAACATTCCTAGCCTTGCCCTCAGACCTCTCCCTGCCCTGCCCCTTTCTATTTCTGCCTCCACCTCCGCAGCTGAAGAGTACAGTCTTACACTTCCCCCTGCTCTTGAATTTCCTCATCCTATTATTCCACCATCTTTGCCTGAAATACCAGCCTATCTTCTGTCTATCTATCTAAATCCAGCCTATCTTTCAAACTTCGCTCAAATTCTACCTTCTCTCAGAAGCCTTCCTTAATGCCTTCTCTCCCCACCTCAAGACTCTTACACTGGAACCTTTTACTGGGCCACCTTATACCAAAAGGCATCACTTCGTATGTGTAGTAAAAACACAAAAATAAACATAAAACAAAGTAAAACCTCCCTAACTTAAAATAATGTCTCTTACAGGCAAGTGTTCCATGTTAAGTCCCTCATAGCATTTGGCATAATATTTATTGGTTTGATTTAAAATAGATTGGATACAAGCTAAATTCAAAGGAAAACTAAGCAGAAATGTAGACTCACCAACAACAAAATGGGTTATTAAGTATAGATTTTTTTTTTTACCTAAAGCTCTTGAAATATTGGATGAATTCACAAGTTTAGGGGAGCTTTTGCCTAATATTAGTAACCTCTGAAGCTCTGTGAGCTATGACTGCCTTAAGCAAAGTCCATAGGCACTATTTGGGGGTCCTAGGAAAGGCAAGCAGAATGGGGAAGAAGGAAAAGAAAGATAAAAGAGCAAGAATGGAAGAATAACATATGGACAAAGAAGATAAAACAGAGGGAAAATACTAAAGAAAATAAACAAATTGCATACATTCGAAGTACCAACAACTGTCTCAGTATCATAAACTATTCATTTCAGGATTGAATATATTTATGTATGAGTAAGAGGTATATTTAAAAAATATGAGCTTTGAACAAGCTCCAAAGTCATCTAATGTGACATTAATAGAAAAATTCTGTAATAAAGGCAGTGAAACTTAATTAAGCATCCATTATATTAGGGTCTATTAGCTCATTTCCAGAGGAAAATCAGAAGAATGACCATGTCATCAGTCATTATGTACAAGTGATTCTGCACAAAGATGACAGTAGGATGGGAATCACACACCTGTCCTCTAATGTCTATATCAGCATATTTCTGGAGAAGTGCTCGAACAATTTCCACATGACCACCTCTGACAGCGCCAATCAACACAGTATCCCCACTCTAAAAAGACAAAAAAAGAAAAAGGTAAACTGATAATAAGAATATAAACACTTCTGAAGTTAATCATCAGATATTTCTCTGAAAATTTCTTGGAAAAAGAATATCTCAGAGTAAGAAAAAAATTTTAGTTAACTAATATTATTAACGGACATTAATAGCCCTGGAGTAAGAGACAAGTTATACCTCAAAATGAGGACTCTGAAATTCCACAACAAAAGTTTAGAAAGTCGAGTTACCCAGAATAATAAGCCATACTCTTTGAAGGTGACCAACTTCCCATTATAAATGTAAATTAAATAAAATTACACGAGAGCTATCAACAAACCAAATGAACATTCAGAAATAACGTAATATAAAACCTTTGAAATAATGTTATGTGACAAAAACCACAGATTGTGAAAAAGAGAGTTGTAGGGCTAGAACCGTCAGTCGGTCTATAAGCACATTTCATCAAGGGAGAGGGTAGTTCCCAGACCAGTATCCATAGCCTAAGCAATGTGGCATTACAGGCTAACAGGCATAAGACTGACTCATTCCCCATGACAAGGATTAAATGTAGTTCATTATCTCATAGAGATATCGCTTTGCCCTAAAATTATATTCACCAAGCAACAAACACTATTAATTATATCTTCCTACTAATTCAAATGTAAAATGGCTATTTTGGCAATGGCAGAACTTTTTAACTCTAAACTACGCAACAGTTGCAGAAATTTGAGTTGGGAAAGTCCCCGAGCTATGGCTCATCTCAATCCTTAGTGGGCCTTGATGGCAAATCCTTAAGGATTGAATTTGGCACCCTAGAATATATTAACTACTACATTAAAAGCAGAAATAAACCCAAAGCAAACCAATTTTAGTTGATAATGTTAGCATTAATATGGTGCCAGAGTAGTAAGTTAATAAACGGTCATAAATATTTCATTGCTTACTATGTGCCATGTATTGTTCTAGGTACTGGAAAACAAGACAGATGAGTTCCCAGCTCAAGAAGAACTTTCTACAGGAGACAGACAGTATATAATAAACATAAACAAAAAATCAGACAAATGCCATGTAAATAAATTAAAATATAGTAATATGACAGAAAGTGACTGGACAGCAACTTTAGGTCATTGGAGAAGATCTTTCTGAGGAGCTCATATTTAAGATGAGGTCAGATGAGGAGACAGCCACGTACTGATCGTGAAGATTAGTATCCCCAACAGAGAATAGCTGGTACAGAGGTCCCAAAGCAGCAAAAGATCAGTGTGTTCAAGAAAGGAAAAAAGTTAGTATTGTGGCAACCTATTAAAATAGGGGTTAGAGTGGTGCAAAATGAGGACAAAGAGTTAGGTGAGGACAATGTCATGTAGTGTTTATAAACTAAAAAAGTAACATATATTCTACATGCAAGAGGGTGACTTTAAATAAAGGAGTACACATGAGATTTATTGCTTTAAAGATCACTCTGAAAAAAAAAATAAAGATCACTCTGAGAACAGAGAACAAATTAGAGACAGAAGGGAACCCAGTTAAGATGTTATTGCTATAACAATGGAAGATGGTGACTGGGACTAGGGAGGTAGTCGTGGAAATGAAGGGAAGCAGACAGATACTGGATGTGTTCTGGAGGTAGAGGCAACCAGACCAGCTGAAGAATTAGATGTGATAAGTGAGGAAGAGAAATCAATTCTAATGCATAGAACTTGAGGCTATAACAACAAAGTGAATGGTGATGCCACTGACCCAGATGAAGACGACTGAAGGAAAAACAGGGTTGGGATGAACCAAACAAGACATCTGCTTTGCTGTAACTTTTAAGTGCATTAGACATTCAAGCAGACAGTTCAGGTGGAAATACAAGTGTAGAGTTCTGAGAGGAGGTACAATTTTGAAAATTCTAAGTGAAGCTGAAAGTCTTGGGAAAGTGAGTAACACCAGCCATGAACACCACAGTCACAGACATCAAGGATGGTTACAGACTAATAGTACATGTGACATCTTCAGTAACAATATTATTTGACAAAGATTAAAAAGAACACCCTTCACAAAGATGGAATATATTTTAACTTCTTAGTTCCAAGGGTAGAAATAAAACTTATCTTTTATTAAAACAAATGTATGGCATACATGAAGAATCCCGAAAGGTGTGAGAAGTTAATCTTCCATCATGTTACCACTAGAAGACAAATCTCAAACAAGTAACCTACCCTATCAGGTATATTCACATATGTTCCAGCATCGAGGAGATCCTGTACAATCTCTGTATGTCCCTCCTTTGATGCAATCATCAAAGCTGTATTTCCATCCTTATCTGTTAAATTTACATTTGGGTTCCTTTTCAAAATTTCTTTTACTGACTGTGTGTAGCCTCCTTTTACTGCTACAATCAATGCAGTCATTGAGTTCTAAAAAACAAAAGCCCAAGAAATCAGTTAAATCTAGAAAACATATGATTTATACCATAGTCCTAAAACTGATGTTTTCAAAAAGGCAGTCTATTTATTAACAGTGATTTCTTTTTTTTTTTTTTTTTTTTTTTTTTAACAGTGATTTCTGATAATAAATGTCAACATAAATAACCAGTCACATACCAAATACTGGCTAGAAAGTCTATTTTCTGTTATTGAAGGTACATTAATTTTCTTGAGTCAATAGGACAGTTATAACATTCAATTCCTCAAATGATAATCTGAAATTGGATTCGCTAACAATGAACAGATCCCCTCACTAATATGATGAGATGGGGTGATTCAAAATTAAACACATTCTATTTTTTTTAAAGATTTTATTTATTTATTCATGGGAGATGCAGAGAGAGAGGCAGTGACACAGGCAGAGGGAGAAGCAGACTCCATGCAGGAAGTCCAATGTGGGACCTGATCCCAGGATCATGCCCTGGGCCAAAGGCAAACGCTCAACCGCTGAACCACCCAGGTGTCCCAATTAAACACACAGATCAGTCAGGCTTCAAAGAATTGTTTATAATAAAATATATAGGAAAAACTGAAGTAAAATAATGAATTAATAGCTATAGGGTACTTCAACACAATAAAGTATAATATATTCTTCTGTCTTTCACAGTGATCTAGAAACCACATTTTCAAATCTGTTCTCATTTTTAGTGGTTTTTTAAAAAGCTGCACATCTGGGGCACCTGGGTGGCTCAGATGATTAAGTGGCCAACTCTTGATTTCAGCTCAGGTCATAATCTCAGGGTCCTGGGACAGAGCCCCACATCAGGCTCCACACTCAGTGGGGAGTCTGCTTGAGGATTTCTTTCTCTCTCTTTCCCTCTGCCCCTTTCCCTGCTTGCATGCTTTAAAATAAATCTTTAACAAAAATAAAAGCTGCATATCTTATTTATAAAATAAATCACCTAACAGAAGAAAGTGACTCATTTACGAAAGTATTTAAGCTGCTTCCTAAGAAACTGATCTATATTGAGACGTCATACGATTTCCTTATAGAAATATTAGATCAAGAATGCCTGGGTGGCTCAGAGGTTGAGTGTCTGCCTTAAGCTCAGGGCATGATCCTGGGATCCAGGACCAAGTCCCACATCGGGGTCTTTGCAGGGGGCCTGCTTCTCCCTCTGCCTATGTGTCTTGCCCCTCTCTCTCTGTCTCTCATGAATGAATGAATGAATGAATGAATGAATAAATAAATAAATAAATAAATAAATAAATAAATAAATAAATACAATCTTTAAGGAAAAAAAAGAAATATTAGATCAGCCCCCAAAACTGAGTTATAATTCTCTCACATATTAAAATAACATAACCTTTTAAAATCCTATTAAGAGTCAAAAATCAGGGGCACCTGAATGGTTCAGTGGTTGAGCATCTGCCTTTGGCTCAGGTTGTGATCCTGGGGTCCGAGGATTAAGTCCCAAACCAGGCTCCCCACAGGGAGCCTGCTTCTCCTTCTGCCTATGTCTCTACCTCTTTCTCTGTGTCTCTCATGAATAAATAAAATCTTTCAAAAAAAATAAAAATTAAATTTTAAAAGAGTCAAAAATCATAGAAATAAGCCACTTATCCACTTGATAAATTGTCCAAAGAAAAGGAAGGTAAAAGGTATGAATTTCATGGCTAAGAATCCTGTTTTCCCACACAGCACTAAAAATATTATATACTCCTTAAAAAGATCAGCAATTAGCAGTTCTGTCAATGTGGAAAATAGGAAGAACTGGTTGGTATTATGTCAAGAAGCCAAGTATGATTTAGAGTTCACTTTTGTTACAGAGATTATTGCAGCCAGAGATTTGGTACTATCCTTTCTCCAAATACTTTATGATCCATCTCACATAATTTTGCAAAGAATACTCTGTATTAATCATTTCTTGTGCATAAATATCATTTTAATGATATTAAAACTGATATTAAAATGATATAATTATATCATTAAAATGATATTAAAATTATATTTAAAAATGATATTAAAATAATGATATTATTATTTAATTATAATCTCACAAGATCAAGGGAAAAGTCTCTGTTAGGCTTCTCCAGTACCCCCAGCACATTTGGCACAGGGCTGCATGCATAACAGGTGCTCAATAAGGAATTAATAACTGCTACTCAGTAGGATGTATTGAACCAATTTTTAAGCTTTCTAGGTTTTGACTGCTGCTTTCTGACCTTTTTAAATCTATTGGAGGAAGAAAGTAAGTCACAGCTAAATATATCCTAAAAATTACAATATTATTTTAGATTTTTTAAAAAAGGTATTTTAACAGAACATAACTATTTTCCCTCAATTAATAGTATTTCAAACTACTTAATTTGAAGAGTATTTCAATACTAATTCAATCAAGAGCAAGATTAGAATATGTTTTTTATATTTTAGCCTCCCAAAATTTATGTGTATTAGCAATAGATCCTTAAAAGCATATATTTATAGTACATACAACCTAGAACATAATATATTTGTCAAGATAATAGAAAGAAAATGCTTGTTTTTCTAAGTATCACTTACGAACTATAGGGAAAATTTTCTAGACATATACTAAGAAAGAATATTCTCTCCCTTAAAACTAAAAACATATCTAATAGAAATATGTTAACCATGGGTTAAACAGAAAAGATGCTTACAGCTCCTTCTTGATCAACATCAGCTCCCATGGCCAATAAATGTTTTACACACTCCAAATGACCTTTCCGTGCGGCCCAAACCAGAGGGGTAGTTCCATACTATAAAAAAACAGTAAATTTAAAATTATTATCAGAACTGTAGTAAAAGAAACTTTCTCAACATGATTTCTGATAAAAATCATACTGAGTATTCTTAAATTACTGTTTATACAAATTTTAATTTTAATCCTAGATAAGCCATATTTTCCCCCACTTTCTTTCTCCTAAAGAGATGATTAACCATTGTATAAAACCTCTTTTAACTAACTTTGACTTTTATAATTAGTGACAATTTTTCTATCACAAAGTCAAAGTCATACAGCCTCTAATTTTCAACAAGCTTTCATTGCTTCCTGTATCTTGTGAAATACAATTTAAAGTCCAACAGTCTTACTACAGGCAAAAACAGTTAACAAGCAAATGACAAGTAGAATTCCAAGTACTTTACATAGGTTAACTCATGTAATCCCTATCAGAAGAATAAGGAAAATTTGAAGCATCACATTTTCACAGACAGCAAATGAGACCCTGAGAAATTAATTACAGGCTTGAAGTCACAAAGCTACTAAGAGGTGGAGTAAGACCCATGACCCCAACAAACCTGCTTCAGTCTGAGCTTTTAACCACTACCCTCAAATCAGCCTCTATACTAGATAAAATAAACTTTCCTAGAAACTGCACTCAAAGGCATCTTCAGCTTGAATGTGATTCAAAAGACATCAAAGAATGTATGCTATGCATAAAAGCAATTCTCAACATCTTTGGAGAGTCTGGCAATTAAAAGACATATGAATACCCACAATGATCTTTCACTACATGAGACTACAGATTGAAATAAACATACAATAAACACCTACTTTCTATAACAGCTCTGTCCAACAAAACTTTCTATGCTGATGGAAATGCTCTATGATTCTACACTGGCCAATACAGTAGCCACTAGTCTCATATGGCTACTGAGCATTTGAAATGTGGCAAGTATGACTGAGGAACTCTGGTTTTGTCACACTAAATACTAAACATTTTCTCAAAACGTAGAGTGACAGACTAGGTAGCATAATACCTGATTCTGGAAAGGCCTTGAATGCCAGGTCATATGAAGCATTTTTTCAATAGGCCAACAGGAGAAATTAAAGATTTCACCATCATATTAAAGTGTCAAATCAGAAACATCAACAAAGAGAACCATATCCACTTCAGACATAAAATAAAACCTCTCCTATCTGAATTAAAAGACAGCCAATCTTGATGAGCACAGGTATTGTATGTAAGTGATGAATCACTAAATTCTACTCCTGAAACCAACACTGCATGAATGTTAACTAGAATTTAAATAAAAATTTGAAAAAAAATAGAAGGCAGCCAATCTGAATTAACGAACAGTCTCCAATACAATACTTTTAAGTGCCATACTGTTAAGTATTTGCAATGATCTCTTTATAGTCCTTGCTAACCTATTATTTTAGGTAATACTCTTTTTAAAATGAGCATAAGCTGCATAAAGTGTATAAAATACATCAGTCTAGGGGCACCTAGGTGTCTTAGTTGGTTAACCATCTGACTTGGCTCAGGTTATCTTAGGGTCCTGGGATTGAGCCCCATGTGTCAGGCTCCATGCTCAGCAGGGAGTCTGCTTCTCCTTCTTCCTTTGCCCCTTCCACTACTTTCTCTCCCACTCTCTTTCTGTCTCAAATAAACAAATAAAATCTAAAAAATAAATAAAATGCATCAATCTTAAATATACTACTTGCCTTTTTTATACATATGTATACATACACCCATAAAACCACAATCCAGGTTAACATAAAGATGACTCCTAATATTCCGATCAGATTAAGCAATACTATTTTACTTAAATTCATGCTCAGAATATATTCCAATTATCAAAAATGTCTAATTATTAGATATTTTCCTATATTTCGCTGAAATGTTATTAATTTGAAAAGATTACAGTTACCCACAATATCTCAAATTCTAATTAAATAAACACTTTTTAAATGTTTGGGATGAATATTAAGGATTTTAAAAAAAGGAACAGAACAAAATTCTGGTAAACTTTCTGAAGCGGATGGCAAATAAGCTGAGTGTGAAGGATAAACAGAAAGTAAAGCAGACAAGGAGGAGGGAGCCCTCCACACTGAAAGAGCACATGCAAAGGCAAGAAGGAAGGGCTAAGAACAGATGAATCCAGACATCCACATCCTTTGGTGGTCTAGCAGGAAAGGCAGTTAGTTTTAGGGTTCAGATGGCAAGAGAAAGGGCAGAGGGAGCCAAGGCCTATCTTCACACATATACCAGGGATTGATGTCTTCAGCATTTTAAGCATGAGAAACAGAAAACTAAACTTGAATTTTAGTAAAGACCATTCTGGCAATAATACTTTGAAAGCAGCTAGGACTGAAGGTAGGAATAAGAGTTATAATAGAAAACTTCAAATAATAAAAATAGGGAATCATCCCTATTTTCCAGAGAATGATTAATGTAATATAAAAGACAATGGAGGAACATCTAGTAGGTATTATGTATAAGGGATCCACTTAGGAGATATCTATATAAAATACATTCATATATATAAACAGAAGATTCACCAGCACAGTCATGAGATCACATGAAAAAACTTGTATTTAGACATACTGAGTGGACATAATATGGACTGGACCTGGAAAGATCCTGCTGACCTACCTTATCAGAGCAGTTGACTTTAGCACCATTTTGCAGTAAAAGATGCACTATATCTGCATGGCCTCTCCCTGCTGCCCAAATGATTGGGTAAACACTGTACTGCTGGGAGACAGGTAGGTGGGGAAGTAGGCAGACAGAAAAGGAAGTTGAGGAAGGACGATGCAAGGAAGGAGGAAAAGAAAAATCTTTTAGGTGGATATTTACAACACACATTTGCTAAGAAAAGTAAATAATAAAGGGAGTAATACAAAGTAATATGTTAAAAAATCAAGTCACAGATCATTCTCCATTTTAAAAAAACATAATACTCATCAGACATAATCAGCTAATAAAATACATTCAACTTTAAATACATATATATTATTAACACATTTATTTTTACAGATTAATACATTTAATGTGATTACGTAGCTAATGGCAAGACTAATAAGAGAAATGTATAATATACTCCTTCCATTAACTTATATAATCTTTCCATTAACTTGAATAAGTTTCTCCTTTTTTAGCTTTATTGAGGAATAACTGACAAAATCACAAGATATATAAAGTGTACAACATGATTTTTTGACATATGTGTACAGTAATAAAAGGATATCCCTCATTAGTAAGATAATTTCTCAATCTGCAGTCTGAGATCAAGTCTTAAGTAGAGTAGTAATGCATGTATTACCACATAAAGACATGTACAGAAAAATGGTATGGATATTTGGTCAACATCTCCTTTCTTTAAGTAAGTTTAGATTAAGAAGGCATACCCAGAAAAAACAGGCAAGATGAATTAAGGATTTCAAATTCTCCTTTGAAATGTTGAATAGTTATAATTAAAGTTTAAGCCCCAAGAGTTGCCCTTTTGTTGATAAAATCGAGAAGCTTACCTTGACTTCATTGTGATTTGAAATTATATCCTCCATTACTATCTTTAATAAGATGTAGATAATTTCTATCCAATATGAAGTCTAAAATATAACCAGCCTTAAGCATTACCTAAGAGAACTTACCACTTGTATTAGAGTGAAATTTTTAACGCTTACCAAACCAGTGACACTTGGATTGGCGCCATGAGAAAGCAGCAACTCTACCACTTCCGTACGGCCTTTATAACATGCCCACATAAGAGCTGTCCAACCTCCCTAAGGAAAAAAAGGGGGTGGGGGGACTTTTGGTCATCTCCAAGCACAAAAATGCCATTCATGAAGTTCCTTTTTTGAACATTTCTATATAAAACCATTGTGTATGAAGGCACTACTATGTAGTTTTATATTCCCAAACTTCACAAATACACAATAGGATCTGAAACAGGTCAAATCTCTTAATTCCAAAAATGATTACTCCAAATTTTGACTATATCATGGAAACTGAAAGAGAACATTCATATCAGATTTTTTAAATTTCCAATATTTAAAAATAAATAAATGAATTTCCAATATTTATTTTGGCTGTTTAAAAATTTTTTCTTTGGAACACTTTCTATGTCCCTAGATATTCTTCTTGTATGAGTCTAGACTTTTTCTAGAGAGGAATTCCAGCAGTCATATTCAACTCCTGCATTTAAACATATCCTATAAATCCCAGATCATTACGGCACCTCTTGCTAAAAAAAAGAGGATACTGAGGCAGAGATCTGTAGATCACGGATTTCCAGGGTGAAGTCATCACGTATGAATGAACAGCATGATGACGTTCTATTTTCTAAATTACAGGAGCAATTTTCTTTTCTTTTTTTATTTTAAGCAATTTTCTCTTCAGTCATAATGCAGTTCAGTAAGAAAGACCAATGTAATCAAATTATACTAAGAAATGAATGTTTTGGGCTTTTTTAAACCATTTAAATCCACATTTGGTTCTGAGAATATAAATCACTTAATCCTTCTGATTCTCTTTCATCATCATGAAAAAGGAGATTAAAAAAATACTTGCCCTGATCAGAAAAGGGCACAATTGCAGAAAGGGAAAACAGATCAGTGGTGGCCAGCGGCTAAGGAGTGGGTGGACTGGATAATTATAAAGGAGCAGTCTAAGGGTACTGTTAAGGTGGTTTAACTGCTCTGTACAGAAGGTGGTGGTAGACATAAGACATTTGCCCTTGGCAAAACCCATAGAACTGTATACCCCAAGAGTGAATTTTACTGTATGCAAATTTTTTGAAAATCAACCAGAATATGGAGAGAAAAACTGAATACAGACTGGGCCAAAAGAATCTAACTATATTACAAATGAATCACATAATCACATAACTACTTAGGAGCTAACCCCCAGGTAACTTTGGAAAGCAGTATTTTGCCTGAATACTATAATGTTAAAGACAGAAAGTAAAATAGTTCTGTGTCTTCCCATCTACTTCATCAAGTTTGAGAATACATATAAGATTATAGAGATAAACAGACTATGTAAATTATAATCATAATTGTAAGTACAATATGGTAGAATGCTACAGTTCCTTAAAGCTCAGACCGCTGACACTTCATAAAGCATTATCAGCAAAGAAGTACATGTTTTTATACATCAAGGAAGAGCAATTCCTTCCTCTATTCCACTGTTAAAATTAACTTTGGAAAAGGGCAAACATTTTGCAAAATAAATAAGCTAGAAATTATCTTTCTTCATCTTTATGCTTTAAGCAGATGTCTGAAGCAAATTAAGACCTAAGATGATTAAGAATCATATCTTGTTCAACCTGTAATATATATGGATGGCATGTCTGAATACAATTACATTTTAAAAATAAACTTATAAACATTATTCTGAAAATTGTAACTTCAAACAACTGAAAATATTTTAAAACTATACTGTCCCTCTTCAAGGTCCTCTTAAAGAAAACAATTCTCTAAGTTTGAAAACACTAATATATTGGAAATTATTGCGTTGTTTTTAATAATATTTTAGAATCTTAAACTCTGAAATAAACTGAAAATGATAATCAAGAATATTCTAAAAGGTCATTATCTCACCTGGGTTTTTATACATTCTTGAGGGTTGTTTCAATGCCCGGCCCCAAATCCTAAAAGTGATGTTTTAATATCAACTCATGCACAAAAGTACAAGGTTCCAGACATACTTGCTACTGATTAAGATTCCAGCTAATTAAACAGAACATCTTAAGTGACGCACATACCATATCACGGTGCTCCAAGTTGACCCCACACTTAAGCAGTTCTTCTACAATGTGCACGTGCCCTTCCTTGGATGCCGATATAAGTGCTGTCCAGTTATCCTTGAACACAGTCACCAATGTTACCATTTCAAAACCAAAAATCACAACCCATAGTGAGGGAAGTAAATTCAAGTTTACGTACCAAATGATCATACCAAATTGACATGATCTGACCCACTCTAAACAACTCTAAAATAACACCAAAGCATAAGCTCTGTTAAGAATTTATCAGTGTATCACCGCAGTGGTGCAGAAGTGCTTTCACAACTGCTCGTTCAGTCTTTTCACTGAATGTCTAATTACATATTGCATTTTTTTTAAAAAAAGACAAGATGACTATCAAAACCTTAAAGTTAATCCTTGTGGCTGCCAACCATTACTATAAATTGAAATTAAAGAGCCGTCATCAGATTTAAGAGCACATTCACAGGCTATTAAACTAACGTGATCCCATGATATATTTAGAAACTACATGATAAAAAAAACTACTGTCCTTTATTTTTAAATAAAGGCTACAAGTATCTAAGTATATGTGCTCCCTATTCAGTCAGTACCATCTGTATATAAAAAACAAAGAGCTGACTTTTCATTGAAAGTAAAAATTTCTCCTGCATCACCCCTTTAAAAAACTGACTTTGCATATTAGGCAAAATTAAGATAGACCTGAAAGAACAATTGTAATCTACTAATTTTGAATCACTTCTTAAAAACAACAAAGTTAAGGAAAAGACAACAGATTATTTTAATATATACCAGATCTTCCAGATTGCAATTAGCTCCATTCTTAATTAACTCCTTCACTATTTCCAGATTGCCTTGTTCAGCGGCTATCATCAATGGGGTCTGGCCACACTAAAAAATATAAAAGACACAGAGGGCTTTATGAAATGCCACAGTTAAATATACCACACTTGTGTTTCCACAATGTTATGTTAAACATTGTTTACAGAATTTCTCAAATTTAGAAACACCTTTGAAATCTTAAGTTTTCAATTTGCTAATAATATCCAAGTCAAAGAGAAAATGAAACTTTTTTGGCTAAAGCATTAGTAGTCTGGTTTTGGCACTACAATTTCATTCAAAACAAGAAAAGATGAATACTAGGCTCTGAGAAGTAATTACCACAATGTATATAAAAATCTTAGCATATCTATGGTAACCAAATTCTCTAACAATACCAGATAAAAATATGATACAGAATGTGATTTTAACCATATATGCAAGATGTTCATCAGGGCAAGAGGGAGGAAAGTAAAACTATACATAAAAACCTCCAGTTGCCCCCTATGTGCCTAGAATGAGACACAGTAGTAAGAGACAGTACATCTAAGCCCTGAGAATACAGCAGGCCTGGGCAGCCAGATCCTGGGATGGGTTCCTTCCACAAGCAGGACTCATCTACCACAAGGACAATACACACATGATCATCTTCTGTAAGGGCCATGGTAAGAAACAGATGAGCAGCAGTGGGCTAACAATGATAGTACTAAAAGTGTTAAAACATACTAAGGTATATGAGAAAAAAATTTACACCAAAAATTAAGTTCAATTAGTCAAATATTTAAGTATCTACTTACTATGTATATATCAGTGTGGGGTCACTGATATATGTGTTAAATGCTAACATGACATCGTTTCTGTGTAAAATCCCCAGTAACCACTATTGCTCTTTTGGATCAGAAACAAAATACTTACAGTGGCCATGGCAGGACTACCTCAAAACTTACTCTGTCCCATTCCCTCCCCACCAACATACTCCTAAGCTCTTTCCCACCTCTGGACCCTCACAACAGTTTTCCCTCTGTCCCACCCAATTAACTACCACCCATCCTTCAGCTCTTGGGTCAAACATCAACCCCTCAAGAAAGTCTGACTAAGCCCCCCTAATTCTCCTTTATTATACTAAACTTTGTGATTATGTTTGTTTGATTAACAACTGATAACTGTCCATTTCTCCTAAAGGCTCTAAATTCCATGAGGGTAAGATGCATGTCTGTTTTTGTTTTTTGTTTTTTTTTAATTTAATACTGTATTCTCCCAAAAAGAGAGGCAACCAAGAAACAGACTCTTAAGTATAGAGAACACACTGATGGTTACCAGAGAAGAGGTGAGTGGGGGTGGAGTTAAAGAGAGGATGAGCATCAGGTGTTGTATGGACGTGCTAAATCACTAAATTGTACACCTGAAACTGGTATTACACTGTATGAAAAGAATAAACATAAGTGTAGATGTAAAAATAATAATGTATCACCAGTGTGAAGGACAGTGATTGTCACACAGATATTCAAATATCTGTTGAGTAAATGAGTGAGCAAAAGCTCAAAGAATTAAAAAAATCTGTCAATGGCAACATACAAAGAAGCAAATACAATAACTGGTAAAATACAACAGATGCTATTATAAGAATAATACAAGCAAAGACTTAAAACACAAATATTGGTTTAAGCAAAGTATAAAAGTAAATTGCTTTAAATAGAGACATTCTTATATAACAGTGGATATTAAATTATGCATCATTCAACCAAGGTCATCAGGGAATGAGGTATTATTCACAAATAGATTTTTCCAGGTGAAAAAGCTTATCCTTTAAACATTAAATTTGATTATATATTTTATGATAACTATTACTTTAAAAAGCAATGCACACATTACTTACTACTTGTTAAACAGATTACCTTAAACATTACATTTGCAATTGAGTCATAACTACAGACATCAATTACTACACCAAGCTTGCTTCTGTCAGCTGTAACTTCTTCGACAAACTTTCTATAGCAACCTTTTCCTTCCTAATCGACCGTGATAAAAAGTGAGATAACAAAGACATTGATATAATACACAAATTAAAACCAAGTAATCCTGAATCCATGGCCCTAACGATATATGAATTTTACATCAGAGTTTTCAGATTAGTAATTCCAGAGACTCAGAATTTTCCTGTTTACTTTCTGGGGTCACAGTCATTTCAGAAAGTTCACAGAGATAGGTGCTTCTTGAGTATGAGGGAGAAAATAATGTAGATGTGCATACATATCTATAAGACAAATAAGAAACATGGTATAAATTTGATTAACTAGAAACAAGCCAAATTTATTTATGTTTAAAGATTTTTTTATTCATTTATTCATGAGAGACACAGAGGCAGAGACATAGGCAGAGGGAGAAGCAGTCTCCATGCAGGGAGCCCGATGTGGGACTCAATCCCGGAACCCCGGGACCACACGGAGCTGAAGGTAGACGCTCATCCACTGAACAACCCAGGCATCCTGAAACAAGCCAAATTTAAAACTTGAATAGTCATTACTTTCTCTTGCAGAAACTATTAGTGGTCTCTCCAGCATTCAAAGTGACAGGATTTTGTTTAGGGGCAGCAATGTGCTCAGCTAAAAAAAAACCCACACTGTTCAGCCTCACTTGCAGCTGGAAATCATCCTATGCTACTGCTTGAGCTAAGTCTCCCAGGACAGCTCAGCAATTAGACGAGCTCAGCTGCCTTCTTCCTTTTTCTTGCCCCATATGTAGACACATTGGTGAACATGGCAAGATGGCTGATGTGCAGTTACCAGCACACAGTGCAGAGTAGAGAGAGAGGCAGAAGGAACCTGGGAAGATTTCCGGAATCCAACGTATCAACCTTGGAATGGTTCCTCCAGCTTGTCCTCACGTGCAAAAAATAAGACCTTAATTTGATTAAGACATTGTTTTAGGATCTATTACATGCAATCCTACGTAATTCTTAACTAATACACCTTTACAGCTACACTAAAATCAAAAAGATAAATAACTGTCAAAAGAGGCTACCATGAGGGGATCCCTGGGTGGCGCAGCGGTTTGGCGCCTGCCTTTGGCCCAGGGAGCGATCCTGGAGACCCGGGATCGAATCCCACGTCGGGCTCCCGGTGCATGGAGCCTGCTTCTCCCTCTGCCTGTGTCTCTGCCTCTCTCTCTCTCTGTGACTATCATAAATAAATAAAAATTAAAAAAAAAGGCTACCATGAAGTTTTATTAGATTCTCAAAGATAGAAGAAAAGTTACATTAAGCAAGGCTTATAACAAAATATTTATTCTATTAGTTCTTGCTTAACCAATCTTATAACTACACTTGTAGAGACAGACTAACTTAGAATCAGCCATGACAACTTTATTCTTCCACTTCAAAATGAATCATACCCCTTCAGGGGTATGAATCAGGCCCCTTCCATACCTAATCCTGCACATCCCAGTAAACCCCAAGCCCATTGCTTTCCAAAATACAGAGAATCACAGAACTCACATGACCCCTACTCCACTTATAAGGATCTCCCAAGCCAAAACACATTATAACAAACATTGCACCAACGGAAGTTCCCTCAACAGGTACCATACTTATCTCAGCTTCCCAGAAGACTAGAATGCAAAAACATTTCCTATTCACCATCTCTTTGCTCTGCCCAATTCCTAGAGTAACTACTTCTACTTATTTGGGTGTACTAAAGTCTCAATAACCACTGCCCTTTAAAGTAAACCTTTAGAGAATATATACTTCTTCTGATAATTGTAGTGAAACTAAAATATTTTTATTTTTTATTTTTTTAAACTTATCAGTTTTTTTTTCCTTTTAAAAGATTTTATTTATTTATTCATAAGAGACACAGAGAGAGAAGCAGAGACACAGGCAGAGGGAGAAGCAGGCTCTGAGCAGGGAGCCTGATGCAGGACTCAATCCCAGGACCCTGGGATCACGACCTGAGCCAAAGGCAGACACTCAACCACTGAGACACCCAGGCATCCCAAAACTAAAATATTTTTAAATTCTCCTTTGAAATTTCCCTCAGAGCCTATTTCTAAGCATATAAACAAATCCATCCCTCGAATTTGGAGTCCCACTTTATTTTCTTGGGAAAATGGTGTCCTACCTCAGCACTACAATCTTGTACCAAGAAGAGCTGAGAGTAATTTTCTGTTCTTTCTAAAACAAAAGTCCTTCACTATCCTACCAAGGGCAAAAATCTGCCATCATTGAGAACATTCACAGGCCAAGAGCTATCTAGTTTATAAATAAAGCTCAGAGGAAAGAATGCAGGAAATTAGCATTACTGAGGGTAGCTAACTGTATGCTAAATACAGTACAACAATTTTCCCCACATTATTTTATTTTATTGATGTAATCTTTAAGAGAACTTTTCAAAACTGATAACCAAAACACATTAATATAAAGTAAAATAATTTTAAAGGGAGGAAAAAAGAGAAGAAAATCCATACAACTTTACAGAATTCTATAAAATTTAAATTTTATCAGAAGCCATAGAAGCAAAATACCCCAAAAAAGCCTGGAGAAAGCTACTTTCTCTCCAACTCTAACACTGAGCCATAATTAACAATCCAGGTTGCTTCAAATCGTTATTTTAAAACTCTAATTTCAATTGATGCAACCCTAAACTAGATAAAAATACCATTAATGTCAGGAATGCCTGGGTAGCTCATTCAGCTAAGCAGGTGACTCTTGATTTCACCTCAGATCATGATCTCAAGAGTTGTGAGATCAACCCCTGGCCTTGGGCTCCAAGCTCAGTGCAGTCTGCTTGAGAGTCTCCCTCTCCCTCTGCATGTACCTCCCCCTGCTTGTACACTCTTTAAATAAATAAATTAAAAATAAAAAAATAATAAATAACATTAATACCAGTTAAATGCTACCACATGCACGATTTAGTGAAGCTCTCTATACCAAATATGCTTCATTCTTTATGGGAAAGATTAATAATTTTGTGCTTACTGATAAGCTATATTTCTCCTTCCAAGTGAAACTATTTCCTTGGTATTCTTATAGAAAATGTCTATGAAGTAATATTTAATCTTTTTAAACTATCATCCTTTTGTTATTTCAAATATGCTAATAAATGCTAATAAAATGACCACTTTTTAAAGTAACTATAACAATGAACAATCTCCAATTATAAATTCTCTCTTACCTATTGAGAACAATTATTGACAACTTGCATAATCAGAGAAGAGTTACCTAATCAAAATATATTATATTCAATACAGAAACACTGAAAATATGTGCCTATCATTAGATTGAACTTACTCTGAAAACTCAAAGAATGGCAACAGAGCATAAACAGGTTATACTTTGAAATAAAACAGAGCAGCATTCAAATTTGGGTTCTACCAGGTAGTAACTTGGATAGGAAACTGGCCATTTAACTGTAAATCAAGATAAATAACAGTATTACTCTTTATAGAGTTGCTATGCAATTTAAATGAGCTGATTCAATTAAAAACATTAACTATCATAAGATTATAGCAGCAACAATTTCTGTATACAATAACAAAATTTTTATGTTAAGATTTCCTTGTGACAGTTACTAACATTTAAAGAAATTAGGTACCCTATGTCAAAAATAATTATCATAAAATAACTGCTGATTCCACAACTTTAAACATTTATAATATTTGCATATTCATGTTCATAGCAGCACTATTCACAATAGACAAGAGGAAGAAAAAATACCCAAATGTCCATCAATAGATAAATGCATAAACAAAATACAATGGAATGGTATTCAACTCTATTAAAAGGAAAGAAATCTTGTCATATGCTACATTATTGAACCTTAAGAATATTATGCTAAGTGAAATCAGCCATTATAAAAAGACAAATACTGTTTGATCCCACTTATATGAGGTATCAAGAGCAGTCAAATTTAAAAAAAAAAAAAAAAGAGCAGTCAAATTCATAGAAACAGAAAGTATAAGAGTAGTTACCAGGGGCTGGGGAGAAAAGAAATAGGGAGTTGCTGTTTAACCAACATGGAGTTTTTGACTTGAAAAAGATCTGGAGATATTTCAGAACATTATAAATTAGTTACATGACTGAACACAAATGAATTATACACTTAAAAATGGTTAAGATGATAAATTTTGTTTTTTCCCCCTACAATAAAAAAACTGAAACTTCTTTACATGTCTACACACACAGATACATATATGTTCACACATACATACATATATATGTATCACTCCTCATTCACTGGCAAAAAAAAACTACATTGAAAATACAGCTTTAAGAAGCTTTTTCCTTTTTTTCTTAAATCTTTTTTAAATTTATTTTTAAGTAATCTCTACATCCAATGTGGGACTTAAACTCATCATCATGAGATCAATCGTCACATGCTCTTCCAGCTGAGCTGGTCTGGTGCCCCGAAAGTTTTATTTTTCTTAAATTCCATAAAATACATACAAACTTTGACACTTAGAAAATTCATACAAAAAGTTTTTTAGCCCCTAAAATGCTGCAGAATGGTGCTTCATGATTAGATAAGATCAACGTCTATTTACTTATATTGTTGAATAGAAATATCTAATAGAAGTTAATGAAAATGGTAAATATATATTTCCCTATCTTATTAAACAAAACACATAACCTATTTAACTATCCTTTAAAGATGTAGGCTCTTTAAAATCCCTAAGTGCATGAAATGAATAACTTAGAGAACCAAGGTACCATTAAAGAAAATATTTTTAAAATTTTGTCTAATCTATTTCTAGGAAGAGTGGGTCTAGAAACTCTCTAAAACTTCCTAGAAATACTTCAGACTTTAGTAATCAAACTTCCCAAATATTGGTTATTCCACCAAAAAAAAAAAAATCAATCATAAATCTAAACTCCACATTCAATCAAATATATGAGTTCAAATGTATTCCAAAAGTACAGAATTTGAAGTACTTTGAACAACTTTACCAGAGCTAAGAACTTTGTATTTCATATTCACTTGTATCCTTGTACACAGAAGTCACTAGTTAACAAATATTCATGAAAAGAATTTAATTTTAGAAACTCGGTCTTAGGGGTGCCAGTCTGGCTCATTCAGTAGAGCACCTGACTCTTGATCCCGGGGTCCTGAGTTCAAGCCCCATATTGGGTGTGGAAAAAAAAAAAAGAAAACGAAAGAAAGAAAAGAAAAAGAAAGAAAGGAAACTTGGTCTTACCTCATTTCTCTCATCTACATCTTTGCATTTTTCAAGAAGAGCTTTCAGGGCAGGAATGTTTTCTTCTTCTACATAATTTATTACACTCTGTGATATCAGAACTGACATTTTCACAAAAAGCTGTAGTTATCCTTAATCCAATACCTGTTAAAAGTAGATTAGATAAAATACACATAATTTGTGATTAGGAAAAAACTAATTTGCTACTATCTTATCATTTTTAACCTTACACTTGTACAAGGCCCTACAGCTCAGCTGTCAAAATGCCCACCCCTCCCTTCCCAAGTCTCACACACATCTCAATCTTAACTCATCCAAATCCTAAACTCCAAATGCATCCCTCAATCCATCCTCCTCATCACCACCCCTTAATAGAAGAAAGTGCTCCACAGCTCCTCCATCTCTGTAAATGGCTGTTCCAGCTCCATCCTTCCAATGGAACTACCCGACTTATCTCATTCTCTACACTCTACACTCATTTTATTAGGAAATCCTAGTAGATTGGCTTTACCTAGAAAACATATTTTAAATCTAACTACTGCTCACCATCTCCAACACAATCACTGTGGTCCAAGCCACTATGACTTCTCATCTAGATCCCAACTGCTCTTCCTACTTCCATTTGCCTTCTCTACAGTCCATCCTCCACAAGGCAACCACAGTGATATTCTGAAAACCTAAGTCTGACCAGAGCTTCTTAAACCACAACATGCATCAGAATCACCTAGAGAGCTTGCAAAACCCAGATGCCTAGGCCTTACCCTCAGAGATTCTGATTTGGTAGGTGTGCGTGCAGCCCAAGTCTGCATTTTTAACAAGCTCCCAGGAGATGCTGCTTCATCTGCTGACTGAAGAACCCCACCTGGAGTGGTCCTGAGTCAGATTCCATCTTTCCCTGCTCAAAGCCCTCCACTGGCTTCTCACAGAACCCAAATCACATGTGTTACCTTGCTCTCAATGACTCTACGTGACCTTATCTCCTACCACTCCCCTTTACCCATTTCATGGCTTGAACACGCCAAAAACTGTGCCACCTCAGGGATTCTGTCTCCCTAAATCTCTTCCACCAGAAATGCACGTCTCCCTCCCTCACTTCCTTTGCTCACCTGATTAGGAAAGTCTAACCTGACCCTGTGATATAAAATAGTTAACAACCTCACACATCCTCCACAGTGGTCCCCACACTCCCACCACCTCCTTGCCCTGCTTTATGTTCTCCATGGTACTTACCGCCATTGAAAATATATCATATTATGTGTTTACTGTTCATCTACCACTACTAGAATGCAAATTCGAAAAAAGTAGGCATGTTGTTTGACCCAACTGGACATTCAAATGCAAATAAACAAATATCAATGCATACTTTGCGCAAAATACATATACTAAAATTGACCTAAATATCTAAAAGCACAATAATTCTGGAAGATAACACAGACTATTTTGGATTAAGCAAAGACTCTTTAACACTAAAAGCATCATCCTCAAAAAAAGAAAAATGATAAATCAGAGTTGACCAATGTTAAAAATTTTTGCTCTAAGAGAATAAAATTACTTGGTACTGGTGACATCTTTTATCCTT
This sequence comes from Canis lupus baileyi, assembly GCF_048164855.1. Classification (NCBI taxonomy): domain Eukaryota; kingdom Metazoa; phylum Chordata; class Mammalia; order Carnivora; family Canidae; genus Canis; species Canis lupus. The sequence continues at coordinate 59,160,641 of NC_132849.1, read as the reverse complement.
CCATTTTCCCCCTTTTTGAGCACTGTCAACTCATATCCCATGTTTGTCCCCTCATTATAATTTATAGCATATGACTTATTTCTCAAGTTTCACAGGTTCACAATGGATAGGAATTATGCCTCAAGATGGACTCTACCCAGAGCCTCACTCATACCTGATTTAGATGATGAGATTTAGAAGTTGAGAGCTGACAAGATTCAAATGAGACTGAGTTAATGCTATAATGAGCGGAGCCTTGGGATAGGGTTTTGCATGGGCGTAGAAGTCTACCCTCTGGGGACCAAAAGACAGACATCCTGAAAAAGGAAAACTATATGGACATAAAACAGATCAGAAATTGTCAGAGTCTAAGGGAAGAGAATGAGAGGACTACATTGGGGTGCAAGAGAATTTACGGGGGTTCTTCAACTCTTCCCTATCCTGCTTGTAGTGGTAGTATGATTATATGCATTTGTCAAAATTCAAAACTGGACAGTAAAAAGGGCAAATAATACTGATGTAGAGTGTAACTCAGTAATACGTCATTTTACAAAAATCCTCCAAAAAAGTTATGTTACTTGTTCCACTAACTTCACTGCTAGATATCAATTCTAAAAACACAGGAAATATGGACAAAGTACAACACAATTTTATTCATGAGAACAAGAAACTTAGAGATGGGAAATTACATAAATTATGATAAATTCACACAATGGAATAAACAGTCATCAAAAACTATGTGATATATTAGATGGTAGAAAAAATTAAAATCAAACTATATACACAGCATCTCAACTATTATAAATATATACATTTTTAAATACTGAAATGAAACAGATCAAATGGTAATGGCATTAATATAATATTTTTCTTTAGAAACATTATTTCCTAATTTTCCAGAATGCGACACTTTTTTTCCTAAAGTATAACTGACAGAGAATATCCAATTAGTTTCAAGTACACCTCTTGATCCCCCTAAGTCTAGTTGCCATTTGTCACCAAAGTTATTATAATATTACTGACTGTACTCCCTATGCTGTATATCACATCCCAAGAATACTTGGGATACTTCTATTATTGCAAACCAGTAAGAGATTTCTATTAGCAGTTGTCACCAATTTTCAATGCCTTCATTTGTTCTCTTATCTTATAGGATCAAGTTTAATACCTCAGTAAAGCATCCAGGATCCGGCTCTAACTACCATTCTCTTTTTATACCAGTGCCACTTCCTCCCACAGCCCAATCAAACTGAAGCGCTCAAAGATGCCCCTACCTGTAGGCAGCTCCGCACACCTACCTTTGTTCAATTTACTCCCTCCATTTTGAACACCATCCTCATGTCCACTGTATCAAAGCATCAACCACTCTTTCCAGAGTACAACCATTACTGCTTTCTGTCTAACGTACTTGTAACTTCTAACATCTGCAAACCCCACCCTCAGTGCTCTAGTTTAGGGCCTTCATCATCTATATTAATCAAGACTCCTCAGGGTACAAGAGACAAATTTAAACTCGCTTAAGCAAAATTGGAAATTCATTTTAAGGATACTGATTTATTTCGCAAAACCACACTGTGGGAAAGGTGGGTGCCACTGGACTTCAAATGCCAGTAGAATCCTCATTCTCTGTTGGCTTAATCTATTTTCATTATAGACCAACTTCTACACAAATAAGAATATGGCAGCCAACAGCTATCTAAGTCCCAAATCAGATAGTTTCTCAAAAAAGAAAAAGAGAAAAGAGGAGTGCCTGGGTGGCACAGTCAGTTAAATATCTGCCTTCAGCTCAGGTCATGATCCCAGGGTCCTGGGCTTCAGCCCCATGTCCCTGAGCAGGGAGACTGCTTCTCCCTCTCCATCTGCCTGCCATTCCCTCTGCTTGTGTTCCCCCTCTGAAAAAATTAAAAAGAGAGAGAGAGAGAGCGCGCACACTATTCTTGTTCCCAGATCCAAAAGTCCCAGGTTGGGTCAAGTGGCAACCAGAACCAATTAACTATAGTCACAAGGTTAGGAGGGGATTATAAGGTCATATAGTAATGGCACAGTTTCCAGAAAAAAGGAAACTGCTGTAATCTAGGCACCTGTTCTAAGAATTTCTACTGTACCATCTTTCATCTGGATCAATGGGATAGTCCCCCAACTTTTTATCTCCTCTCTCCAGTCTTCTCCCACCCTCAATCAAGCTGACACATTGAAAAGGGATCTAAAACACACTTCTTTTAGAATCCTTCTGTTAAGTTCCCCATAAATTCATTCTGGGAGAACAAAAGATGATAGCTTCATTACTCACTAGTTATTCAAGGAACTGAAGTCCTCAGAGCCTTTGAAAGCCACTGTAGAGATTCAATTCTATAATTCCTATGAAAAGCTTTGCTCTACGCAGAGCAATCTGGCCCCATCTTACCAGTCCAGCCTCACCCATTCTTGACCCAAAGCTGCTTCCCTACTCACATCCACTCTTCCAGGTCTAGGCAGACTAATCTGTTTGCAACCGTTGGCTGCCCCACACTTTCTTTTTTCCAGGCCTCTGCACTTATTACCCTCTCAGATTAGAAAGCCCATCCTTCACGGACATGCCTGGATAGTTTCTACTCATCCTTGTGGACATGGCTCTAACATTATCTTCTGGAAGCCTCCACTGACTGGCTTACTTTCTTAGACTCCACACCCTGTGGATATACCTAAACTCTGACAGCTCATATACCATTTTACTCATCGTTGCCGACAACTCTAAACTTCAAGTCCTTGAGGCAAGACCCACCTTATATCTGGCACAATGCCTATAAAATTGAGCCTAAGAAAGAGAAAAACAGCCCCTGATGGTCAGGAACTGGCCTGGCATGCACAGTTAGACCTTGGTATTCTCATGTGAAGATAAAAAAGCCAAAGGACTATGTGGTGTATGCCCAAGAAACAATGTATAGCATGGATGGGACGTTTAAGTAAAAAGTGCTAAGATTGGAAAGAGGGTGGCTGGTTAGATCTGTAACTTCTTCAAGGACAAGGGCTGTCTCTCCTTTGTTCTTTTATCCCCAGAACCTACCACAGGAATAGACCAAGTAGAAACATTATAGGTAACTGTCAAATCGAAATAACTGCATAGGTGTACTAAACGCGCCTCGTCTATAGGCCTTTGCCTGCCCACAGGCTCTGCTACCCTGTGTTCTACATCAGCCATTACCAGGGATGGGCACATGATCTAGGACATGTGAATGTTCAAAAACATAAGCCAGGCTAATGAGATTCCTCTTTTTAGAACTGGGAATTAGAAACCCAAGACTCAGTCATTATGAGCCATGTGCCAACTGATACAGTTTTGAGACAGCTAGTCAGCAGAGAGAACCTAACAGATATGAATAGAGAAAAAGATTCCTCATAACCCAAGAAAACAAATGTGGCCCCTGAGAGAGAGAGAGAGAGAGAGAGAGAGAGAGGTGAAGTGGCCTTGGATTCTGATTTCTTGCTGATTCTCATTAAGTCCTATAAATTTCCTTTTCCTTGAGGTAAAAGAGTAAGTATCTGTTCTTGCCTTTTAAACAGCACCAATACAGTAACAGATAAACCTGAGAAACTGAGTTTTTGAGCAAAAGCAGGAAGAGGGAGATGGCACACTGGCATGATCCTAGGAAAGTTCATTTCCCAGCAGGGTATGTGGCCCAGACCAGAAAATCACAAAGAATTAGAACTCTGGACACCAGTCAGGAAACCACCAAAACAACCCACAGGAAGGGGATGGGTGGTGGGAATAAAGAAAAATGGCAGATATGAGCTTAAACAATATAAAATCCCTGATATTTGACCTTTTAACCTACCAAAATATCCAGCAGAGAGATTCTGGATGTAAAAATCAAAGAAACTATGTGACTGGAGATTAAAAAGTCAAGGACAACTAGATGTCAAGCACAGGTGACTGGAGGAGGGCATACCCATTAACAAAAAGGGGAAGTCAGGATTTTTCTCTTCAGGCCCCCTCCTTCCCCACCACTCCTGACACGGATGCTTTGGCCAGGCGGAAGCTGAGGTGCTCCAAAAAAGCTAGGTTGGTTAATCCACGCAGTAGCCGTAAAAACAGATCTGGAAATCATTCACACAAAGAATGCAGAACAAGGATTCTCAAACTTGTGTGCACCAGAGCTACTTGGGAAGTTTGCCAAAAACAAATATTCCTTGGCTTCTCCACCAAAAAATCCCATCCGGTAGATCTGCGGTGGGCCCAGAATTGACATTTTAACAAGCACCCCAAAATGATTCTGATGAGAGTGTCCTTGTGACTAATGCAGAGAACAAAGAACACAACCTGGCCGCCCCATTTCTCCCCCTGGCTCTCCATCAGCTCCCGAAGGGGTATTAACCATTTTTAGACGTTCGGTCCTCAGTGTTGCCAGAGTGTGGGCAATGACAAAACATCAGAATCGCCCCCCGTGGACTCGGAAGGGGTGATTCCAGAGCCACACCCCAGGCCAGCCGAATGGGAATTTCTGAGGGTAAGGCTAGGAAACCTACATTTTTAGCCAGCGCCCCTAGCGGCTGGCAGAGACGGTTCCATAAACAGTTGCAAATAGGAAAACGTTCTTCATTGGTTTAAACCTTTCTCCATGTTAAAACAACTTGAAAGAAAAATAATCCATATTGCTGGCTGACAAAGAAATCGTTTCCCTATAAATAAACTGTGGAAGCATCGTCATCAACGGCTTGGGGATGTCTTGCCAAGCACTTCAAGGCCTGCACAGGACAATGGAGCAATGAAGCCCGATAAGAAAGCAAAGGAGGAAAACCGACCACCTCCCCGCTGGACGCCCAGGGAAAGGCACCTGGGACACCTGCCTTAACGGTACCAGCCGAGGCGGGTCCCGACGCGGAGCGTGTGCCAGCGGCTGCCGCACAACCCAAAACAAATGGTTTCACTGAGGCCCGGCCCCTCCCCCAGCCCAGCCCCTCTCCGCCCGCCGACTCACCGACCGCCGCGGACAGCACGCCCGAGGCCTCTCGGGAAACGCCAGACCTCCAGGGCCCCAGCGCCCAGCGGCAGGCCCCGCGCCCGCCCTCGCCCTCGCCCTCGCCCTCTCCGCGCCCCGACCGGCCCTGCCTCGCCGGGCCCCTCCCGCTCAGGCCGCGGGCGCGCACACCCGGGCTCCCCTCACCCCTCCTCACCCTGCCGCGGGCGCGCACACCCGGGCTCCCCTCTCCTCACCTGGCCGCGGCCCTGCCTCACTCGCCCCAGCCCCTCCCCCTTCCCCCCCGGCCGCGGGCGCGCACACCCCGCCTCCCCCTCCTCACCCCACCTCACCCACCCTCTCCTCACCAGGCCGCGGGCGCGCACATCCCGCCTCCCCCCTCCTCACCCTCCCCTTCCTCACCAGGCCGCGAGCCCCCACACCCCCCTCCTCACCTGGCCGCGGCCCTGCCTCACCCGCCCCAGCCCCTCCCCCCGGCCGCGGGCGCGCACACCCCGCCTCCCCCTCCTCACCCGGCCGCGGCCCTGCCTCACAGGCCCCAGCCCCTCCCCCTCCTCCCCCGGCCCTGGGCCCCCACACCCCGCCTCGCCCCCTCCCCACCTGGCCCCGCGCCCCCCACTCTCGGCCTCGCCCACCCAGATTCGTGGCCTCGCCCCCTCCCCGCTGTGCTTCGCCCCCACTTCCTCTCCCCGTCACCCGGCGAAGCCGACCGTCGCACTGACCGTCTCACAACCCGGCCTGGGGACCGCGCCCACGGCGTGAACAGAAAGGGTTTCCTTTGCCGCAGGTGCTGTCAGAAAACGGGAAAGGGAGAGACGGCGGCTTCCAGCGCTTCGCCGTCCCCAAACCCGGCAGCCATCTTCCTCCCTCTCCGCGCACTGACAGGTCACGTGGGCGCGGGGCGGGGCGGGCGGCAGTGGCCACGCCCCCGGAGCGCGAGGGGCGGGGCTGGATGCGGTGGCCACGCCCCCTGAGGGCGGGGAGCCGGACGGGGGCGGGCGGCAGTGGCCACGCCCCCGGAGGCGGGGGGGCAGTGGCCACGCCCCCGAAGAGCGGAGGCTGGAGGGCGCGGTGCGGTGGGCACCGCGTGGGGCCAGCAACTCGCCGGACTCAGTGGCCTCTGACCTACAAATGGGTGTATTTTTGACAAGGGCAATATTTTCTTCCTTGTCAGTGTCACTCCTTTAATTACAGTTAATTTATGATCCCTAGTCACCGTTGCAATCAAAATTTGGGGAGAGAGGGGATCCCTGGGTGGCTCAGAGGTTTAGCGCCGCCTTTGGCCCAGGGCGTGATCCTGGAGACCCAGGATCCGGTCCCACGTTGGTCTCTTCACTACTCTCCTCCTATCCTGCCCCCATCCCCAGGCTGGCAAGTATTTGCAGTTCCTGGAACATTGGGCCATACTGTCTCTCCTCTCCATTCTTTGCACAGTATTGTTTCCTCCCCTGGACATTCTTCCCTCCCTCTTGTCCAGCTGATTCCCAAGGATGCAACTGAAGTGGTCCCCAATTTGGTGTAGCTTCTTGGATGTCCTCAAGCAGAGTTGTATAGTCCATCTTCTGTATCCACCGTCTTACTCCCTAATGCCTAGTAGGTACTCAGAGATCTTGTGTTAAGCATATTTTCCTGTTTACCTGTCTTCCCCCCCACGATGAGGTTCACCCTATCCTTATTCCACATCAACTCCCTTAATCTGTTTGGAACAGTGTGTGGCCTAAGCAAGCCACTAAGGAAGAAACCGCACTATTTACAACCCTGTCATATGATCTGGGGTAATGTCTCCTTGTCTCGTGCATGTCACACCAACATCTGATGTAGCCATATGCCTTGTTGGCTTTTACCGGGAGTTGCTGGATTGATCCACTGGGAAATATTTATCAATGGTTCCCAACCTTGGCACGTCAGAATCAGTGGACCTTCTTAAAAATTAAGGTCACATTTGGGGACTTAAAAATAACTCCCCAGAAGGGGCACCTGGGTGGCTCAGGGGTTGAGCATCTGCCTTTGGCCCATGATGTGATCCCAGGGTCCTGGGATCAAGTTCCGTATTGGACTCCCCACAGGGAGCCTGCTTCTCCCTCTGCCTGTGTCTCTGCCTCTCTCTCTCTCTGTTTTGCATGAATAAATAAATAAAATCTTTAAAAAACAAAATCTCCCCAGCAGATTCCAATGACATACCATTCTCAGTCTTGGGTTTGAGTCCTATTGTGTCCAAATCAATGATTTCAATATGAATATACTGTTTTAATGTCAAATAATTTTTTGAGGGCCTACATATGATACAAGGTGACATTTTAGTAGCCACTGATTGTGAAAGTGGCATGGGAATTGGAATTTGCGGTTTCATAAGGATCTGTATGTAGCCTCTGTGTACAAGCAACCTGTGTTCTAACCATAATGAATTCTGAGTAGTCAGCAAGGTATCTGACAGGTCTTCTTGATGAATTTGTGAACATAGAGAAAATGTGGATTGGGTCAAAAGGCACTGAAGATCTCGCTGCAATGTTGGCTAGTGAAACCACAACTCAGGCAGATGGGGTTCTTCAATCCTTGTGTGCCTCTCCATGGGGGACACCATGATGAGAGGAGCTACGCCCATGATAATCCCCACTTCACCACTCCTCCCCCCAGCCCTTGTACCCCCTAATTTTTGTAAGGGCAGCAGCAGCATTGCCTCCACAACAAGGCCAGGGGCTTCTGCATCAGTTAAGCTGTGCCCACCACACATGAGCCCTGCTGAGTGCCATGAACCAGCGCACCAGAAGGCCTCTCTTGGGGGAAATTGGAATATACAACAGTAAGCAAGATCGGGGAGTTAGGGCAGGAAGCTGTCCATCTCTGGCTTAGGTGGCCCCAAGCACCTCTGCACTGCAGTGGGGAGTTCTCAGGTAAAAGCCTTGCAAACCCCATCCTAGATGTGGGACATTCAGTCCCAAATGCTGAAAGGACCATTGCCTCTGCTACAAGAACCTCCTCCCCGCCTCCTCCCCCTAAATAAAAATCCCTGAAGATACTCTGTGTACAAGTTGTTCTTTTAAGGAGTTTTTGTTTGTTTGTTTGTTTGTTTTTAAAAACAGTCCAGATAACTGCCTGGGAAGAACAGGCTTTACTCCAGCCCACATTTTAATGGAGGACTAGAGGAGGGTGGGATTCCAGGGAGGCAGAGTGGGAGGAAAGAGAAGCAATGAAGGAGACAAAACACTCACCAAGTAGGGTTCCCCCTCCATCACAAGTCTGACCTGGGGACGGGGTTTTACTATTATACCAGGCCAAGCGTTTAATTACCAAAATGATAGTTTTTACTAAAAGTGACTAGATACGATCTAAGAGTGAGGAGACCTGCTGGAAATTTCATCCAGGGGTGGGAGGCCGCAAGTACTGCGAAGCATTTACAGGTGCAGTCCTGAGGAAAAATCAGGTCACTTTATAATCTCACTGTATCCCCTTCCTTCTATCAACATACCGGTTACATTTAGGAAATTATATCTATTTAGATAATGAGTATTTCCTAAGTCATGCCAAATGCTGTTTATTCCTTTCATACTCAAGGACTCTAACACTCCTTTCTTGCCACAGTGGAACTCTTGCAAAATAGAAGTGAAATGCTTTCCCCTCAGCTTTCTTTCAAACATCTCTCTCAGGATGAACCTCTGCCTTTGGCTCAGGGCAAGACCCCGGGGTCCTGGGATCAAGTCCCACATCAGGCTCCCTGCAGGGAGCCTGCTTCTCCCTCTGGCTGTGTCTCTGCCTCTCTCTGTGTGTCTCTCATGAGTCAATAAATAAAATCTGAAAAAAATAAAATAAAAATCTCTTTCCACGTTCCTTGGTCTTTTTGCGGTTTATACGGCTTGCCTAAATCTTTCTGGCAAACCCATCGTAAGGCTTTCTTGCTTCAGCAGAACACTTAAATCACTCCAAGAGTCTGACTTTTCGACATGTGCTATTATGTGGAAGGAAAACTAGGAGTTATCGTTCCATCCCTTACCACCTTCCCATCAACACTGTAATTTTAATCACCCTTTCATCTTTTTTTTAACAGTATCAGCATATTGCAGTGAGGATTTCAGCAGTCTGATCTCCTTAACATCGCTTTGATTTCCTTGTATATGAGCTTTTTCATAGAAATGTTAAGAAATTATGGGACCCCTGGGAGGCTCAGTCTGCTGGGCATCTGACTCTTGCTTTTGGCTCAGATGGGATCAAGTCCTGTGTTGGGCTCCACACTCAGCCGGGAGTCTGCTGCTTCCTCTCCCTCTCCCTTTGCTCCTTTCCCCACTCACACTCTCTCTCTAAAATAAACAAATAAAAATACTTTTTAGAAAAGAAATCTTAAGAAGTTACACGCTATCTTGCTTTCCAAACTGCTTTCCTCTGATTATAAAAGGAACATGTGTTCATCACAAAGAATTTGGAAAATACAAAAAAATTGGAAGAATCATCCCCCCTAATCTTACCACTCTACCTTTTTGAACAGTTTGAAACAAAAACATCATTGACCAAAGTTATTGCTTTAAATAGCCACTACTGAAAAGGAGCAGACTAAGAAGGACGCTCCTGAGATGTCATTTTTTCCACCTTAATTCATGGTGGTGTTGCTATCACTTCTCTTGTATCTTTGCCAGCTTCCTCCCTGACCAGTTTGATTAGTATGTTCCTTCTACATTAACACACACACACACACACACACAGAAGGAAGTTTCTTTCACCCTACGATGGCACCAGAAAGAAGAGAAACGTAAGACCCTGTGTTCAGGTGAAGTGGGGAGATAGAGGGAGAGACAGGGAGAGAGCTGGAGGAAAGAAAGTTATAACGGAGTTAATTACCAAACAAGGCTATCAGCACAGCAGACACATTTTCATGTTGCCAGCCAAGGAGTCTACTTCAAGGGACAACAGGAAGAGGGAAAGAGAAATTAAGGATGCAGTTAATAGGGAGGTGGGGGGGGGGTTGGGGTAATTGGGTGATGGGCCCTGAGGAGGGCACTTGATGGGATAAGCATTGGGTGTTATACTATATGTTGGCAAATTGAATTTAAATTTAAAAATGTAAAAAAGGGGGGGGAGGGGACGCCTGGTGGTTCATCGGTTGGATGTCAGCCTTCGGCTCAGTGCGTGATCCTGGAGTCACAGGATCGAGTCCCACGTTGGGTTCCCTGCATGGAGCCTGCTTCTCCCTCTGCCTGTGTCTCTGCCGATCTCTCTCTCTCTCTGTGTGTCTCTTATGAATAAATAAATAAAATCTTTAAAAAAAATAAAATAAAAAATGTAAAAAAAGATGCAATTAACATGCAAAGAAGCTGCATATCCATTGAACCCCACTCCAACCCATAAAAACGGAAAATAAGTCATCAAGTTACATTTATACGTGTATTTGAGGCAGTTAGAGCATAAGTCACATGTACCTCCCTATCTTTACACTGGGGCACAGGCTTTTCCCGGGAGTAATTCTCTGACACAGGTTGGCCATAAACAGATAAAATTAATTTAAACTTTGATTGACTTTTATCAAGAATAACAGAAAAAGTAGACAGATGATTCAAAATATACCCAATAGAAGGAAATAGCCCAAATGACTGTCATCTGACTTTCTGAATCAGTTTGCTCAGGGAGAAACTGACTAACAATGAAAAACTATAGAATTTTATTCCAACAATCATGTGCTCCTGACATTTTATTCCATTAGGCATTTGGACCCAAAACTACAGTGGGAGTAGGTATTTTTAGTATATGATGGTGGTGCTTTTTTGTTGGAAATTCCTATACGAATGGCTAAGCCATCCAGACCTCATGTTGCCACAGTGATTGCGTGGAAGTTTGTCTTGTGTAGAGCATAGCGTTTCAATATATTTATGTTGGCCAAATCATCTCTGTTTCCCCCCGTATTGAAAGTGGAAACCTTGCTATCCCCATGCAGCTGGGCACAGCCTCTCTTCCACACCCTCCCTTCCCCTACTCCCCAACACCTGCCACTGTCCCTGGAATTTATGGCACTTTGTTGGTAAAATACTCTCTACCTCCTCAAGTGCTTCCCTTCCATGTTCCCTCCCACGAAAACCTAGATCACTCATGAGGTCGTGCCTTGCCTTGAAGACTTCTTAAGTGTTAGCTGGTTTCCCTCTCTCATCACTGGGCCTGGAGGCGAGGAAGGTGCCCTCCTTCCTCCTCATTATCACATGCAAAAAAATGGGCCCTGCTTCCTTCCTAAAACACTAGATTTTAGAAGTTCATGCCATTCCCTCCTTGCTGCCGACACCTGGGTCACTCCCCACTAAAAAATATTGGAACCTGGTTATCATCACTCTCTCCAACACATGATCCTTGATGATTTCAGTATCTTTACAGAAGAACCTTCCAGCACTCTGGCCTCCCAGATCTGCCTTTCCACAAAGATCTTGTCTGCCATTCTACGTCAGGCCACCAGTAGGCGTGCTTCAGACCTTGTTGTCAACCAAAAGTTGATTTCAAACTCCCTGCTCTCAACCTTCTCTCAAGCTTCCATTTCACTCCCCCTGGTACACAGGCTCCATCTGTTCTGGCACCACTACGGGTATATCCCATGACCTGAGCCCACATTCTTACTCCTCTCCCTTACCATGCTTAGACCCTGTCTGTAAATAGTACTGGACTACCGCTACAGTGAGAACACTGCTCTAAAAGCACAGGGATTCTGAGGAATTTTATTTTGTGGGGTACAACAACAAAGTATGGTGCATCAGTAATTGTATGCGTTAAATCACTGAAATATATATATATATATGTATATATATATATAAAAATTTATTTTAGAATAGTTTTACAGAAAATGTGGTAAAGATACTATACGGTTCCCACATACCCCACATTTCCCAAATTATTTTTTTAAGCTTTATTTATTTATTTGAGAGAGGGATGGAGAGGCAGAGGTCGAAGGAAAGAGAAATTCTAAGCAGACTCCACGCTCAGCTCTGATGTGGGGCTCAATCCCATGACCCACAGATCAGACCCAGAGATCACAACCTAAGCTGAAGCCAAGAGTCGGATGCTTAACTGACTGTCCCACCCAGGCTCCTCTGTTTCCCAAATGGTTAACATTTTATTTTAGATGGTACATTAGACCAATGCTGATACATTATTAACTAAAGCCCCCACTCTATTCAGGCTTCCTTAGCCTGTTTTTTTTTTAGCCTAATGCCCTTCGCAGAATCCCATGCAGGATACATTACATTTAGTCGTTCTGTCTCCTTCGGCTCCTTTGCCTGACAATTTCTTAGGCCTTCCTTATTTTTGATGGCCTTGACAGCTTTGAGGTGTACCGGTCGGGTTATTTCATAGAATGTCTCCCCGTTGCGATGTGCGGTTTTTCTGCTGTTTTTCTCTTGAATAAATTTTGGCAGGAGACAACTTCCTTTTTAACCAGGTATAGATCTTCCATTTATAATTTTACACATGTAATGACTGAAAAGTCATTTCAAATGCTAGCATGACAAGCCCAGGAGGCTGGCTTTAGGCAGGCCCAGGCTCATGCCTCGACCTCAGAGAAAAGTAGCTCATGTTTGAAGACTCAGCATTCATCATTATTCCTGGCACATAGTTTAAGCTCATTGAACATTTCCTGATGAGCGACAATGCGGCTGTATCCTGATGATGAAAGCAGGGTTAGCCAGGCAGGACAGGTGGCGGGGATGTGGTAGGGAGGGGAATTCTGGGTAAAGGGAACAGCAGGTACAAAGGCTGGGTGAGAGGCAGGAGAGAGAGGAGACTGGAGGAAATAGAACTATCCAACGTGGCTGGAGCATAACATAGGCGAGTGCCTTAGTCCATTCAGGCTGTTTAACAAAGTACCACAGACTAGGTGGCTGAGAACCAACAGAAACTTCTTCCTCACAATTCTGTGAGTTGGAAGTTTAAGATCAGGGTGCCAGCTTGGTCAAGTCCGCGTGAGAGGCCTTCTTATAAGTTGCCTTCTGCCCACATTTCACTGTGCCCTTCATGCTGGAAGGGGCAAGGGAGTGCTCTTGGGTCTCTTTTACAAGGACACTAACCCCATTTCGAGGCCCCCCCGCTCGTGACCTCAGCACCTCTCAAAGGCCCCACCTCCTCACGCCGTCACCCTGGGCTTGGGATTCCAGCGTAATTTCACGGGGGACACATTTGGTCCACAGCAGTTCGTGTGTGCTGGGAGGGGCATAAATCAGGAGAGAAAAGCACCAAGGATGGGCAGGGGTGAGATCATAGATTTTATGCCAGACTTAAGAGTTTGAACTTATCAGAAAGGTTTGGGGCAACAGCTTCAGTTTTGAAGCAGGAAAATAAAACAGGCTGATTGTGGAAAGATGGCTCAAGGCTGCGGGTTAGAGGATGGGCTGGAGGAAGACAGGCCCGGAGCATGGGGGGCAAGCGGGCTCTGAGCTGGGTGACCAATGAGGAGGTGGGGGCAGCGGAGGGGCAGCTGCGCGGGACACATGGAAGCTACCTGGGAGTTGTGGAGGGTAAGGAAGGCCAAGGGTGGTGCTCAGGTCTCTGATCTGGGTAACCACGGGAATATTCGTGAAGCCTGATGAGACAGGCACTATGAGAGGCACCCCGGGTTCTGGGATGATGAAACTAGAGGATGGGTTTGGATGTCCTACATTTGGGGTGCCTGTGATTCTGGGGTGTGGGGGATAGAAGGGGCACTGAGGAAGTAGGACAGAAAGGTGTGTAAACGGGGAGTCTGGCCTGGGGTCACCGCGGACGGCGATCATCCAGAAGCAGGAGGAGAAGTGCAGGACAATTCAACAGACGGGAGGAAAGATCTTGAGAAGACCTTGGTCACAGAGCCCAATGCGAAGATCACGTGACACCAAAAAAAGGGAAACCCACATGGCGATTCACCAACAGAGGTCAGAGGGTGTTCAGCAGAAGGTTGGGGAAGGGTAAGGAAGCAGAGGGGCCTGTGCTCACTGCTCTTTTAAGCAGCTTTAGTGTACAGGCTGGATTGTAGGATGGTGTTGCAGTACTTGTTTGTTTTGGGGTTTTTTTTTTTTTGGATGGGAGAAGCTCAATCCTAAGGCAGTGTGTTTATAACATTCTTCCTGATGTGGATGATTCATGAATTTAAAAGGTGTGGAGTGACAAACAGGAACCCAGCTTTCTTGAGGGATTGGTGGCCCCCTTGGCCAGCTCTGGGGGCCTCATCATCTCACCAGCCCTTGGCCTCTGGGTGCTGGACAGCTGCTTTCCCCATTGACGGTATGAATAGCTGGCACGTAAGCTCAGATCTTAGGCCTGGGTGTTTTGTTGTTGTAATTGTTTTTTTAGGGTACTCTAATACTTACTCTGCAAAAAGGATGGCAGCCAGCAAACAGCATCTTTCTGCTGGACACAGTGTCCCCGCGCTGGCAGATGAGGGCCTGCCTTTCTGCTGATAGTGAGTCTCAGCCTGTGCTCATGGAAACCACTGGTATTACTCTGAAGGAGGTGACCAAAAAAGATAACACAAGCACAAAACAAAGCATATTTGAAAAAGAAAAGATACATAATAAGAAAATAGAAAAGATTTTACCAGAGAGGAGAAATGCAATATTTTAATGACAACAATCGGAGCAGACATCTGGCTACAGCAACAAACTAACTGAGCCAACACAACCCATCCTGCTACAGACACCTAGGAAAGCTATACAAATAGAACACACAATTATTTTTAAAGTCATACAGCTAAGTTTAAAAGAAAGGCAACCAAATGAAAAGATAACCAAAAGAGGCTCATACTGACACAGTTGTTACTTCTGAGGGAGGAAGAAGGGGAAGGTGTGCTGGTCTTATGTCCAATGTACTTTTTTTTTTTTAAGATTTTATTTATTCACTCATGAGAGACACAGAGAGAGAGAGGCAGAGACACAGGAAGAGGGAGAGGGAGGCTCCACGCAAGGAGCCCGATGTGGGACTTGAACCCGGGAATCCGAGATCACGCCCTGAGCTAAAGGCAGGTGCCCAACCACTGAGCCACTCAGGCATCCCAACCTTTTATTAAAAAAAAAAAAAAAAGGCAAATTTTGAATCTAATGTGGTAAAAGCACCTGTTCCATCTGAGCAGTGGGCACATGAATGTGTATTATAGTGTTCTATAGTGAACCAACTATATGCTTGAAAAATTGGGGAAGTTTTATTTTTTATTAAAAAAAAAATTGTCAACTCAATTTTCCCCTGTTATTCCTTTTTCTAACTGGAGGGAAGATAAGTTATTATTGGGTAGTTGGCACATAGTGGACCTAAACGTGTTTTCTTCTCTGTGTCATACAGTATCATTCTTGACATAGGCTTTTTTCCTTCCTCTAATAATGCCCCTCCCACATCTTTCTCAGCCAGTAAAACACTTCCTCCCAAACCCAAGTGCCAGCTCCTCTGCACAGCTCTCCCCAACTCTTCCCAGGCTCCCCGCCCCCTTCAGATTCCAAAGGCCCTTTGTGCATGGCTTGAATAAAGCACTTACTGTACTATATGGTAATCATTTATTAGCTTCTTGAAGCCAAGGGCAGTGATTTATTTTGTAGTTACCCAGCACATGGGTAGGAACTCATTAAATAATTGTGGAATGAACAGTTCAAAGACAAAATACAAAATATATTACAATGTCCATCTACATATAATAGGAGGCCTGCTATCAACTGGCCTTCCGGGGCCTTCCTGACTGTGAAGCAAATTGAGTTACTGAAGCTGTCTGTCGTGCTTGTCAAGATAAATGCATGGAAGGGATGTGCCGGCAGGCAGCTCGGCTGCTGTGTCCATACTCATGGCCCAATTTCAGCACAGCCCTGCATCTCAAAATGGGGTCATTGAATCTGCCATCACAGCCTAAGGCCTTCTAGTGAGAAAGCACCAAGACAGGACTTCCTTGGACGTGTTCAGCCTGGCATCTTTGTGCAACAGTGCAAGTTTAGAGCGGCTTCCTCCACAATTGTTCATGACAGAGCCTAGAAGAGCCTCTGGAAGCATACTTCACAGTTCCCTGGAGTTTGGAATCATGGCACAGAAATCTAGTGGGAGTCCCTGTGCTCTGCTATGGATACCATATACTAATTTAAAGCTTTTGTTCTGTTTTTTTAAAGGAAGTGTTATGCCCAATATGGGGCTTGGACTTGCAACCCCGAAATCAAGAGTCACATGCTCTATCAACTCAGCAAGCCAGGCACCCCTAAGTTTGTTTTAACTGTCTTCCAAAGTGCCTACAATGTGACTACATTTTGTTTTAAATAATTTTTAAGCAGTTAAAAGAGTCAATGACTCCTTAGAATATTACCATCATATTGAAGAATCCTTCAATTTAAAAAAAAAGGGGGGGTATCACCTCTCATGGTGGGAAAGGCCCGGTGTTCAGTTCTATAGACAGAATTTAAAGCCTCTGGAGTTAGCAAACACACCCACACACAACACACATACGTATTTTTAAACTACAGTTTAATCATTTTTAAAGACACACAAATTAGAAAAAAACATTTATATGTAAGTTAAAAACATCTTTAAAACCCAGCAATAAGCCAGCAGTGCAGCGCTGAGGAGGACAGAGACTGGAAAAAAATGAGCAGTAATGAAATCATCACATCACAGTGTAACTGACACGGGGGTAGTTTAAACTTAGAACCATACAACAAGAACTAATTTATGGATCTGTTGAAAAATAACACCTCTTTAAAAAAATATTTTGGAATAATAAAAACAAAAAGCACAGGACGCCACGTTCTAGTCTCACCCAGGGAAGGCAGACGAGCACTGTAAATACTGGCTGCAGAGCTGGGGCCCTCCCTGTTTGGGCGACACTGTCCAACTACTCCCAGGCAGGGATCAGGATACAGCTCTTAAAGGAAGGCAGGAATGAACTCACACAATCTCACTCTTCATGTGGAAGGGTTCTCTTGTTTCACCTGAATTATTCTTACTTTCATTCCTACTGCTTTATAGAAGGGTGCCCTTCTGGTTTGGAGAGGCGGTCGTGCCCCGGTGCCCAGGTGCCAGGGATGGAGGCTGGCTTGGAACATGTTTGGTTGGGGGGGAGGCTGGATTCCTTCCTCTTTGTGACAAGAAGCCAGGGCAAATGTACTTTGTTGACAAATCTGCACATACAGAACCAAAAATACTTCAAATTGGGAAGAGGCCTATCTTCTAAGTCTGTCAAACTCTTTTACATGTGTTTGTCTTTGAGCAAGGAAGGACAAAAAGGGATACTACCAAATTAATTTCTCAAAGAAGTTACCCCAAACAGAGACTGGGCAGGACACAGTCATTTACAACTCCGGTAAAAGGCAGCCAGTCACTTTTTCCATCTCAAACGTGTTCTTAGGAAAACGGCTAGTCATTCTACTGATGTTGCTCTGTGTCTTTCGGTTTTTCATTATTTTATTTCCATTTCTTTTCACAGTAGCAAAAATCTGGTAAAACATGCATCATTGAGTGAGCTTTAGACAGTGATTTCGCATGGATCTTTATATTATTCTTTATAGAACTATATAGTCTTGGGGTTTTTTTGATTTTGCCTTACAAAAGGGTTACCAGAAGACAACGAGTATAGTTAGTTTTAAAGGTAAGACAAATTACTCGGCAAAGAAGTGTGTGTCTTCAGGCTTCCACTCCAGAAAGTCCTCCCTATCAGTAACCTACAGAGCTTGTCAGTTGTTTACTAGGGTTTCCATATTAAAAATCTATTAAAATAAATATTATTTCAAAACATATAAAAACATTAATAAGCAGCCCACCGATTAAAATGTAATTGGCTGCATCCTCTGCAACGAGAGCCTCAAAAAAGCAGCTTAGTCATTGATTTTAAGAGCATTCCTACAAAATACCAACGTGTAAGATTTCATTTTAAATTTTCTTCTGTAATGAGGGTTACTGTAAATCGATTCGAACACATGGTGCTGCAGAAACACTGTACAGACCTCGACACGCTGATCATTCAAATCCAGGTTTCAGGTGCAACCTAGCAAATCTCTTCCTTCACCATCAGGAGCATGCATGCTCTGGTACAAACCGGTCTTAGAAGGACCACTGCAGAAAACAGAACTTCCTGCATCTTAGATACCTGTAGCAATGATAAGCCATTCACTAAATGTACACTGGGTTCAGAGTAAGAGTTTAATAAGGTACTTGAGGGCAGTTAAGATTACATTTCACAGTGTTATGTAGAATTCCGCACCTATGTTAAATCTGATGTACTCAATTTCAGCCAAGATAGACTAGGGTGGCTGAGGAAACCTCCATAAAATACTGGCTTATATTTAAAACTCCGGACAAATCCTTCATTGACATCACAGTAATGGGCACCATTCCGAAACAATTATTCTCCCCAGTAATCTTTTTCTTTCAATCATAACATAGAACTCTTACAGTCAATTAACTAACAATCTGAAAGTTTATAACAAGGAAACAAAACAGTATAAATGTCCAGAGCTGCTCATGAATATACAAATTAAAATTTACAAGGTAGGAATTTCAAATAGGAAAAACTTTTTTGTCCTAAATGTAATCTAGTCCTTGAATAAAAGTATACATTTTGTAATTATTTTAATGGCAAAATTTTAATGTCATTTCTTTTGTAGTTTAAAATGTGCAAACTAAATTAAATGTGCCTTAACTATCTTTGAATGAAATAATATTTGAGAAGTTACATGATGGTAAGATCCTGTCCAGTAAACTTGATGGTTTGTACTAACATTTTCTAGCGTAGAGCACCTTCAGCTTCACCTAGCACAACCAACCAAAGAAGCAGAGAAAGCAAAAGAGGAATAGGTTGCCTTCAATAGAGACCATTTCATTTTCAAAAGTTCTCTTTAAGGGCTACATTTAGGGGAAATGGTATGGTGCCACGCCTTCTGATTTAACAGACTGGAAGGTTTTCCTCTGTTGCCAAGAAAACCTTTTGAAAAGTCAGGGCTTTGAGCTCAATAAAAATAAATAACCACGATAACAGTTGTGATTGTGAATCTGCCTTTGTCCATGACTCTTACAAATCTTGCTAATGGCTTCCACTCATTACAAACACAACTGGTCATAAACTTACGGACCTGATCCTTTAATTTCTTATTAAGGAACTTTCATTTAGAAGTCAAGTAACTTGCTCAAATCCCAACTGATTAATAAAAGAGCCAGATGAACATCCAGGTCTTCTCCCAGGGCAACGAGTGCTTCAATGAGAGTTACCTTTGCTTTTTTAGAACCATTCTCTTTTACTGCAAATTTTTCTGAAAACTGGTATCTGTGGAAATCCTGTATGTGAATGTCACACATGGCAGGGGTTGATGACACAAATACTTTTTAACTAAAAGTATGGTGGTAGCCGGACATTGTTGAAGCCAAATAAACCCTCTCTATTAGGCTAGATGTTTTAGAAGGTAAATACATTTCCCCAATTACCCTGAGTTCCAATAAAAACGCTTTTTTTTAAAAACTGAGGATAAGTTACTTGTAAAATGGTGATAGCTGACATACATCAAATTAACTGTTACTGATTTAAGAAAATGAAACTGAGGGAAGAGTAATTATTTTTGTTCAATTTTTTTTTTCCCTGAGTAGTATAATAATGAACCTGAACCAAAAGTCTAAGTATGATGGTCACAGATCATCTCTGGAGTGATTTCATGACAACTAAAGGGTGGAGAAATAATATAAATATGTACTGCATCTTGTTCTGTTGATTAAAAGAGCAGGGAGCACATAGTACAATGAATCCCTTTATACTTAACAGTATGTAGAGATATACACCAGTTTTCAAATCTTCTACTCTAAGTAGAAGGGAAGCATTAATCCTTGTAACACTCCAAGCAGATATATTTGTTTTGTAGAACACAAAAAGTTTCTTCTTGAGGAGAAAAGTCAAGTTGAGAATTAGAATTATTTCTTTAGCTTTTCTTCTAGGTTACAAACTTATTTTAATCCCTCCAAAATTAGAGAAAAGCTATCCAAAACCCATTTCATACCAAAAAAAAAACCCCAAGAAACAAAAATACAAAACTTAGTTGATCCAGGGGACGAAAATCAGTCAAATTGTATAGATAATGTATTATCTTCAAAGGAACTAGAGAATTCTTAGTCATCTTGCTCTCTGCAATGACAGCGTCATAAAACAGGTAACAGTGATTTTAGGTTTTGAGGCTGAGAAATGACACAGGTAATAGAAATAAATAGTGATTATTTATAAATGGCCACTTGGGCTGAGAAAGAGTTTTATTAAGTTTTCTTGTTTTTACTTACGACATGTCTAGACTTGTCCTTTAAACCCTAAATTTATCTACCTTTTTTTAAAGTAGTTATCAGATCTCTGCAGCATTAATTAAGGAGATCTTTTAGGGGCAGATACTTTCCATGATTATTCTTTTCTATCCTCTCAAACCCCACAGCTGGCTTAATTTCAGTGTGTGGGAAAACAGAGAAAATTTATTTAGCTACCTCTCTCTTTCTGGGAAGTAACAGGATTTGGCTAACCTCGGCAGGTGGAAAAAATTTACCTTTAGAAAAATAAAAACATCTTACATAATCAAAGACTAGGATATTTCTAAAGTTCTAAAAAAGATCCACTGATATTTTTGCTGATGAGGACCTCAAAAATTCCTGGTATAGTTGTTGTTCTTTCTTCTTTAAATGAAAAACCACAGAGCTTAAGCCAGATGGCTGTTCTGCAGTAATTGCATTTGCAAACTTATTCACGACAAAAATTAAAAATATATATATATACTCACCATAGACAATTTGCATTTCATTGAAAATTTAAGGCAAGAAAGGAAATAAAGTGGTCAAATAAAGGTGGAGTCAGAAGGCCCCGCTCACCTCCTCTCTCACCTCCAAGTCTTGTGGCTGAAGCCCATACCAGGGTGGCCTCGCCGCCCACTCTTCTGCTTTCAGCCACTGCGGCCACCCCAAGACTGTGGGGTTAACAGAGACATCTGATAATTCAAGGTGAGATTAACTGTGGTGAAAATGGCCTATATGCTAGAAGCATGTTTTTTTCCTACTCATAGAACCTAAAACTCATTAAAAAGCGTTAAGAGCCAAATTTGAAAGTGAGAATTTAAGAGTTTGGAAACAAATTTCTTTTATTCTCTAAAAAGGTGGGTCAGACCCGATGACTGTAAGTTTTCATTTCCCTAAAACATTCCCAATTATGACTTAAGCTGTCAAGGATAAGGAAGCGATTAGACAGATTGTTACCTTAACCCAGTGATTTCTCCTACACAGCCCTCGTACCATCTACCACTATTATTTTCCTAATCTTGCCATAATTCTATATGATTTTTGCCTGGCAAATTTCATTTAAAAGTCCAACATATTAAAAAGTCATTACACTTTTACATCTTACAGAATCAAAAAGAACTCAGATACATGAAGAGGAAAAGCACTTCTGCTGAGCACCTGGTCCGTGCCCTGCCCCAGCTGCCACCAGCTCCAGTCCACATGGTGCTTTCTTCATCCATGCCTGCCTGCCTGCCTTCCTTCCTTCCTTCCTTCCTTCCTTCATCATCTTCTCTTGTTCTCTTTCCTTTTTTTTTTTTTTAAGAAAATAAGTTTAAAATATCGCATTACCAACCTTTAATTATGTTGAAGAAATTCTCCCTTGATGGGCTCTGACCAACACAAAGTAATTAAATTCTCCAGGAAAATAAGCTACCTATAATTTGGCATCCCTTTCTGTTTAGTTTCACTATGTACAATGGTCATTTCAGGTACTTTAAGAAAACCCTTCAAATACTGAGATGTTTATTGCATTTTTAAAGTGTCCACGATCTTAAATATCCTGTTTCAAATTCCTCTGGAATTCCTTTACAAGACCATGACATCAAATATTGAAATAGCGTTCTTACAATATTACACTTGAAAATACCGTTTAGGAACAATATGGTAGGAAATAGAGGGTTTAAGGCAAGACATTCATTTGGAAAAGTTAATTTTTGTCCATCCTCCAGATTGACACGGTTACCCTTTCACCCCATTAGTGCCTTGGGATATGCAACATACATTCAGCAAGAGGGGCACACGTACCACCCTACAACATCTGCAGAGGTCCTGAGTGCCCATTGAGATCATGGAAATATTTTTATATAAGGCGTGGCCCCCAGGGACATGGCATGGGAGGGGTTATTCGCTCCATTCCCAATCTGGTATACTGGAAACTCCCCATCTAGATCTGTCCCATTTGCCCCCCACTTCATCTCTTTTCAAACGAACACAAATCCCTCGAAAAGGTGCTAAGATTGGTTTCTGTTAACAGAGACAAAATAGCCATCAGAGTGTTTTCCCCTTCATTGCTTTAATGATGAATGTCTAGAGGCTATTTCTTGATTCTGATTGCAAACATTGTTTGTTGTGGAAAAACTATTCTGTCCCAAAGAATTTTCTCTTTCATCGAACTTTCTGGATGGCGACAGCTGCACATTTTCATGTGTAGTCTTTCCTCTTTGAGTTTTTTTCACCGGCAGCAACAATAATATTAAGATCCCAGCAATGTGCAGGCAGTAATACCAGGAGCTAAGAGCAAAATGGACAAAGTTGACTTTATTAAATTTTGAGAATTAATCCTTAGCAACGGCACCCTTGTCAAAATGTCACATGCACCATGGAGGATGTGCAGATTTACTCCGTTAATCTTGCATTCCGGCCCCCCTCCCCCAACCCCACCCAGAGATGAAGCTCTCCAGCGTCTGCCAGTGGGTATTTATAAAGCACCCTATAAACCCAGGCCACTTATAAGCACGATACTAGCTATCATATTACATTCCTTTGTAAGGGTCATAAGTCCATGGCTGCACAGAACAAAAACAAAAAGGTACTTATTAGCAGCTGCAGTGACCTGAAAATAATCTCTCAAATCCACAGAACTGAATATTGAGAGCGAACAAAGAGGACGCAGAGCTGGTAAAGACCTTAATACTCTGGCCTCCTCTGCTGTGTATGGTCCCTAATTAAGTTACAAATTTTCCAGTGATGTGAGTAACAGATAACACTGCCTCTTAATGGCCACTGTCACATAATGAAGGAAGGCCATCTTATTAAAAATATTATTACAAGCATCATTCTTGAAATCAAATATAAATCAAATATAAATCAAATGTGACCTAGGCTGCTTTTACAGTTGTAAATTCAAGGGAGTATGAACAAAGTGTACTTCCGATAGAAAAATCTAACCAACAGCTCAATCACATTTAAATATATGTAATAGTTTTGTGAAAAGGGGAATTTTAGCTGGAGTTACTTGGTGTCTTTCTATACAAGTAACGCCATAGTCAGTGCAAAAATTTGTGACCACATTCTCTATGCTGTCGTTCTAAATGCTGGGGTAATGAAAACTTTATAAAAGGTGAAGTTTTTGATCTCCAAGATATCACTAACACGTTGAGAGTGGAATCTGGTGGGTGGGCGAGAGAATACAGAGATCAAGCATGGAATTGAAGACGAGAATTTCTATGATACAGAGAAGACAAAGTACTCGGGAAACGTAAAAGAGTAAGAAGGGAACAAATTCTTGAAATAGAAGTAATTTATTTTTCTTTTGACGAAAGCAATTAAGAGAATTCACAATTCCTTGTAAAGAACGAGCTACACTTTTTTCTTTTTTTAAAACCACTCTGTCATATTCTCTATTGTTCATCTTATTTCAAGCTGCCCTATCCTTTCGTCTCTGGAGTTAACAGTCTGGCGGCCTGAACTCTTGGTGGGCAGACCTTACCAACACTTACTCATGATTATCGGAGGATGTATTTTGCTTCCGCTCCCAGAATATCCCCAGTGACTCACACGCCTCTGCTCTAACACCTCAACCCCTATACCTTGACCCCAGAGCAGGGGTGAGCAAACTCTAGCCCGTGGCCACATCTAGCCCTGACGTCACAGCTTTAACTTGAGGCATAACTGACCTGTAACATTATGTTAGCCTCAGGTGTACAATATAATGATTTGATAGATGTACATATAGCAAAGAAAAAAAAAGATCACTGTGATAAGTCTAGTTAACATCCAACTATAAAAAGAACAGCTATACTTCCAGTTAAACCTCTTGGAGAGATCTGAGGTGGGGGTTACCCAGCTGATACTTCTCTGTCTTTATCACACTCATCTCAGGGGTGAGTGGTGTGAATCATTCCATAAAAAACTTGAGACCTCTTGGTTTAAAATGAAAAAGTAACCACAGAGAGTAAGGCTGTGGTGCTATTTTTCTATGCTACCCAATGGCAAAGCGCTTGCTCTTAAAAACAAAGTTATTCCCCCTGGCATATATTTGTAAGAGTGACACTTACCTGTAAAACATGAATGATGGTTTTATGGAAAGAAGTACAAATGGCACAACTGTATAACTTATTGCTATTTGAGTCATTATCCACGTTAAAACATCATACAATAATTTAAGTTGGGGAGGTTCGATGAAATAATGTCTAAAGTTATTTCTCATCTGAAATAAAGAAACAAAAATATTGGCTTGGTCTTTAACATTGCTTATAAAACTACAATTACTGCATCCAACTGTTTCAAGCATGTGGAGTGACTGAAATTGTCACACATTGCTGGTGGGACATCGGAAATGGTGCCACCACTACGGGAGAAGTTGGTTCAGGAAAAACAAATACACATATGTATAAAAAATATGGAGAGCGCAAAATGTGGGAATCTGGGTAGAGGGCATGTGGGAGTGCTTTGCAACTTTTCGGTAGATCTAAAGTTGTATTCAAATTAAAAGTTTCTAAAAAAAAATGTT
Source organism: Canis lupus baileyi (assembly GCF_048164855.1). Classification (NCBI taxonomy): domain Eukaryota; kingdom Metazoa; phylum Chordata; class Mammalia; order Carnivora; family Canidae; genus Canis; species Canis lupus. The sequence continues at coordinate 59,136,014 of NC_132849.1, read as the reverse complement.
AAAAACAACACTCTTCGAGTTCCTCAAATCATATTTGGTAAACTATAATATATAAATAAAGTTCTGTTTTCACTTCTTCTGCTACACTGAGATATCTTTTCCTCTTCTTTAAACTCTGCATTTGTGAGAGACAGATGGCTCTCGATACCCTGAGCTTAGGTCAAAACACACTTATCAGAATAAATGGCAACAACGAACATTATTCTCAAAATAGGTGTTTCCTAATCACCACTCTTGACACATTTTTTTAGCTTCCAAAAAAGTCAAAACATTGCAGTTTTGAAATATGTAAACTTAACCAACCATTATTTCCTTTTTTCAACTCTGTTCCCTGCTTTGTCTAACGTGGTCAGAGGTGAAACACGGCCCTGCTATGAGGATGCCACCAAGTTTTCCAGAAGTAACCTGGTATATGGTTAACGGCTCTCCCATGTAGAGACCATGGTTCCCAGTGGCGGGAACAGACCCTGGCACCCACCACGTCTTGCCCGGATCACCGCCACAGCAGCTACCTGCCCTCTTCCCTTCCGATCACAGATGGCAAATCAATCCTCCTGAAGCACGGCTTTCGGCATTCCATCCCTCTGCTTACAAACCTCCTCTGACCCCCAGGTATGCAGACAGAAAGAGCATTAGGCCCGTCCCCAGGCTGGTGCCCAAATCCTGCTATGATTGCCCTCCCCCTGCTCCCCTGCACTCCCTTTGCCTTTCCAGAATTATCCACGATTTAGGAATTCACGACGTCTTTGCTTCAGCCAGATTTACTTGTCATTTAATACACCAGGTACTTTCAAACGTGGTTCTGTTAATGTCATTTATGTGCCTAGAACGTCATGTTCCTCCCCCATCATGCTTCCCTCACTTTTGAAACAACGTTTATCTTTTCAAAGCCCAAATCCAAACTTTCCTAACGAGGCCGTCTTGGGTCAACCCAACCAAAAGGATTTCTTTCACCTCTGAACAACTCCTTTACTTACTACAGAACCCACAGGATGTATCACATATGCCCCGTGGTGTTTGCGTACTCACATGTACATATACCTTATGCCCCAATCAGGCCACAAACAAGCAGAAGGTACAGCCCTTAGAGTTAGCGCTTCTTGGAGTTTTCCCTCATACACCCCCCCAAGGTACCTGACAACTGAATAAATATCTGCTAGTTTGTTAAATGAAGGCTTCTCGCCTGTAAGCGCTGCACGCAGCCGGTTCAGGCACCATCTCTGTCATGTCACTTTCTTCTGATGGACTTTCAAGGACTTAAACTAAATGTCCTTCTTTGCCCACCCATGTCAGCAACCTCATTTCTCAACTGTTTCCCAAAATATCACCCTGGGTTCCAACCAAGGACTGTGTCCTGCTTCCAATGTGGTGCCCACCACCCCAGGGATGGCCCACCCAGTTTTCTACACCCAATTGTACCCCACTCTTCATCTAAAAGATGACTCTCAAAGGTGACCACTTTCAGGAAACATTTCTAAAGTAAACCCACCCTTCTGATCACCTTTATTTAACTCTGTTTTTAGCTCTCGTTCAGAAAATTCCGTAAAGACAATGAATGCTCTGTGGGTACCTCCCACGTGCCAACTCTTCCCCTCAGATGAACCAAGTGTGGAGCCCCTGGGAGCACTCAACAAACACGCCAGGTGCACGCCTCACTTGTGGCCAGAGTAGAGCACCGACTGGGGCCCAGAAACAGGGTCTGCCTAGGGAGGGTGTCCTCAGCCACTTACACCAGCCAGTTCAAGGGGACTGCACTGAAGTATGAAACGGAATTCGGGATACTTACGGCTCGCGCTGCCAGCGTCATCACCACTCCTGTTAGAAATGTCAGATAATATCCTGGGTACACCCCGTGCCAAATGGCAGACAGAATGAACGTCTGGATGGTTGGACTCAAGGAGGCTCGTTCATAACACACCCTAGAAACCAGAAAACCACAGGGAGCCAAGAGGAGTGAGTGATCAGAGTTTAGATAGTCCACAGTGATCCTTCTTTTCTTATCTGACAGGACACAGAGTAATCAGGAAAATAGCCGTGGCCTAATGGCAGCAATAACTTGACCTGTGACATCAGGGAGGTGACAGCTGCAAAATATTCCTATTTCTTTAGGAAAATAAACTTGACTTTCATCTCTTTGTGGTATATGTAATAGCTAAAATAATCATTGCCAAGTGGTTAGAAATCTACACGATTCACCAAAAAACCTTTAATATTAAATATATTTTATGTTAGTTTATTATTTTCTTTAATGATTTTTATTTAATTAAGAACTTTCAACTGACCTAGTAATATTTCTTTCTGGCAAGTCTGGAGTCGCTCAGTCTAAAATTTCCCTTGGTAACAGAATAGAGGACTCAGATGAAAATAAGATTTTTCCAAAGATATCAAATTTATTTATTTCTCTATGCCCAGCGTGGGGCTGGAACTCACGACCCTGAGATCAAGCATCACGTGCTCCACCGACTGAGCCAACCAGGTGCCCCCAAAGGTGTCAAATTTAAAATATAACAATAACAAAAAGCACACAACAGATCTGCTCAGAGAATCTGCAGCCACTCGGGAGACTGCAAAGTATCGTGTGATGGGTATTTCAAGGGATAAAGATCCTCAACTTAGGGCAGCCCTGGTGGCTCAGCAGTTTAGTGCCGCCTTCAGCCCAGGGCGTGATCCTGGAAACCTGGGATCAAGTCCCACATTGGGCTCCTTCTATGGAGCTTGCTTCTCCCTCTGCCTGTGTCTCTGTCTCTCTCTCTTTCTCTCTCTGTCTCTCATGAATAAATAATATCTTAAAAAAAAAAAAAAAGATCCTCAACTTGTCACAAAATAAAAGACATTCCCCAGAAAAGGCTGCTTTCCACAGAACATGCTTAGTGCTGTACCGTCACAGGGTAAATATCTCATAAAATAAACTCGAGGTAGACACCCATGTCTCATTGGGAACATGGAGACAGAGTCGCTGGGAGTTTCTATGCAATTTCCTAATGTTGCTGGGCTTGGGCTGCCTGTACGGACCTCCCTCCTCGTCCTTGTCCTTAGCCAACTCCTAGCCCCTGATCCCAGCACCAGGAAGCCCCTCCCCGTGCCCACCTGCCCCTGCTCACTCTCCCTGCTGCTCCTCACTACAGGGAAAGGCACCTGTAGGGGACGCTGCTGTGCATCTGACAAGCTCCTGAACTCTCTGGCTGAGGAGGCTGGGCCTTTTTGTCTGCCGGACTCATCTTTGTGTCCTGTGCCTAACAGGACATTTGACAGAAACATATGTCAAATGGAAATATTTTAAAACTGGAACTGTTCTGGAAACTCTAGGGAATCTGCATAGTGGTTGTGTGGCTACTTTGTTTTTATTTAACCACATCTCCAGTGAATGAGAGGAGGACACTGATGATCTCAGGCCTCGGAAAGATGCTCGGGAGGGCGGCTGAGAGGCCAGCGATAACTGTATCTACCACCTGGGCCGGAAAGTTCTCGTGTTTGATAGACTCTTGCTGCGGGAGGATGTTAACAGTGTTTCCTGGCTAACATCGAGGTCACAATGTCACTCAACACAGTGTTAATTTAATCAAGAATCTAACTCAGTGAAGCTCAAGTATTAGATACCGTGGCACAGCTCCTGAAGGCACATACCTTTTGAGCCAAAGAGCCGTTTGAATATTCCAATTATCAAGAAACATCTTGAAACTTGTTGACATCTGAAAAACAAAAGAACTTTTTTCCTTTGGCCAACAAAATAACGAAGCTTGAAATATAAGTAATAATGTTTTATTGTGCTAAAAATGTGTTACTTGGCATTGATGGTCATGTACTGGTCTCTTTTCTTAATATTGCTTTTCTAATACAGTAACATCATTGTGGAACTGGGATTTGGGTATTGTAAAAGCCATCTATAAGATAAATGGATTATCACCATTTTCTCCTTATATGTTATCAGGGTCGTCATGGAATTATCCCGAAGACATTCCCAATATGTAAATGACCTTTCAGGGCCCCTTTAATGACTCTTTCACTGGGGACTGGACCCATCCCATCAAGCCACAGTCTCTCAATTCCCCACCTCTATGCCTCTTCAGCCACCATCTATGACCACCCAGAACCTTGGCCCCACTTGGAACTACCACCATCTTCCCACCCTTCTAGGCTCATCACACAAGCCTCCCCCATAAAAGCTTCCTCTAGACGTCAAAGGTTCCTCTGGTCCCCTATCTCTCCTTCTTCCCTCAATAACTATCCCCTCCTGCGTCTTCACTTCCTTCCCACTGTGTAGATTCCATGATCCACTATTTACTATCCCCATCAAAATTCTTGATGTGTTTGTTTCTTTTTCCTTTTAACTCACCTACCTATCAAAATCCTAACCCCAGATCAACCACACTTTCCACCTTCCCTACTCATAACCTGTGAATTCGCGTGCAGAATATCACAATACTGGAGACTTTGGTCCTAAACCCATACTTCTTGCTATCAGTTGAGCCTCAACCTTGCAGGTAATCCTTGTTTCCCTACACAGTTCATTCTCCTCTTCCTAAAAACAGCTATTAGATTGAACCATTTTAAATTGTTTTTTTTTTTTTTTTTGGTAAGTCAAAAGCAGGTAAAAATCAGCAATCCCATGAGATCCCAATGAATACTTCACAAGTTCCCCCCTTTCTTATCTCTGGTCCTATCACTTTTTCCCACTTGCTCTCCCACCTTCACAACAGGTAACTTTGCCTCCAATTTATCGAGATGACATAAACCATCAGACTCCAACATCTCATATCAAAATTACAAAGTCAGCTGCCTCCACACATCCCTTTCTCTGTCCCTGGTTCCTCTTCCACTTGGACAATCCCTGCACCTGTCTTCTTATATCCCCTCCCTCCACCTTCCTAGGGACCTCATGTGTCCATCAGCCTCTCTCCCCCTCTACCATATTTTCACACAGTCTTCAAATACTCTAACTGGTAAACATGTGTCAATCTCTCCATTTTATTTTTTTTTAATTTTTTTTAATCTCTCCATTTTAAAACAAAATTAAACAAAACAAAAATCCCTCCTTCAACTACTTGTTCTCCTCAGCTATGACCTTATCTCTACCCTCCTTCCTTATACAGGTAATAAATGCCTTCGGATTATATAACCTGGCTTTAATGTCTATCCCTCCCTGGAAACTGTTACTGAAATCATCAATAAACTCCCGCGTTGTTAGAGCTGATGGCACTCGGGAGTCCTCCTCTTACTGCACATCTTCAGCAGCATTTAACGCTGATTTCCTTTAGAAAAACTAACTCCTTTGTTCTTTACTTTCTCTTATCCTGTGCATTCTCAACAAGAGTGATACTGCTCCCAAGAGGATAAAAACCAGTTCTTAGGAGCAAAAAAGTCTTACTCTTCTCACATATAAAGCACATGTATACATAGAGTACACACACGGATATTAACGGTTCATGGGGGGTTGATTAGGAAACACATGTCTCAAAGTCTCTGTAGGTCCAATAATGAACACAAGAGTTAGAAACACTGCCACATATTTATACATTCATCAATTTCCAAAATTGGCCATTTTTTTCTTCCCCTTCCCCATTTATTACTGACATTACTATGAGAATTTCAGAGCAAATGCCAGATGTCTTATTTCACCTGTAAATAGTTCAAAATTTATTGGACTTTTAAAAAACCAAGATCAGACCTAACAAAACGAAGTATTACTCTTTAACATCATCTAATACTCATTTTGTGTTCAAATATCCCTGATTGTTTAAAAACATGTTTTCCCAGTTGTCTGTTCAATCGAGGCCCAAACACGGTGCACACAGTGCGTTTGGCTAAAATCCCTTTTAATCTCGAAGAGTTCCTCTCTGACCCCGGCTTTTCCCATGTCCTTTATTTGTTGAGAAAAATTGGGTCATTTGTCTTGTAGAATTTCCCACTTCTGGATCTGGTGTGTTTAACTTATTTCCCTAAACTCTACACTCCCTCTAAATTTAGCAAGATCAAGAGACCTACTCGGGTTTAAGCATCTCGGCAAATACTTGAGAGACGGGGCTGTATCCCCCCTGGCATCACACCCACGGGCGCTTAGCGACCGACTGTCCCACTTTTAGGGACGAACCCTCAGTGAAGCTAAGGTGCATTGGTGGGTCCATCCTAACCCATTCATTATAAACCTGTCTGTCAACCCTTCACCTTAAGTTTTAGGGATTTCTACCCTTGGATTAATTCTCCCAGGTTGGCAAACTGATGTCCCTTTTTGGTTTTCTTCTTCTCTCTCTGGCTCCTCCTCCTGACCTGCCTCTTCCTCTCCCAGTCTGTAAGCACAGGTGCTCCTGTGGAGCAGGGGGGTACAGAGGGGTGTGGGAGGTTTGGGGGGTGTCTCATCCCTTCTGGGTCTCTCAGTGCTCTCTCATGACTACTCTCTGGTTTCTCCCAAAACTTGAAATGCTACACGCTGACAGTTCCCCAATTAGGATCTCGAGCTCAGCAGTTGAGGCTAGTGCCTGGTCATTTATGTGCCTGCTGGGCAACTTAGTTAAGTCTGAAATCTGAACACACAGTGGCTTTCCCTCCAAACCTAGGCTTGTTCATTGTTCCTTCACCCAATGAAAGGCATCACCATGACACTGGTCCCGATCCATGACTTATTCTCTCTTGCTGATGTCGATGTAACACCGAGCACTGCTGAGTCTCTGGAACAGCCCACCCAGGTGTTTAGGTCTTTCCAGCCCCACTGGCCCTACCCTGGTTTAGGGCACCATCACCTTGGATTAACACAACACTCCGAACAGACCACTCTGTCCCACGAGAGCAACTCATTCTATCTGATGTAGCCAGATCCTTCCAAACCACAGCTGTGATCACCTCACTTGCCTGCACAAAACCCACCCAGCAACACTCCATCGCTCTTGTAAGAGCTCCAAACCCCCTATATGGCCTCTGAAACTGTCTGGGCCTGCCTCTGACTTCTGCAAGCTCATCTGTCACCACTCTCTGCGTTGTGAGCCACACACCACCTCTCACCCCAAGGGCACCCCTCCTTCTACTTGGAGTGCCAGGCAACATCTTCCTTATCTTTTAGGACTCAGCTTAAGGCATTATTTCCTGCAGGACCCCTCCCTGACCTATCTCACCTGAGTTGGAGCCTCTCTTGTAGCACGCACACACCCTACACCTTTCTGACCACAACCTATCCTTCTGTGTCCCTGTAGCCCTCATTAGATTAAAGCTCCACAAGGGCCCAGATCACACCAATCTTACTTATTAGATCCCCTAATTAGATGGGTATTATTAACAAATAGACTTCAATACCACTCTTGGAACATCACATCATAACTCATAAAAGCAAAGCATGGTATGTAAAGTATCACACGGTAACTAACTTGTAAATGATCTACTCACCTCTATTTGTTGAATTCTCAAATTGGAAATCAAGTCCCAACGAGCTGTTCCATTTTCATCATATCCTCTGAAACCAAAGCCTGCAGCATTATTAATTGCATCAGCTGCAGTAAACAAAGTGAAAAGACAGTATTAAGAATCCATGTAACAATCTACCACATTCTCCCAAAACATATGTTACTATATACAAGGATTTTTTTATTCTGAAACAGTAAAAGTAGATTTATTCATGTTTATTTTTATCTGATATTGTAACAAAATGAGCCTTGATCCAGTTTCTAGGATATCCTAACCGGTTTTAGGCTATTTCCTTGTATTTAGGATAGGAGTTGTCAAGTTTGTTTCTTCTAATACAGGACTCTAGTCTTTTCCAATTGGTCTTTAACTACATATCCTCAAGAGGGCACTCTCCCAGCTAGCTACAGGGCAGGGTACATCTCAACACAGAAACAGTCAGGTTTACTCAGACGTGACTTACCTAACGTCCATGCAAAATAGTATTTGGGTCTGGCGGCCAAAAGAGAGACATAGAGATAGACAACTTTTGTTGGCCATGAAGCTGTAGCTTGAAAACGTTCATCAATGTTATACTCCACAGATAATGTTTTAGAGATGGTCAAGTGAAATAATAAGGAAAGTCCACAGATTAAGAGTTTCTGAATAACTGCGATCTGAAAGGACAAGATAGGATTTCAAAAGCTTAATCCATACTCCTTCTAATTCATTTGACAAACTACTGCCAGGTTAATCTTCCTGAATGCAGTATGAACTTTCTTACTCTCCTTTAGTCAAAAATCATAAACTGCGTGGTGCTCAGCATTTCAAGCCCTCAGAGTCTCACAGCAGGAAAATTTCCAGCCTCTTCTCTCTGACTACTTCCTCTGGATTAGGACTCAAGTCACACTAAAAACCTTAATTTGTGTTTTCAAAGCTTTCAGTTAAAAAAATATTTGAGGGATGCCTGGGTGGCTCAGTGGTTGAGCGTCTGCCTTCACCTTAGGTCATGATCCTAGGGTCCTGGGATCGAGTCCCGAATTGGGCTCCCCAGAGGGAGCCTGCTTCTCCCTCTGCCTGTGTCTCTGCCTCTCTCTGTGTGTCTCTCATGAATAAATAAATAAAATCTTAAAAAAGAAAAAAAATCTGAAGGCAAACATAGGCATATAGGTGTGAATACACAAAAATCTTCACAGTAACTTTTGGTAGTGGGTTTTATATTATACGCACACAAAACACACATGGCTTATTTTTCCATTGTGCTTTCCCTATATTTTTCAAATGCTATGTGTATTTCACAGACGTTATTTTTACAATAAACAATTTAATGCATCTCTTTAAATCTGCAGCTCTGTCATGAAATTTTGTTCACAAATGATAAACCAAAAGAGTTACACACCCAAGAAGACAAAAAGATTTGCAAAGAAGATTCTGATGGGGGGAAAAAAGGCCATTCTTTATTATATCCTGGTAAGGTTAAATCACCTTAGAAGAATCCAACTCATGGGGACACCTGGGTGGCTCAGCTGGCTAGGTGTCTGCCTTTGGCTCAGGTCATGATCTTGGGTTCCTGGGATCGAGCCCCAAGTCAGGCTCCTCTACCCAGTGGCAAGTCTGCTTCTCCCTCTCCCTTTGTAATCTCACTCTCTCTCAAATAAATAAATAACATCTTTAAAAAAAATCCAATTCATGGTGTTTTTATATTTTTAATAGGCCAGAATATTTGAATCTGACTCAGTATAGGGGAGATTATAAAACCTGCCAAAGGAAAGAAACAAGTGGAAAAAAGGAAAAGCTGCATCCAGGTAATGGAGCATAACAAAATACCTGGATTTTGAGTGTCCTGCACTGTAATCAAACAGTATTCAAATTAATCTGCCAAAGAGTATTCCTATTTTCACACTTTCTGTAACAGTGCCCGAAGAAAGGGCTCAGAGGCAAGAGTCAAAGCACATACCAGAGTCACTACATTTCTGAAAAAGCTGTGTTTGCTCTCAGGCGGCTCACTGGAGGTATTGTGTGCTTGAGGACTCTGCTGCAGCCAGCCCCCATTCTCACTTTCCTCAATGTTTTTTAAAGCTTTCTCCAGTATAAAAAAAGGTAGTAAGGCTACCTTTTTTTTACCCGTCCCCCAATATCTAAGCTGTGCATTTGAGAAGAGATTTAAAACAAGAGAAAAATTGGAATTCTAAATGCAGTGAGATGAAACAAATGGCCTCACACATTAACATAAAAATTGGGTGGATCATCTTAGTGACACAATGGGCAATACTGCAGCCATTAGACTAGACCCAAGTTTCCAGGTCTCAGTTTAAAAACAAAAATTAAAGTAGCCTCTAGCTGACCTCAACGACCAGGTGGCGCACACACACACCATAAGAGTCCCCACGAAGGCTCAGGCAATGTGGGGTCAGGTACCTCGGAAGGAGGGAGATGGGGCATGACCCCTGGTTCCCACAGCCTCTCTGCTTGGTCGAGTGCCACCCAGCCACCATACGGGCAGGAGGCCAGAGCTTAACTCTTAGAGAAGCTGAAGACCCAGGCTTAGGGACATGGGTCCAGAGTGGGGGACTGGGTAAGTGCTAGAATGAGAACGTGGAAACTCTGGAGGAAGTCCATATCCTAAGAGGTGAAATCCTCAGCCCCTGTGCCCAGGCCAGCTCCAGAAACCAGCAGTCAAGTTTGTATCCACCTCGTAAGATTGTAGGAGACCGAAGGATCCTTCACTAAGAAGGGACTCAGCTCCAGAGAAAAGTCCTACAGACATCACAACAGAGACTGACAAGTGTTCCCCCGGAGCCACCCTCCCCTTCTTGCACAATGATGGAATTTTTATTTGAGCACGACTAGCTAAATTTGTATTTGACCACACAACCACGGTCCCCTCCACAGCCAAGTGTAGCCACGCGGTCCATGGATGTTAGCTCAAGTAACGTGCACAGCGCTGAGTCGAGCCAGCTTACACCGTGTGCTTGCATTTCCACCCCCAGGATGGCAGAAACAGGGGAGAGCCTGGATCCTCGACCCATGGAGCCACCACATTACTGACTGACCACTGATGCTTTGGATGTCGTGTGAGGGGAAAAAGAAACTTCTACCTCGTTTCAGCACCTAAACCCGTTATCTGATTTAGACCAAGATAATTGAGAATTCCAACAAAAAGGCCACTGGCTATCTGACTGCCCTACTTTGGATCATAAGAGCCTACATACCCGACGGATGCACACAGAGCTTCCAAATGCCTTTGAGAGATTTGTAAATAACTACCACTTCTGTGTGAACTTTGTACGTGTGGAATTTAAACTCAAAACATAGTAAGACAGTACGATAGCGATTAAGAATATTTGCCACTGCCAACAACCTCTGATTTATGATGTCTACCACCCAAGAGAGGAAAAGTGGCATTTTATAAGAGTGAAACCCATTAAAATTCAGGGTCAGGTGATAGAATATATAAATGTGAATTATTCTTTGTTGGGTTTGATTTACTAGTACTCCAAAGTTTATAGCACTTGAGATTTTTTCAAATATTTTACATTATGTTCAGTACCTTGATTCCTAGCTTTCGATCCTCTTTCTATATATAATAAGCTATCTATATATAAAACCCTTTCTTTCTCCTGTGGCAGTGAGACCTCTAAAGGTCTCTAAAGGGTTAAGTGGTCAGCCTGAGACACAAAATAGTCAATGGGAGAGATGTGAATGTACTCAATTTCAAGTGTGAAATTCAACCCAGTATGATACAGCATTTATCAATTAACATTTAGCCAGTAATAGAAAGGATGAAGATAAAAGGACCATTTTGGTATAAAACACAATGAGTCACATGACAGAAAAGAGATAAAATAGGAGCCTTTGTGAATGTGTGCACCTTTCCTCACTCATGCTTCATTCTGTAATAACTTAGGGAAGGAAGGTGATCCTTTGCTCCAAGCCCCACATTCAGAAAAAAACACACTAGCCCCCTTTCTTGTCTCTCAGACCTTTTGATCGGCCTGTTTCTCATGGGACTCTTAAATTTTACCAGATCAAATCCAACAGAAACTCAGCCTACACAAAGCTTCAGAGTCTTTCTTGACACAGGAGCGTCTATATCCCAGCAGCTCAAGGAAAATAAAGCTTATATTGAGCTGTGAGGCAATCCAGCACAGACTTTGTACTCAGGACTGTCGGGGTCTGAATTCCAGTTTCCTACTGCCAACCTGGGACATCTCCATCAAATTACGTAGGCCTGGTTTCCTCCTCTGTTAAGCAGTGAACTACCTACCTTGTGTTGTGAGCTCGGAGAGAGTAAGTGAAGTGTCCCCAGCAGGGCCAGGCAGGGGGGGAAGTGCTACCAAAGTGGTAACTATTGTTAACTTTTTTATTGTGGGAAATCAGGAAAACTTCTATGGAAAAGGTGATATTTGATATAGACCTTTTTTTTTAATATTTTACTTATTTATTCATGAGAGACTCACAGAGAGAGGCAGAGACACGGGCAGAGGGAGAAACAGGCTCCCCACAGATGTGGGATTCCATCCCAAGATCCCAGAATTAGGACCTGAGCCAAAGGCAGACGCTCAACCACTAAGCCACCCAGGTGCCCTGATGTGGACCTTTGAAGAGGAGCAAGATTTCAACTAGTGATGACCAGGAAGAGGAGAGGGAAGTAGGAGAGGAGAACACCCTGAATTAGCTGGAACTTCAGCAAAGGGAAGGAAAAACCCTAGGAAACTTGGCTGGGTCAGTTCTGCACACACAGCTTTCCTGTAAAATACTTGGTAACTGTGAAGCACCGTTCTCAGGAGCTCAGCATCACTTGTTTTTGTTTGTTTGTTTTTAAGATTTTACTCATTTATTTGAGAGAGCGAGAGAGCACAAGCAGGGGGAGTAGCAGAGGGAGAGAGAGAAGCAGACACCCCGCTGAGCAGGGAGCCTGACACAGTGCTCAATCCCAGGACCCTGAGATCATGACCTGAGCGGAAGGCAGATGCTTAAATGACTGAGCCTCCCAGGTGCCCCTCAGCACCACTTCTTAAGTAACCTTAGTTTTGTTCTTTGAGCACGATCGTGCTGCTACCAGGCATCACTACTAGGTGCGCTGTGAAGAGTCATTTATCTTAAAAATAGTTTCAAAGACACAGTAAGTTCAAACCTTGAAGACATTAGTATCTTTAAGCAAACAACACAATGCCATCAAGGCTCAGATCAATCTCGTGGGCTTACGTTCGGGGACGGCTCTGCTCTCTCACATGGCATTTCCTCTTTCCCACTTGGGCTTGGCTGTGCCCTGTGCTGCGCCCGGCCCTCGATGAAGATGATGTAGTCTCTGTAAGAGCAGAGCGGGCCCGCCAGGATGCCCATGAAGTTGCAGGTGTAGCTCAGGTACTCCAGGAGGCTTGGCATGCGCCTGTGGGTAAAACACGCAGCTTGTGAGATGTGACACAAGCTCTCCGAAACTCCAGCAGCAATCACAGCCTTCCATCTTGCAGCTCTTCCCATTTCCGCAACAAAACGAGCTTTCATTTTCACTGGCATTCGAACGATAAGAATTTAAAAGATGAGGGTGCAGTAATGCTCAACAGTATTGCTGGATGAGAGTTTTCATACAGATCTCTGTGAGCAAGTACAAAGGGTTGCTACTGAATTTCTTCATAATAAAACAAACCTAAGACAGACCAGATATGGCATTAAGAATCATCCCTCACTAGCTCATCATTCACTCACTCAACAAATCCGTATGTGCACCGACTATGTGCCCACATGCCCCAGGGTCTAGAGAGACTGCAGTAAACAAAACAGAGGAATATTCTGCATTCACAGAGCTCACATAACAGATGCAGAAAGCAGATAATTAAAATATACATATAAAAAGTATTTTCAGAAGTGTTGGGTACTATGAAAATAAAGGGTTTTTATTATTATTATTACATTAACAAGTCAAAGAAGACCTCTTATAAGGCAACATCTGAGCAGAGACCGGAAGGCAGTGAGACAGGGAGCTGTGTGAGTATCTGAGATAAGGATTTCAGGCAAGGGGTCAGTGCAAAATCCCTGAAGGGGGGGCAGTCCAGCAGCAGGGAGGCTGGTGTTGCTGAACCAGGGAAACAGGAGGAAAATCAGGGAGAATGGAGGTGATATTATCTAGGGCTTGCCTTATAAGTCATGGTAGGAACTTGGGACTTTACTCTGAATGCAATGAAAAACAACAGTAGGGTTTTTTAAAGACCATGTTTCCAAAGAATCCCTCTAGCCTCTGAGTGCGAACGGGACAATGGTGGAAGTCAGAAGGCCAGACAGGCACCACTGGGATCTCCAGGAGGAGGCAACAGTGGCTGGGAGCAGTGGGGGAGGCAGCACCTGCATATAGTCTGGCGAGACAGCCTGGTGGTTTGCCTGTAGACTAGATGTGGGTGCAAGAGAAAAAGGAATGAAGGATGTCTTGCAACGTTTTTCACTCAACTGCTTTGAGGTCTATCCAGGTGGCACATGGCATCTAAAGTTTACTGAGCTTTCTAGTTCTTAATGCGAGGAATCAGGTAAAAAAAAATACCTAGCAACACAGGAGCCCATGTTGACCATATACATCATCATACAGGTGAATTATCAGCCTATGTTTTTCTTTTCTTTTTTCTTTTTTCTTTTTTTTTTTTGAGAGAGAGAGAAAGGGAGAGAGTATGTGTGAGAAAATAGGGGGAAGGGCTGAGGGAAACAGAATTTCAAACAGACTTCCTGCTTAGCTTGGAGCCTACTGTGGGGCTTGAACTCATGACCTGAACTGAAATCAAGAGTTGGACACTTAACTGAGTCACCCAGGAGCCCCTTATTTATTTTCTACCAGCAGCTTCATTTACTAAGTCTGCTTCCCACTGACAATTCTAAACTATCATAAATAGAAGAACTACACCTGAGGATGGGAAGCAGGCTTCTGGAAGATGTTACAATCCTTCCTTCCTCTGAGAAGCGGTTTCCTTAAAAAGCACAAACACTCTTCTGTGGCCAAGAGAAGCTCACAGATCCCTTCATACGTATCTTTATAAAAAACAATACAAAAGAAAACAGGGCTTCCTGTCCATCTGATACTAGCTATGTCACTAAAACTCCTTTTTTAGATTTTTTTCCAGAATTATTCTTCTACATTTAAAAGCATTTTGAGCCTTACATATTTTCTCATGAAGGCTCAAAATTGAGGAGTGAAAATTGTTGCTGGCAGATTTTCTCTTGCATTTTTTTTTTCTGTAATACTGAAACAGAATGCTCTGCCTCAAACACTGGGGTGAGCACCCTACAATGAAATCCACAATAGAACTTCCTGTGCTCCCATGACAGAGCTCCATCTCAACACCAATTACTTCAGGCCCCAACCAATGCCAGGTTATCAAGGCGCAGCCCAGTCCTCCCAAGTCAAGCTATGTATCACAATTGGAAGGACAGGAGATAACTCTGAACCATGAAATTTGCTGAGGTAATTTCTGGCTCAACTGTCCTATCAAATGAGAAGTCATTTTTGGTACTAAGTAGATAATTATGATGTTCGCTATTAAAATGAGAACAAAGCATGACTGCAATACTTCATTTATGACATTAAGTGAAAGAACCATCCTTTCGTTCCATGTTTATTTGGGATCAACTCCACATTGTGCTGGGTTCGAGCTTCTCAATCTCAGCATTATGGACTTTTCTGGACAATACTTCTTCGTTGGAGGGGGCGCTGCAGGATGTCCAGGGGCACCCTGGCCTCCACCCACTAGATGTCAGTAGCACCACCCCCTCTCCTCTCCACTGTGACAACCAAAAATGTCTCCAGACACTGAGGGACACAGGCATCCTCAGTAGGGAACTGCTATCCAGGTGACAAGGATATAATGATAAATGGGAAATTCTATCCTCACAGAGTTTACCTGAGGAAGGTAGAGGGAGGGACAAGCAAAAGAAACATCTAACATCAGACAGTTAACACACGTTATGAAGAGAAATAAAGCCAGGCCAAGGGCCAGAGAGTGACGGCAGGGAAGTGGGGTTTCTGACGAGAAGTCTGCGCAGTTACGAGCTACCAGCTCCTGTCGGGCCTCGTGCCAGGTGGTCCTAAGTGTGTCAGTCGACTCCCAGGTAATTACCTGAGGAACAGCGGAGGGGCCTCCCTCACGGGAGGGGAGTAATATAATCCAACACACATTCCAAGAACTCTGGCTGCTGAGTGGAGAGCAGTCTGGGGGGAAAGAACGGGCGAGGCTGTCCCAGTAGACCAAGTAGAGCTAGAGGGTCCGGCTGGGGGGCTCTTGGCGGGAGTGGTGAGAGGCCGGTCTGACCAGAGACAGTCAGATGTCACGGACAGGTGAGACACAGGCCTCCCAGGAGAGGGAATGAATCTGCAGTGAAGCGGATCTGCAGTAAGAACATGTGAGTTTGCCTAGGTTTTCGCCCTAAAAACACAAGTGACAAATGGTGCTGCCCGGAACTAGATGGGGATGGTAGGCTGGGGAGAGGGAAGGGGAGACAGGAATCACGAGTTCTCTTTGGAATGTGCTCTACTGAGATGCCTGCTCAGATCCCCGCAGGGACGCTGAAATGGCAGTTGGCTATGAGGCCGGAGCTCGGGAGACAGGTGTCATGGGAGGACGGTTCCAACCTCAAATACGTGGACACTACTTAAGGTCACCGGGCTGCACGCGATCCCCAGAGGATGGTGAAGTCCACGGGTGGAGCCCACGAACACTCAGTGGTGAACCTCAGAGTGGAGGATTCGGGCAAGAAGACAGAAGGAAAGAGCCAGGAGGCAGGAAGAGAACCCAGGTGAGGAAGGTACTTCCGGGACCGAGGGGTCCCCTGGGTGGGACGGGGCGGAGAGGCTGAGGGTTACACCCACAGAGATTAAGGGTCACCCTGAAACATGCTGTCAGACCTGTGGTGAGGACAAACCCGACTGTGAGGAGGCTGAGGTGGGAATGGGGGACCAGGAAGGGGAGACTCTCACAGAGTCTGGCTCTAAAGGCTGCAGAGTAATGGGGAGGGAGCTGGAAGGGCAAGTGAGGTCAAGATGTTTCTCCTTCCAGGGAGTGGGAAAGACAGGGAGAAGCGATGAGTGACAATGCGAGGGATGGGATAGCTGAAGGAGAAAATCCCCGAGTTCAAAGAGAAGCCGCTGGAGTCAGTGAGAAGCGAGAAGCTGGCCTTGGACTGGATTATGGACAGTTAATACTCGGTATGGGGCAGAAAGGGGAGTATTTTGTAGCAGATTTAGTGGGAGCAGAAGGAAGTAGAGCTGCCTTTATTTTCTCCAGGAGTCAAACTTTGCTACCATCCTAAGTGAGTGCGGGGGAGGGAGTGCTGGCAGTCTGAGGAAGGAGAACACACCAGCTCACGGGTGGGAGGGCGAGGGGACAGATGCAGTGGAACTCCTAGCAACACTCCGGCCGTAATCCCAAATTTGTGGGAACATGCTCAGAACAAGTCCAATCAACAATGAATGTTTTTCCACTCTGCTTTCTTCCACTGTTTGGGTAGGCGGAGAGTTGAATTTAATAGGGTTTGGGGTTTTGCCAGGTGGGGGTGTGGGAGGGAAAGGCCGAAATGGGGGCTGAGTGTCTATTAGGGAGAGGTTACAGTGGTTGGGCAAAGGTCTCCTAAGATCAGAGAACCCAGATGAAAGGAATCTCTCATCACCTAAGTGTATTCCAGTACACATTTACTGGTATATAAACAATGGCTGTAGAGAGTATCAAAATAGAATAACCATAAAGATGGAGAAATTGTAAGAAGATTCCCAAGACACGTTACCAAAAGTGAACACTCAGGGTAGGGTCTCTCTACGCTTACAAACTGAACCTTATTCCTCTGACAGCCATGCATCTCTTAGTTCTAGATTTACAAAAAACAAGGGGCTTCCTGGGAATTTTTTCTTTAGGTAAAAATACATATTTGATTCTTAATTATATTAGGTTAGGACAGACCCTCCTGAGAAATTAAGCTATTCCTCAGATTAGTCAACAGAATACTATAATAAATGAAGTAGAAACCCACCCAGAATGAATTCCTCAAATATCGAGGACATCTTACTGGTTCAAAACATGGCATCTATGTGCTATATTAACACATCTTAGCCCAGTACCTGCCATTAAGTTATTGGTCTATAAATGGAAGCAGTGATTATCACTCATTACTATATGACAGACATGAAAACTATATGATCTTCTTGTCTTCAGGAAACTCAGAAAATCATAGGAGAGACAGAAAATGTACTGATATCCTCATGGTACAAAAGAGGAACATACTGTAGGATGATCTATCCAAAGTGCCACGGGAGCCCTAGGAGGGGTAGATAGCCTAGCCTAGCAAGATTTGGTGGCAGGGAGGTATGTGGAGGGAGGCAGGTTTGGTTTTCATGAAGTCAGTACCTCTAGCGGGACGAGTCTGCCTTAACCATGAGAGTAAAGTATGTCCTAGGCAGAGACAGCATGGACCATGGCAGGACACGATAAGGGGGCACGTACCTTACAGCTAAACCTCTCTGTGATGAAGTCAGTTCCTCATCCTTTCGAAACATCCCTGAAAAATACAAATAGGTACTGTAATCAATTATGGTTTCCCCCAAGAAAAGAATGGTATTTTCTCCCATTCACACTTGTTCCCCTTTTCTCATTGGAAATTCAAGCTCTAATCCCAATTTTGGAATAACAGATTCCTTTCTTTCTCACTGCAACATAGGTTCGATCACGTCAAATGACCACCATGTAACCCAACATGTCTAGGTCTGTATAAGAAAAATAACACACATCGGTGCACAAATCTCACTCTTCTCTAGAGGAAAATTATTATTAAAAATTTCAAATTGCTAAATTGCTAACATATTTTAGGTAAACACTATGACTTTCAAAAGAAAGTATTAAAGTGTTTCTATTATTAGATATTTTTTAAGTGACTAATATCAGTATTATGGGCTAGAAGCTCAACACAAAGCAAGGAATGATTTCCTTACCTCTCTATGATGCTAAGGAATGAAAAAGGTACTCCTATACCATCTCCATCCATTTCTTTACCTTCTCTCCTCAGAGAGGAGGATATGGTTTCTTATTAGATCCTAAGCCCGTTAATTTAAAGACCAGAGGAGGACTGAACTAAGAAGTAACGATATACTTAAAAATTATTTGTAGGTCTTCCTTAACAGATGGTACAGGATGGGTGATCTATACAGTGACGCTAAAAACCCTGTGCCAGAAGCTCCCTAGACCACTACAAATGACTGGTCTGATGGTGATACTTCTCCAGTCTGTGAAGAAACCAGAGCCTAACTCATGACTCATAGCCCACACCATTAGCATTTCCTATGGTAAGGTGTCCATTCACTGAAAATATAAAATAGGAATATACAAATATTTATGCTAAAAACATATATAGCTGTGTGTATGTATTGTATGTATCATATAATAAGGGGTAAGGGACACGGGGAAAAACACTCAAATATTAATAAAAATGTAACACGAGATGAAGCAGAGATTAATACAACTTGATTTAGATCAAATGTCTATTTCCTTTACATTTTAAATCGCCATTAATGCGGGTCATATGACAGGATCCCATTATTTTACTCTGTTTTTGTCACTGAATCAAGTGTGAAACCAAGATGAAACACTGCAGAAAAATAAACACACGCAGAGTTAAATATTCCCTTTTCTAAACTCCTCTAATACAAGAGCTGAAAGTTAGGGTCATATCTCAGGCAAAAGTACATTTGAATAGGATTTCTTTCAGTGACGAAAATTTAATTTCTAGATTCTTACCATCATGAATCTCGTAAGCCAAACTAGTGATCTTCTGGGTAATTATCATCATTGGGCTGTGACAAAATAAAAAATAAATATTTAAAAGCAGAAACTTAAAAAATACTTGTGATGTATGAAAAAGAGTTTACTCTGCTTATACAACTGCAAAATCCTGACATTTTTTTTAACATAAAAAAAGACCTCCAAGGGATTTCAAAGACATAATCCAGGGGCTGCCGTGTTTGGGGAAGGCATGGGAGCTAGATCTAGGCCTTCTCCCTTGCTTTGAAAAAAGCAGGAAGGGAGAAAGGAAGGGAAGGGATGGGAAGGAGGCAGAGAGAGAGAAACCATGAGAGACCCTGTGTGAGCAGCGCTGCTGCCCCGACTCTGCGCATTAGAACACCAGGCCACAGGGTTACCTGGGCATCAGGCGTAGCCCTGGTTTCCTGATTTTGACTTTCCAACATACCATGCTGCCTTCTGCCTCAGCTGACTTACAGGTGGAAAGTGAGTTGGGAAAAGGGGAATAGGTAGAAAATTAAAGGAGGTTGGGTGAGAAATGCAGAACAAAACAGGAGGGATGGGCGAGGAAGAAACAGGACAATGTCTGTCCCGCTTGTCTGAGACCAGGGGCTAAGGGCCTGTGAGAGCTGCCCTAGGGACAACACCTAAAGCCTTTTATTTTTTTTTTAAGATTTTATTTATTTATTCATGAGAGACACACAGAGAGGGGCAGAGACACAGGCAGAGGGAGAAGCAGGTTCCTCGTGGGGAGCCTGATGCAGCATTCGATTCCAGGACCCTGGGATCATGCCCTGAGCCAAAGGCAGATGCTCAACCACTGAGCCACCCAAGTGCCCAATAAAGCTCCCCTTCAATGGGGGTGCTAAATCATGTCATAATTAAGATGGTAATATCTTTTTATATTTTATAGTCTGTAATTGAATGGATAACTTGGAAAGGAAAAATAAATCAATCCACATAAGAAAGCCACCAGGATATATCTTTATCCTTTATCACGTTAGCTTAGACATTCATATCACAGAACAATTAATCACAAGGTATTTATTTATATTTTGGGAATTTCCCTAAAACCAGGAAATGGTGTTTTGCCTACAGGTAGAGTGTGAGCTCTATCTTCTCGGGGTACGCATGGCCACCGCCACTGCATAGCCAAGGAGAGGCCCTCAGAACAGGCCAGCCACACAGCCAGCGAGTGGCAGGAGGAAGCTCAGACCCCACCACGGGGACCCGGTGCTCTTCCACCTGTCCCCACCACTCAGAGCTCGAGACTGCTTGGTGTGGACTCCACCTCTGGCCGAACGCGAGGATCCTTCAACTCCTAAAGAAAGAAGAACACCATCCAAGGCAATGAGACGCACAGACCTGGGCCCCAGAACCGCTCATTCTACTGACCTGACAGGCAAGATCTCACATACACACACACACACACACACACACACACACACACACACACACACACGCACGTACCTGTCATATGACAACTGCTCTCAAACTCAAAGTGCATAACGGAGGAGATTCCCCTTGGGTTCCCTTACAACTCAGTTCCTACCTTTCCACCACTCACTCTCGGGAAATGATCCCTCAGGCAACCTATCCCCCCCCAGGCTGCCAGGAACACCCAGCTGCCGTGTTAGCTTCCAGGATGTTTTCTATGCCTCTGAGGTTTGTAAAAATAATGACTCCCACTTCCCTGGGGGCAAAGAATCACTTTTCTCATCCTGCCTCATTCTCTTCATCGTTTAGCCCACCCAAGAATTACAAAATACTCTTCGGTTCTAAATTCGAATTCCTATTTCCTCTCAAAACATAATAAAAACGACTGATCAAATAACGAAGTTCATCAACTCAGTGACACACACACGTATATGATGATCCCAAACCTGCAGCTGTGTGCTTTCTGAGTGTGCGCCCGTCTTGTGGCTCCGGCGTCGGGGCATCCCTGTGTCAGGTGTGGGGGCTCCTGTGGCTGCCAGGTGTGCAGGCTGCAGCCGGCTCATGGAAATGAGCTGGGCGGGGAGGACGGGGCGTGCGAGGCTGTGGTGCTGGATCTGAGAACCATGCTCCCCGCCAGGGATGGAGGGAAGGCAGGGAGCAGAGGTGAAGGCTCCAGAGTCTTTCCAAACGTTGCTCTGTCTACTTAGACCACTCTTTCTGTTTTGCCAAGACAGCCCCTTCTTCAAGTCCCAGCCGAGAAGCTACTTTGTCCTAGGGGCCCACAGAACAGCGCCACCTCTAGTGGCCCCTCTGCCACAAAGCCCACACCTGCTCTTCATTTAACCTTTGTTTGCCTCCTTCAAAATATTTTCAGGTTCATGGGTGCTTCATTAATCAAATTACAGTGGTTGTTGTTAAATCTGTCTTTCCTTTCTAGAAAGCCCATGAGGTAAGAAACCAACAGTCTTTTTCACCTCTGAATTCCCAGGGCCTGGCTCAAGATACGTGCTAAATAAATATTTTTAAAATGCCAAATAAACAGACTCTTCTAAGTGTCCAATCAAGATCCCCTACTCCTTCTACAAGTTAATCAGGCTCCCTCCCACCTGCCCCTTCTCATCTGTGCTTGAAAGCATTCATCATACTGTTTTTTAATTTTTTGTTTACTTTCCTGTCACCACAAAAGTCATGGGCCACTGAACACCAGAACTCTGCCTTAGTTATCTCTGCACCTTTGATACTTGGCATATACATGGCTCAAAGAACCAACTGGTTTGCAAAACATCTCAACATCTTTTTGTTTGCTTTACCAGTGGTCATTAGCCCTGAATATTCCCTTGGGTTTTAAATAGGTGGTAGTTCCACTGCCTCTGGTCCAACCTGTCATGGGGTGGGTTCAGGGAGTGGCAAATGTGAGAGTAAAACACTAGAAGGCAGAATTACTACAGAGAGACCCTGAAGGAGTAAGTTACAGATGAAAGTAAGATAGTACTGAAGTAAGAGGTTCAGTAAAGCACGGACAGATTAATGGGAGCTCAGAAAAGTAAACCAGAGGGGAAAACGGAGAGATGAGTCCAACACAGGCGTGTGTGTGTGTGTGTGTGTGTGTGTGTGTGTGTGTGTGTGACCAGGAAACAAAACAGAGTGATGGGGAAGGAGAACCACCCTCACCTCACTACAGCTGAACCAGGATGCAGAGAAAACATGTCTAAATGCAAACACATTACTGGCAGTGCATCTTCTTTTAAATGCAAACAACTCCAATGTGCTCAGATTACCAGCAGTGTATCTTCTTAGCAGTGCACTTTGTTCATAAATACTTGTTTTGGTGACTCATACATTATTTCACTTGTAGCTTTTAACTATATTTTAACTACCTGCTGACTTTGCATCTAGTGGAGCCTCCATAGCTAGTCACTTCCTGGGTCCTGAAAGTCTGAGATCACTTGATGCAAATCAGAAAGACTGGCTTTTCCCCCAGGGTGGAATCTGAGGGATGGAGGAGGGAGAGGAGGTGGGTGGCCTCCAGCGAGTGAGCTCAGGGCTGTGGACAGAGCCACCATACCTTCTACATGAAGACATCTCTGTATTCAAGTGTAAGGACGCATATTTACTCCTGCTGGCACTCTGCGAGGAATGTGGGAAAATATGGAATCTAACTGTTCAAAATAAACACCGCAACTGATGAAAGAGTAGCAGGTAATATTTTTTAAAAAGCCTTATCTGATGTAAAGAACTAAAAGTTTTACACTTCCTGAAACTTAAAAAAAAAAAACAGATGCAGGAGTTAAAAATCTTTTATATGCATTTTTTTGGTCTCTACAAATAATGAGAATGGGATTTAGTTCTATCACACAGAATTCAACAGTAGTTAAACATTATTAGAAAATGAATGCTAAAAAGAATAGTCACTTTCTTAACTGTCCATCTCTAGGAGACGCTATCTCTAAAGACATCTGCATACAAATGAGATAAAGCAACACACCTGCCAGGTCAAAGGTCAGTTTGCCACCAGGGTACAAGTCACCTGACAACAGAGAGCCCCACACACAGAATGCCAAAGACCACAGAGGGAGACGTGATGGAAAAGGGCATGGGTTTCCGAGCCACGTCCATTCATTCACCTTACTCTCTCATTCAGAAACAGGTGTTCAACAAGCAAAATAAACCAGATGCTAGAGACACAACCATGCACAAGATGAAGTTCCCGCTGCCATGGCCCTCACAATGTACCGGACGGAGAGAGATAATAAAGGAATAAACAGGCAAATGCATCGTATGCCAGATGCTGCCCAGGGCTGAGCCCAGGAACAAAGCAGGGCAGGGGAAGAGGGAGTGCCAGCACGTGGTGACATATAACCAGCCTCGCCTGAAGGTGACATTTCAAGCGAGAACAAGGCAGAGAGCAGCCTGTGGAGGTAAGAAGGTTCAGGAAGGGAGAGAAGCAGTTCAACAGCCCTCAGGCAGAACTGTGACTGGTATGTGGGGAGACAGGAGGACGCTGACAGGCCTGGAGCTGGTGCAGAGGGCGGACAGGGCAGATGCCTGAGGCAGGCGGGGCAGCGGTCAGACCCAGGCGGGTTCTGCAGGGGCGAGTGAGGCCTGGCTCTCGAGTGACACACGGACTGGACGGCTCTCGGCACGTAGTAACCTGGTTTTAAATGGACGTTTTCTGGCTCTGGGCTGAAAAAGACTGAGAAGCCACAGTGGGATAAGTGGGCAGGAGAGGATGGAGGCTCAGACCAGGGTGACAGCACGTGGGGTCTGACGTGGTGCCCAGCTGTCATCTGAAGGTAGAGATGACAGGATCTGCTGGCGACCTGACAAGGGGTTTGATGCAGGGTTTGAGATCCAACGCCGCCAAGGTTTTTGACCAGAGCAACCACCTAGAAGGACAGAGGTGCCTCCTGGAGCTCTGGGTGGAGGTATGGGTGGTGAACTGGCAGCTGGTCACCTGAGTCTGAAAACTGCCTACACCCTGCCCCCACCGGTGATTGCTTATGGAAGACTGGGGAGCTAGTTAAGTCCCCCCCCCAAAAAAATTATCTAAAATATCAAAGTAGAGCGGGGGGATGGGGTGACTGGGTGACGGGCACTGAGGGGGGCACCTGACAGGATGAGCACTGGGTATTATACTATATGTTGGCAAACTGAACTCCAATAAAAAATTTTTAAAAAATATCAAAATAATGATGCCATTGTGTAGATTAAATAAAGTAGCCACATGAAAAATACCTGGAACGGTATCTGAGACACAGCAAATGTCTAACAAAACCTTCCTTTAATAAATACTGGAACTGCTACCAGGCATCAGGCACTGAAGGGACATGATAATTAGCTGTAAAGTGTGGTCTCCGGAGAGGCTTTCTCACTAAAACGGGAGATAAACAGGTATGTGAATAACTATATAAAAGTGTTATGAGCCAGATGAGCCATCTGAAGGAATGTGTGCAGAGATGAGAAAGAGCTTTAAAACGAGGGCAAAACCTGGGGTCCAAGTCACGTCATATCCCCTGGGCCTGTGGGCCAAGGGGCGCTGGGTGTGTGTGGACAGCTGGACTGCAAGGGCGGCGCCCCAAGCAGGGAGAACAGTCCAGAGATGGTGAGGACAGCGGGGACGGGGCTGAGGGGCAGGCTGGGCACACCCCGTGGGGGCTCAGAGCCTCAGGAACCCGCAGACTTCCAATACATAGTTACAGCACACTGCCTTGCAAGCGGACAGAACAGTGGAGAAGGATCCGGGAGGGCAGAGGCCGGACAAATCAAGCCGTCTAGTGGCCTGCTTGCTCTTGGTAACTCGACCTAGGTTAGTAGCAGCTGGACAGAAGGATTCCTCCCACCAAATGTAGGTCAAGGTGTGGGAGACACTCCCCCAGGATGAAACAGGATCAACGGAACATTAAGGTTGAGCAATTGAATAATTTACATCTACCCCACTTACAACACAGTAAGTGGGCGCCGTGTGACAGGAGGTGATGAGAGCGGGGGTCTTCTAGAACTCAGCACGGAGCACAGAGACACATCTACAACTGACTCTCAGCTTGAATAAGGCTTTCCCAAAGGAGCACACACAGGACACCTAGCTAGCTCACTGCATTGAGTGTCCCACTCTTGATTTTGGCTCAGGTCATGCATGATCTCAGGGTCATGAGATTGAGTCCTGCATCCAATTCCCTGCTGTGTGTGGAACCTGCTTAAGATTCTTTCTCTCCTTCTGCCTCTGTACCCCACTCCCTGTCTGAAAAAATTAAAAAATAAATAAATAAAAGAGGTGCATCTAACAATCACACCTATAGCTTTTAGACCAAATGGTCTGTCCCTTATGCTGGACAGGACTGTCACCTACAAAAGTACTTCACACCTAACAAAATGTACAGCATGTGCTCCATAAATCCTAGCTGAATGAACACACAGGAGTAAGCAGTAACAAAATGTTTGCTGAGCATCTGATACTACGTGGTTAGCTCTAAAACACATCCTTAATCCGAATGGAAAATTATGTCATGTACATCTCGTTTGGTGGATGCATTAAGCTATCCCTTTAGCACCATAAAAATCGACATCAGAACTCATCACCTTCCTGCCAAAAAAAATCTGTTCTCACTTCCATCTACACGTTACTTATCTACAAAGAAGGCAAGGATTTACCTTTCATTCTTCCGTCTCAATACCATTTACTGAATAATCAAGAAGAGCTTTCCCCACTGGATCTATAATCCCACCATTTCTTTTCTGTACCTTTATTTCTCAGATCCCATGGGGTTGTTTCTCTGCCCTGGTTTTACGATTCCTGTTAGTCCTGTAATATTTAAGGGACTGCTACTTGACAAACAGTAGTGTTTTGTACTGAAATTGCTACCTGCACACGCTCAAACTTCTAGAGAAACTTTTCAGTTCATCTAATGTCCCTCAACACCCCACCTAGAACTGCATGACACCTACAGATTAACCTGAAAGGAATTATTATCTTTATAATACTGAATAACAAGATGTTTCTCCAGTTAGTGTCCTTTCATATCCTACAGTAAAGTTTTATTGTCTTCTACAGAGGTCCTGTGCATTTCTTTTTACATGTATTCCTAGACATATCAGAGTTTTAACTGCTTGTGAAACTAGGATCCTTTAACTATTATATTTGCTAACTGGTTATTGCTGATATAAAAGGCAGCTAATTAATTATTGTATACTCTTCCTGTACCTATTTTCTGAGGCTAGCACAAAAGTCAAGACTTCAGTAGCTTCTCAACCTTTCTGTGAAAAGAAACTTCTAAGATATGAGTCCCTTAGGGGCACCTGGGGGGCTCAGTCTGTTATGCGCCTGTCTTTAGCTCAGGTCATGATCTCGGGGTCCTAGGATCGAGTCCTGCATTGGGGGGTCCCTGCTCAGTGGGGAGTCTGCTTTTCCCTCTGCCCCTCCTCATCACTTGCGCTGTCTCTCAAATAAATTTAAAAAAAAAGCAAGTCCCTTTTATCTGATTGACATTTTAAATACATCTTGAACTCATGCCTAACTACACACGCACACATGCACACACAATTAGTTTCCCATATATCATGCAAGTAAGATTGCCCTGTACAAAAGAGCCCCCATGTGATTCCTCAGCAAGAGCCTGGCTTTGCTTTCGGTACTGCCAGTTTCAGGGCCGCAGGAGCGCTAAGGATAAAGGATGGTTCACTGTATTCAATTCTACCTTCTACAGACATCATGCATTTTGGATATTTACCCTAATTAGGATCAAGTTAGCATCTTTTATGCTCACGTGTTAAATACATTCAGGACTTCTAAACACCTAAATATTTCATTAGGGGAAGAGTCTGCCTCTAGGTGGCTTCTTTTCTGTCCTGTGTCCAATTAAAAAAAAAAAATCCTTCAACTTAGTTTGGTCAGATGGCCTCCTTCAGCTAATTTGTCTTTGCCTAATCTTTATCAGTTTACTGGTGATGGTCAAATGCTTCCTCCTAATGGATAAAAATTATACATTAAACTGGGAGTTTTATATCAGGTTGTCCATCTTTAACATGCTATATTGTTTTTCTTCCACATAAACATTTTAAATTATACTTAAATATTTAAATGACATTTTAAGTCTCAGCAAAATACTTAAAGCCATGTCATATAAAGTTATTTTTAAACATGCCTGTTGTTCTTACTGCAAAACTACCCCCTAATTTGTGGGCCACGTACAGAGTCCTTTCCAATAGGAAGTAAGCAGCAGTGGTGAGGAGGCATGCACTCTCCGTTTGCTCATCAACAGGGCCTCCGTTCACTGTTCACCAAGAGGATTCCTGAGATGCTGAATGAGGTGAAGCCCTAAGAAAGAAGCTTCCCTAAATGACTGTGTGAAGCAAAGGCTCCCTCCTCAGTGGACTGAGAAATAAGCATGTATTATGCTGAGCCACTGAAGTTGTGCTGTTGTTCTAACAGCAGTTAGCTTCTCCCCAGCTAGAGACTAGTAGTAAACAAGAGTTTAGAATATCAGGTACCAGAAATAAGAAAGTTAACTACTAAGATCAAACCAAAGGGACGGGGGGGTTGGAGGACCCAGGAAACACCGTGTTATGCAAATCTCTACTCATGCCAACCACATTCGTGAGCTCAATTTAGCTATGTTAATTACTTTTGAAATCTGACAATTTAAAAATATAAGCAGCACAGTATTTGTTAAATGAAGTATTATGTGGAATCCCAAAATATAAGCTAGAGACACAGAGCAGTTGTGGTCAGAGGGTAGAGCCTCACCTGGTCAGCCCCTACCGGTTACTTGGCTAGTGTATCTGAGAACTCAAGAAGGCAATTTGCAAATTCATGGTTTACAGTGTTAACTTCCAGCTGCTAATGTTAACATTTCTGTTATCAATATGCATAGACTGAATTAGTCAACAGTATTCTTTTTGTTTCAATTTCATACTAAATGCTTAATTCATTTTTTTTTCAATTTACTTATTTATGATAGTCACAGAGAGAGAGAGAGAGAGAGGCAGAGACACAGGCAGAGGGAGAAGCAGGCTCCATGCACCGGGAGCCCGATGTGGGATTCGATCCCGGGTCTCCAGGATCGCGCCCTGGGCCAAAGGCAGGCACCAAACCGCTGCGCCACCCAGAGATCCCTGCTTAATTCATTTCTAAATTCATTATAATGCAAGCACTAAAGCTATGAATTTATCTCTTAGATAGCACAGCTTCACCCACATGGCTCAGGTTTTTCTGCACTGTGATTGTTATTTCCCCTCATTCTTCTTGCTGTATTTTCTACTTTCTTCTTTACTAAGTAGTATTATTATTGATTCAGTGTCTATTTAACACCACTATGTGCTAAGCACTAAGGATACCCCCCAATGAACAAGACCAGTAGGGTAACTGCACCCAGGAAGATTAAACTAAGTGGCCTTAACTCTTGTAAACATTCACAACCTGTTCCTACTTTCATTATACCCTAATGACAACCTGTGACCTGGCTTACATCTTCAAATTCCAAAGATTTTTAATGGCCCAATATATTCACTGATTCTGTCCATTAGCTCTTTTTCTGCAAGAATATCTATTATTTATAAGCCAGATTGCCAGCATCTAGTCTCCTTTTCTGAATTCCAGGTACATTTCTCTATTCTACCCAATATATCATTAATTTAAGGAGTTTTTTTTAGTGTATTAATCAGTTCATTTCGGTTTGGTTGTGTTTGTTCTTTTGTATGAACCTCCTTTCATTTAAGTCTATTTTTTAAATCAGTTTTTAAGGGCTCCTGGGTGGCACAGTCAGTGAAGCATCTGCTTCTGGCTCAGGTCATGATCCCGGGGTCCTGGGATCAAGTCCCACATGGGGTTCTCTGCTCAATGCAGAGTCTGCTTCTCCCTTTCCCTCTGCCTGCTGCTTGCCCTGCTTGCACTCTTTCTTTCTCAAATAAATACAATCTTTAATAATAATAAATCAGTTTTTAAAAGTAAAATCTACTTGAATCCCATTAAGGAGAAAAGAAATTTCATCTTCTAAAATTCTCTTGTTCCATAGCAGTAATTTTTCTCTAAGCTTATAAAACTTTGGTCCATTTCTAATGTTGAGTAACTTTTTTTTTCCATACGTGCCATGATATACTTTATTTTTTTCCACTTTGTTCATCCTTAGCCGAGGTCCCTTTATAAAGATGGTGAGCACGTTAGCTCTTAGGGACTTGGACTACATTTATCTTGGAGCAGACATTTAATCAGTTTTGTTACAGGACATAGAGTACCATGGAGGGACTACCTTCCCTTTGAAAGAACTTTAAAAAGGCAGAAGTTATTTCCATGACTCAGTTGAATACTAGACATAAGAATGTAGAACATTCCATAAAAGTGAAATGCACAACAAGTAAAATACATGCTCAAGTGTCTTCTCTAGGATATTCAGAAGACAAAGCTAGGCCAAGGACATCTGGTCCAAAAAAAAGTCTCAGGGGGTGTTAAGAAGCAAGAAGAAGGGGTGCCAGGGTGGCTCAGCAGTTGAGCGTCTGCCTTCGGCCCAGGGCATGATCCTGGAGACCCAGGATTGAGTCCCACATCAGGGTCCCTGCATGGAGCCTGCTTCTCCCTCTGCCTGTGTCTCTGCCTCTCTCTCTCTCTCTGTGTGTGTGTCTCTCATGAATAAATAAATAAAATATTAAAAAAAAAGTAGCAAGAAGAAGTGATCAGATCTTATACAGAAGCTGGTAAATGACTGTACAGAAGACTCTCAGAAAAAAAAAAAAAAAAAAAAAACAAAAAAAAAACAGAAGACTCTCAGGAGAAGAAAGAAACAGAGTCAAAGACACAAACTCCAGGGGGCTGGCTTTCAATAGTTAAAACTGATGGCAGAAATTTCCATAAAGTTAGAGAATGCTTCCAGTATCAGAATCCCATACAACAAATTTAATTGCTACATATTGGAAACTGTATATAAGTCAACTTAAAAAGACAGGTTATTTTTGTGACTTACACAGAACCATAAAAGACCACTTCATAAGAAAATGTCTAAATTTGGGGCACCTGGGTTGGCTCCATCAGTTAAGCATCCAATTCTTGATTTCGGCTTGAGTCATGATTTCAGGGTTCTGCTGGAGATTTTCTCTCTCTCTCTCTCTTTCTCTCTCTATCCCTCTGCCCTTCCCCCAATTTACGCTCACCTGCGTGGTGCATGTGCACATGCTCTCTCTTAAATAATTTTTTTAAAAAAGAAAATATCTAAATTCATAAAGGAATTTCCAACCAAAATGTTTGTCAGTCACTTTTCATTTGAACTACTTAATGCAACTGTATGTTGTCTTCTCACCAACATGTTAGAATAGATAAAACAGGCTACTGAGTCAAAGTGTTCATCTTACCCTGAAAAATCAGCAGAATATTGTCCATAATCAAAGATATAGACTCTAGTAATTTGGCACACTGTGAGGTATCCCAAAGCAAACACAAAACAATATCTGGAAAACAAAAACAAACTAGATTAGTGAAAATAAAAGATTCATTTTGTTAAATAATACATTTCAAAGCAATTTATTAACCATATGATTCAAAATTTAAATGGTTCAAAACTTAAATATTTCTAGATCTATTCCACAAATAGCTTTCTTTAATAAACTGTAACAACTCTTAACTAGTATCTACTTAAGTCTACTTTTGTAAATTTTGTACCATCTTCAATGGTAAATGCATCTAATTACTGCTTTTATTAATTTTTTCCTTCTGAAAGACCTCCAGGAATCAAACTATATATTTGAAAGTCATGTTCACAAGTATAAAACTGTGAGTATTGGTATTTCTTCTATTTATTTCTCTTCCTTTTTAGAAAACACAATTTAGCCCAAAGATTTTTGGCTAAATTATACATTAAACAAATTCTTAATAGGATTTTAAAAACTTGCTCTCAACAGTCTAAAATCATACATCCTTAGTGTGGATCAGATGGCATTTACTCACATTTTATAGGTATGAACATTTATTTCCACATTCTCAAGGTGCTTGGGACAGAGCTACAATAATTAAACACATAGTATGGAAAAGAATTTATGTATCAATATGAAAATAACAGAAATTCTAGAACATGATAAAGGCTGCGATGCAAATGAGCAGGGAGGGATTATTATCTAGTCAATATAATTCTAGAGAAACTAAAGAATTACTGTACAACAGAAAAACCAGAACACATAGGAAATGTGGATAAATATTCAAATGTTCTCAAATTGGGGAAGGACTTTCTAAACACTGTTAAAATTTTAAGTTTCCTGGTATAGGCAATTCAGGCAGTTTTATGAAAGAAATCTTTTAAACTTGGGGCACCTAGGTGGCTCAGCCGGTTGAGCATTGGACTCCTGATTTCGGCTCAGGTCAGGATCTCAGGGTCCTGGGATCGAGCCCTGTATCAGGCTCCCACTCAGGGGGGTGTATGCTTAAAGATTCTCTCTCTCCCTCTCCCTGCCCTTCCCGACTTACATGCCAACATTCTCTCTCTCTCTCTCTCAAATAAATTAATTAAAAATAAAAAAAGAAATCTTTTAAACTTTAAACAAATAGGTAATTTTCATTTACTTGAATTAGTCCTAGGAGGGGGCAGAGGGTGATAGCTTCCTAATTCAAATGTTTTACAAAACATATATACTCTTGATAACCATATTTGACAAAATAGCATACATACATACTCACACACACAGGAGTGACAAATCAAAATAATTTCTAAAAATCATGTGGCTGATGGTGTTTCCTAAAGATGATCATAACATCTCCCATTTCATATGCTCTTCGACAACCTGACCTTCTGCTCCGCCCCCCCCCCCGCCCCGTTATGAATAAGAGTCTATTTCTCTATCCACTTAGAGTCTGGGTTGGCCTTTCAGCTCCTCTGACCAGCAGATTATGGCAGAAATAACACTTTGCTAGTTCCAGGCATGGCCCATAATTAGCCTGGTGATTTCTACTTCTTGCTTTGTGGAAGTTGTGACTCTCCTGAGACCCTGAAAAGAAGTGCGACTATCCTGAAACCATCACATGCAGAGGCTCTGGAGGATGAGACACTGTCTAGGAGAGACAGACACCAGATAGTAAGATACGTGGGTGAAGCAGCTGATGCCATATCAAAAAGAGATGATCTATCCAGTCGAACCTTTCCTGAATTTCTGTCCCACAAAGTCATTAGTAAAATAACATACCTATTTGTTTTAGGCCACCATAGTTTAGTGGGGTGATAGGATCAGAACAGAAATTGGTAAGTGAAAATGAGGCACTACCATGATTAAAAAAATCTGGAACACATAGCCCTGGCTTTAGGACTGGGTGCAGGTGGGACATGTAAAGGCCTTAAGGAGATTGCTAGTGAGGATCTGAAGGGCAGTAAGGAAACTGTCACTGGAAGCTACGGAACTTGGGTAACACTGGTACTCACTGGTTCCTTTCAGATGCATACGACAAGGTATGGATATAGAGAAATGAGCTAAAAAGGAGAGCTATTCAGGTTTTCAGCAAAATTTAGAAAAAAAAAGAGGGCTCAGGACAGTCTTTCCAGTCACAAAACACTCTTACAATAATCACAGTAAAGATGAAGTCAAGAGGACTCTTTAATGATACCTCAGGAAGATGTAAGGGCACATCTTCAGAGAACCTCTCAGAAAAAACAACAGCTTCCCAGAATCTTAAGGTTATGTCTCTTAGACTCTCTGCTAGACGAGAACGTTTTCAAGAACCTGAAGGATGCTATCACACAGCACTTTCAGGCCACAGTAAAAGGAGATTAGGAGAGGTCTATGGGAGTGGCTTCTGTCTGTCTAATGCAGGAGATTTATAGAGACATAGGACACCCACACCTGTCTTTAAGAGAGTTGTACAAGACTGGAGGGGAAGGGAGAAAGTTCAGATGAAGAGATCTTTCTGTCCCCAATTATCCACTGGTATGTAAAGGACTAAGAAAGCTGTTCAACTGTAAAATCTGGCTATTTCTTATATAAAAGGAAGGACAGAAGGACAGCTCAGGGTGTGGACAAAGAGCCACAGAGACCAACTCACAGGGATGAGATGGGGCCACTACTCAAGGAACAGGTAACGGGTGTCCCGATGGACTTCATAATTGCTATGTACCAGAGACTGTTAAGCAACTTGCATTCCTCTCCCTTTTTAATGAAGGATCTACCATAATTATCCTACCACTATTCACCATTGTATATTCATTACTGGGTGGAGGGGTACAAAACTTGCCCCATTAGCGCACTGGTCCTCACATGGAGAAGAGCTATATTTGAAGAACCACACTGAAGCTTCATCCATAGTACACCTGATTTAGATGACCAGAGGGAGGTGTCAAACTTGATGCCATAAGGAGGTGAGGAGGTGACACTCTGGGGTCTTTTTTTTTTTTAATTCTTTTTATTTTATTTTATTTATTTATGATAGTCACAGAGAGAGAGAGAGAGAGAGAGAGAGAGAGAGAGAGGCAGAGACACAGGCAGAGGGAGAAGCAGGCTCCATGTATGTACCGGGAGCCCGACGTGGGATTCGATCCCGGGTCTCCAGGATCGCGCCCTG
This sequence comes from Canis lupus baileyi, assembly GCF_048164855.1. Taxonomy (NCBI): domain Eukaryota; kingdom Metazoa; phylum Chordata; class Mammalia; order Carnivora; family Canidae; genus Canis; species Canis lupus. Next base: position 59,102,432 of record NC_132849.1, on the reverse strand, counting down.
GGCCAAAGGCAGGTGTCAAACTGCTGCGCCACCCAGGGATCCACACTCTGGGGTCTTGAGAGGAAGTGAGAACATGCAAGATGGATGTAAATTTTGGGGGCCAAAGGACTGTCTCCAAAGATTACTGCCCCAAGCAACAACCCGTGCATGGGTAGCTCTGAACAGCAAGAGACAGAATATAATCCTCTTCCCCTTGAATCTGAGCTGGACTTAATAATTTAGTTTACTAATAGAATACAATGAAAATGACTTCTTGAAACGTCAAGGCCCAGTCATGAGAAGTCTTGCAGCTTCCTCCATTTCATTCTTGAAATGCTTGTCCTTAGCATACTGTGAGCCCAGCTATCACATGTGCATCGAGAGGTAACATTCCTGGTCAACAATCCCAGGTGATCTCCCAACCAACAGTCAACACTGACTGCCAGAAGGGAACCATCTTGGATGCCAAGAGGTGAGGCTTTCAAATGATCACAGTTCCAGCCAACATGTAATAGCACCCACATAAGTCCTCGAGCAAAGATTCTCTAGCTAAGTCTGGCCAACATACAAAACCAAGAAAAACAGTAATAAACTGTTGTTTAGCCACTGACTTTGGGTGGTTTGTCATGCTGCAGAAGATAACTGAAGTAATTCCTTAATAAAAGTTTAGCATGTACAACTAATAGTAATTTAAAATAAAATACCTCAATCAGGTAGGGCTTATTTGAGAAATGCAGGTATGATTCACTATAAAAGGACTAGTAATATCTATCATCACAGTGATGAGTCAAAGGGAAAAGGTTATAATTAATACAGAGAATGCCATTTAATAAAATTTAATATTACCATGTAAGAATTAGAACTCTCAGCAAACTAAGAGAAAAGGATCCTTTCTTAATGAATATATATTAAAAAAAATCTGTCAAAATACTCAATATTTTGTCAGCCCTGAGACACTACTAATTTGTGGGGGAAAGCATACGACAGTTTCTGAAGTGGGAAAGAAGCAGTGTATGTGTTAGTATAGATGAACTTTATTTTAGACTTATTTTGAAAATTCAAATAACATAAAGTCTACTCTTCTCATTTTAATCCCTAAATTTAATATTGGAACCCCTATCAAAATCCTAACAATACTTTTTGGTGGAACTTGACCAGCTGACTTTCAAGGTCTTCTGGAAAACTAAACAAACATTTGATGAGGAGGACTTGCCCAACCCCAGCAGATAAAAGAACACATCAGAGTGATTTATAATGTAGTATTGTTTCATAAACAGATCAAAAGATTAACCAAACAGAGAGGAAAGTTAAAAAAAAAAAAGACTCATCCAACTGGAAGTTTTTGTTTATTTTAAAGCTGGCATATGAAATTAGTGGGAGAAGGATGAGGTAAATGAGATAAAAAACTTAGCTCTCATTTCAGAAATAAAAATAGTTTCCTGGTTTGCACTACACATACACATACAAAAATCCAGATTATGAACAGATCTTAATGTTAAAAATAGGACAACAAAAAGTACCAAAATAAAATACAAAGGAATATCCTCAAAATCTTGGCATGGAAAAATCTTCCTAAGCATGACAAAAATCAAAAATGCCATGAAGATGATATCTGACAAATATTTACTATATAAACACTGGTAATTTCTATAGGAGAGATAACAGAACATTAAATAAGCAACAGAAATTGTTTACTATGTATAGTAGTTTACTATCTTTAATTTAAAAATCCCACAAATCAACAAAGGATTAAGAAATCAAGTGAAAATGGGTGAGAATGTGAATGAGTAAATAATAGAGTTAAAAAAATTATAAAGTCAGTCCATTTAGAAAAATAAATGGCTCAGCTGGAGAAGAGGATGACTCTTGACCTCGGGGTCATGGGTTTGAGCCCCACCTTGGGTGTAGAGATTACTAAAAAAACATAAACTTAAGAAAATGAAATGAGATTCAAGATAAGGAACAATCAGGAAATCTTAATAATTATAATCCAGAAGAGCACATTAGAGGCTCCTGGGTGGCTTCGTCGGTTAAGCGTCTGACTCATGGTTTCAGCTCAGGTCATGATCTCAGGGTCATGAGACTGAACCCTGTGTTGGACTCCATGTTGGGGATGGAATCTGCTTGGGATTTTCTCTCTCCCCCTCTGCCTCACCAAGTGCTATACATACATATATAAATACATAAATACATAAATAAATAAAATGATAATATTTGTCCAGTATCAAAAGTTTAAAAATAGGCAATATCCAGTTTGGGTAGGGAAAACAGGCATTCTCAAATGCAGTTGGTGGGGATGAAATTTTAACCAGTCCTTATTTTGGTGAGTGATTTTTGCAGTATACATCAGGATTTGTACATACTCTGCCAATTTCGCTTTCTGGACTCTCCTAAAAAAACAAAAATACTTACATATATTTACAAGGATCTATACATACTCACTAAAGCACTGTATTTTAATGATAAACAAAAAACCAACTAAATGTCTCCAATATGATATTAAGTAAAATAAATGGAAATAATAAAATAAATAGAAAGCCCCACTATAGAATTCAGTAATAGTGAATAAAGAGACATCTATAAGTACATACAAAATCAATTAAGCAGAAAAAGTGAACTAAAGAATCATCCCACCTTAGGTACTAAAAACCCCTACACAGATGTATCTATCTATCTACACACACTTGTGTTTATATAAACATATACTGATACATCATGGAAAAAGTTCTAGATAAAACTGTAGTAGACACTCTAGGCTGACTCATTCCATGTGCATTTCTGTCTCCATTGTCCCCTGCTTTCCTCTATCACAGAGGCAAAAAGTCTAATAAATACTCAATGCCCAGGTGCTCTTGCAACTAGAGGTGGCATGACACACGGATCTTGCCTGGGAGATGGATGCGGAAGTCTGCGGAGGTTTCCGGAAAAGATTTAGATCTGTGCTGTCCAATATGGTCTCCGCTGGCAAGAGTGTTCTAGGTCTGGGTCATACCAGCTCATGAAAGCTGTTGGTTTAAGAATTTTTGTAAACTGGTTGTTAAACATAGCCATTATTAAAAATTAAATGTGAACAAAAGGTAAATAAATAGTATTACAAACGCATTAAATATTCAAAACTCACCACTTCTCAGTTCCTTCTTATCATCTGTTTTCTGTGTTCTTGATGCTATTCACATATCCTGCATCTGCACGATGGAAATACCCTATAATGGCGAGCTCCTGAGCATTTCTTCCCAACCCCCACTCAGGGACTTCAAGTCAATCACTCCAAAGCTACTGTGGTAGAAGCATTTACACTATAAAAACCAGAAATCACTATAAGCCTCCCTGATCATTTAAACTAAGGATCAACACACTAAAGGCTGTAGACCAAACTTCACTCCCTGCCTGGTTTTGTAAGTATCATTTTATTTGGCCACATCCAAGCTCATTTGTTTATGTGTGTCTGTGGCTGCTTTGGCCTTACAACAGCAGAGCTGAATGGTTGCAATAGCAACTGTAATGATCCTCAAGGCCTAAAATATTTATGGGGCAGTTTACTGACCTGAATGAGAATTAAAATGATGAACAAAACGATGGAGGGGGGAATAAAGAAGAAAATGCTAGTAATGCACGTTAAACTTTTAAAAGGGTGTCATAACTATCTAGAGCCACTGTACTGTGAACAAGAAAGAAAGAGGAAATAGTCTTCCATTCTGTAAAACCTCTTACTGAGGCAGCAAAGAAGCTGCTCACACATAAACAGATGGGTGAAGTTCCAACATACGTCTTCCTTGTCTGATTTTCATCTTACTCATTAACATAAACAGAAATATCAACCAACAAACCAACATTCATAATAGAACTCCATTTGTTTGTCAATGATATAAGCAACTTCTTTACTGAACTGAACGGTTACCACACATTTATTTGTAGTCTGAGATTTTGTCAAATCATGGTTGAAGTACAACCCCAGGTGAGCTGTAAGAGTTCGGCAAAAATCAATGAAAGCTTTCTGTAAGAATCAACTGGCTCTGTGGAATTTACAATGAAGAGTATTGTCTATTTTATTATTATTTTTAAATTATGTACTATATATCCACTATATTAGTAAAATTTATGATAAAGTTACATATGTATATGTATGCATCATGCTTCTCCAGAAAGCCTGTTTAGTTGCCAACATTTCCCAGGGTACCACCGACTAGCCACATGTCATTAGGGAGCACTTGAAATGTGACTAGTCTAAATTGAGATGTGCCATAGCTGTAAAACACACACTGCTTTTTGAAGACTTCACAAAGAATTTAAGATATATCATTAATGATTTTTACACTGACTATATCTTGAAATGATAATATTTTGGGCATATTGAATAAAATATATTCTTTTTTTTCCTCTTTAAACTGCAAGTATTGGAAAATTCAGAATTACATCTGTGGCTCACAATGTATTTCTAATGTATAGTGCTAGACAGTTTTCCTGAAAACAAAAAAGGGGATAGACAGCTGGTGTGGCTTTTCACTTTTGAATTCTTTCTGCCCAGAAAACAGATGTAATGGTTGTTGTAGCAACCATCTTGCATCCCTGAGGTGGCAAACAGGCTAAGATAGCACAAAAGAACAAGAGAAGAATCCTGCTTCTTTAATGACACAATGAGCTGCTACACTGGCTCTGAACAACCTAACCCAGAATGAATTTGCAGGTGGTGGATTTTTTCCCCTATTATCTGCAACCAAAATGCATTTCGAACTGATGGCAAAGCACATTAAACTTCTGTTATTTTCTTCTGCATTCGATTGCAGGGCAAAGTGATGGGGCAAGCCTCTGACTTTTCACACACACATCAGCAGAGGAAAGCAGACATACGAGCCAATGTGTATGTGTGTGGTATTATCATAAGAGCTATGCTCACAGTATGAGTTTCACTGAATGCCTTCACACAGAAAAATATACATGCAAATCAACTCCAGACAGAACTGACCTAGATGTAAATAATGGCCCCATCCTTTTAATGATTCCTACCTGTGACAATACAAGAGTCACTTATAAAAGGTAGACACAGGGATCCTGACGACTCTAACTCAATCAACTATGATTTTGTCCTCATTGCCACTGACTGGTTTATGGGGAGGCATGAGGCTGAGGTCTGGACAATGAAACTTGACACAGAGCTTCTGGAAAGACTTTTCTCCTTCTTGAAGTATGACCCTTGCTATTGTCGTGCCTGTAAATACGGCAGCCACCGTTAGCTTAAAAAGAAGCTAGCCTATGGACAAAGTCAATACACTAGGATGGCAAAATAAAGTAGAACAAAAAGTAGAGCTTCTTTATGCCCTCATTAAGACCAAGTTGCTGAATTAACCAAAATGAGCTGCCTTGCCTCATGACTTCTTGCTTTGAGAGGTAAATCTTTCTATACTGTTCACACCACTATGCCATCACGAGCTGGGATTTCTGCTCTTTGCAGCCAAAAGCGCCATGATGTAATTATTACTCATAACAAAATTAAAGCAACAGCATTTGAAGAGTTCTAGAACAGAACATTTTCTTATTTGTTGAAATATAAATGTTGAATTACTGCTTCATTTCAAAGAGAGAAATCACATCTAAAATATTTATTCATTTAGAGACAGCTACAGAGTAGAGACTGTTCTGGAAAAAACAGAGAGCTCAGGGATTATGGGATTAATGAACCAGAAATGCTGAGGGAAAATGAAAAAGAATTCTTCCCAAATAAGGAAAACAGGTAACATCACCCAAAGGTTCAAGATCCTAATGGCAGTAAATACAAAATTGAACGAATGAATAATTGCTTTACTGTGCTTAAATCAAATTAAACTGTTTGCTTTCCAAGGTGCATGAGCCCAGATGACCTTGGTTGTCACTCAGCTTTAGGAAAGGCCTGCACGTCTGTATTCTAACTTACTGCTTTCTTATTTTGCCTCTCCCTCTGTCTATATTTTCCCAGACTCTGTTTGTTTATACTTAGGTCTTGAAATCAGGTATTTATACTTAGTTTTGAAACTTCGAAACTTTGCTCTTTCAAACACATACTATTGGCTAATCTGTAGTCTTTGTATGTCTATGTAATATTTGAAACAACTTTAAAAATACATGGAACACTATAAAACAAAAAAGCATAAAAGCATATAGGGTCTTGGAGAGTATACACAGAGGGGAAGGCAAAATAAAGTCAAGTCAGTATTCTACTGTGTACAGCCTCTGAAAGGTTACTCACATGGATCAATAAGCAGAATAGAGTCCAGAAGCCAAGTCACACATACAGATGAGCTGCAAGCTAATACAGAAAAGATGGTATCTGCAATGAACAATGCTGAGACAAATTGATATACGTATAGAAAATAAAGTTAATTTCAACCTTTAACTCATAACCTACACAAAAAAATAGCTCAGAATGGATCAAGTCATCTAAGCCTAAACTATAAAACTTCTAAAATAAAATGTTTGTAATCTTAGGGCAGATGAAGATTTCTTAGAAAAGACACAAAAAGCTCTAAACTATAAGAAATTGTTAAACCGACTTCATCAAAATTTCAAAGTTCTGTTCCTCAAAAATCACCACTAAGGTACACTTATCATGATGAGCACTGAGCAATGTACAGAAGTGTTGAATCACTATATTGTACACCTCAAACTCCTATAACAACACTGTACGTCAACCACACTGGAATTAAAATTAAAACTTAATTTTAAAAATACCCACTAGGGAAATGAAAAGTCAAGTCACAGATGAGGAAATACTCATAATTCATAAAATTGACCACAGATATATCCAAATATAAAAAGAAGGAATTATAACAATAAAGTTTTGAGTCAGAAGATTTGAACAGATATGTACAAAAAGAAGGTGCCCAACTGGTCAATTAGCACAAGAAAAAAATGCCTGATATCATTAATCATGAGAAATCTAAGTTAAAATCATAGTGAGATACCAGTAAACACTCATTAGAATGACTAAAATAGAAAAGAATGATAAGACCAAGTGTTGTTTAGAATGTAAAGCAACAGGTACCCTCATACTTCACCAGTGGGAATGAAAATTCATATAACCACTTTGGAAAAGTTTGGCCGTTTCTTATACGTTTACCCTAGGTCCCAAAAATTCTTCTCCTGCTACACACATCCAGGAGAGACAAAAACATATATTCATCAAAGACTTGTACGAAAATGTTTTAGAAGTTTTATTCATAATAGCCTCCATTTTGAAACAACCCAAATGTCCATTAATACACAGATGAAAAGATACATAAGTTATTCTATGCAATGGAAAGCCACTCAGCAATAAAAGGAACAATCTGTTGATAAACACAATGACATGGATGAATTTTAAAACATTAAGCTGCGTTAAAAGAGAGGGGGGCCAGACACAATAGATTACATACTGCAGAGTTCCATTTATACAAAACTCTAAAACCAGCAAAACTAACTTTAGTGACACAAAGCAGATCACTGGCTGCAGGAGCCAGAGCCGGACTGATGACACAGGGAAAGGAAGAAACTTCTGGGGATGAGTAAAAATGTTCTCTATCTTGATTTGGGTGGTGGTTACACGGTTTATGCATTTGTCCCATGACTATACTGGAACTGAACTGGTGGTTTTGTTTTTGGTGAATTATACCTAATGTTGATTACAACTTATTTTGGAAACAAACACATTTTATACACTCTTCCTTGCATATTCTTTCTCATCCTGAGGCCTCAGGTTTTTTTTTTTTTTTAAGATTTTATTTATTTATTCATGAGACACAGAAAGAGAGAGAGAGAGAGAGACAGGCAGACAGAGACACAGGCAGAGGGAGCAGACTCCATGCAGGGAGCCTGACATGGGACTCGATCCTGGGTCCCCAGGATCACACCCTGGACTAAAGGTGGCACTAAACCGCTGAGCCACCCAGGCTGTCCCAAGGTTTGGTTTTCTTCTCCAGTTACACTGATTTCCTGGAGGATGTCACCCTGCCCCATGATTTTACATACCCATGGTATACTAACAGCTCCCAGGTTCTCAATCTCCAGCCTAGATATCCCTCCTAATCTCCAAACTCAAACAACCAACAAGCTACTTAACATCACTAGGTGTAGCCTAGTAAGTAAACATCTGAAACTAGAAATCCCAATCCCACCAAAATCACCTTTGCCCTAGTTTTTTCCATCCTAGTAAACGGTATCATCTCTCATGCAGTGGCTTTGCCCCAAAAACTAGTCCTTTTTGATGTATTTTTGGGACTCCCATCCCCACATTCCAGATCTCCAAATCCATCTTCATACTGCATATCATTATGACTCATATCCACACCCAAATCTATCTACAAAATATCATTGGACTGAGTAATTCCCACTGGGAGCAGGTCTGGGCCTGCTCTAACAGCATCCTGCCTCCTCTTCCCTCCCCCAATCCCTCCTTGGTCTGTTGTAAACACAGCATCCAGAGTGCTCAACACTCCCCAGCAGTTACCCAGCATACCCAGAACAAATCCAAGTTTCTTCAAGAATGTTTGTTAACCTGGGATCTAATTTAAAAAACAAAACTCATCTTTGGTTCTACTGAATGAATGATACACATTTACAGAGATTTTTAATTACAATCAAGGAATTAGAATTCTTGAAGACTGATAACATTAGGACATTACTGAGCTCAGAGAAGCCTGGCAACACTCCAAGCACCCATCACATGTGTGCACAGGCAGATCATGGAAATTCCAGCAATTCAGGGGAAGGACAAGTTAGTTACCATCAGTGTTGTCTAAAGTTGGTCATAATTTTCAATTGGTGCTATTTTCGTTATTAATTAATTTGGGGAAATAGGGCTCCATTTCATTTTTAAAATAATTTTGTTCTTGTATAATTGTTTCTAAACCATTGGTTCCGGGATCCCTGGGTGGCGCAGCGGTTTGGCGCCTGCCTTTGGCCTAGGGCGCGATCCTGGAGACCCAGGATCGATTCCCACATCGGGCTCCCGGTGCATGGAGCCTGCTTCTCCCTCTGCCTGTGTCTCTGCCTCTCCTTCTCTCTCTGTGACTATCATAAATAAATAAAAATTAAAAAATATATATTTAAAAAAATTTTTTTAAAAATAAAAAAATAAAAAAAATAAACCATTGGTTCCTCTATTTGATTCCTCTCCCTCTGTCTCCTTGGCACTGTGGGGTGAAAACATGAAGCTGACAGCGGTAAACTCAGGTTAAAACTGCTAGTGGGTCACAAAAGCCTTTAAGTCAAGGATCGAGTTTTGGTATCTCCAAACCTTACCTCTACTTGCTGGCATACGATCCTGAAGCCCATATGTTATCTCATAATTTTGAAAAGAGACTTCACTCACTCGAAACAAACACCTGTAAGTAAATAATTCTCCAAAGCCTATCAAATCCACTTCTCTCAAAATCTATCCCCAAATTTCTATCCACAATTACACACTTCCACTTCCAGAATGGATCACTTCAAATTAAATAACTACAATTCACCCAAACTAACTAGCCTTTTTATTTTTTATCTAGTTAAACAGCAATAAACAGAAGCCAAGGGATGCCTGGGTGGCTCAGCGGTTGAGCATCTGCCTTCGGCCCAGGGCATAATCCTAGAGTCACGGGATCGAGTCCCACATCAGGCTCCCTGCATGGTGCCTGTTTATCTCTCTGCCTGTGTCTCTGCTTCTCTCTCTGTGTGTGCGTCTCTCATGAATAAATAAATAAAACCTTAAAAAAAAAAAAGGAAATTTAAAAAAAACACATAAGCCGAGAACTGAAAAATACTGGTGGAGGGCATTAGATTTAACTCTAAAGATGGCACTAATGAGCAATACAGACTGAAAGTGTTCAGTAGCAGAGACGTGGAAAGATCACTGCTTAAAAATTATTAATGTTTTCTATTCTAAAAATTTATGATTAACCAAGTTTGTCCATTTTTACTCAGCAGTTTTGATGTGGAAGAAGACCCAAAGAATTATTTTTCTATGTGATGCCATCTGAAAGTGCCATAGCCATTGCATGCTATTATTCTCAAGTCAACATCACAAAGGGAGCTCACCTCTTCTTTCGTCCTTACTGATATCAAAGTCATATCTGCACAGAGTTTCAAAGTCAAAGGGTTCGGCATGGCTCATCATGACAGAGCCGTGTCCAGGCCCATACACCCACCCACTCTCCCTGACTGATCCCTGGACGGCAGGACAGCCAGGCCCCTCCACAGCACCATCCTCTGCAAGTGCTTCTGGCTTCAGCTCTTCTGACACCTTCATCTCAATACCTCTGGTAGTTTACTACCATTTCAGTGGAGTTTCAGGTAAATAAATGTGTGTTTAATCTGCTACATATGACTCAAAAGTTCATTTTATTTATCTTTAAAGATTTTATTTATTTATTCATGAGAGACACAGAGAGAGAGAGGCAGAGACAAAGGCAGAGAGAGAAGCAGGCTCCACGCAGGGAGCCCAACGTGGGACCCAATCCCGGGTCTCCAGGATCATGCCCTGGGCCGAAGGCAGCACTAAACCACTGAGCCACCGGGGCTGCCCCAAAATTTCATTTTAAAACCACTATCAAAACACTGAGTTTCTAAAATCTTTTCAATAATTTCTTGAATTTTACTCTAATAATCTAGAATTTCTAGTTATAAATTTAATGGAATTTTAATAAATGTGATACTGTTCTTTTTTTCTTTTTTCTTTTTTTTTTACTCTGTATGCAGTAACACATACTAAGATATACTGTTTCTGCTGCGGTATTACAATGAACAGTTTAATTTAGCCTCAGAAAACCAATAGGTGATAAATCAACTAGCCATGTGGTCTCTCTAAGAACCAAGTTTGAAAGCTCCTTCCACTATTACCACATTTATAAACATACCCTCTTAAAGATACACAATAGCCATTCTTCACATTTTAAGGTCACATGTCTCATCCTTTCCTAGCCTTTTATGGTGGAATAGAAAGAACAGAAAGATACAACTTCTCCAGTTCAAGAACCTACCATCAAGTCAGAGATGCTGTCACAATGTCTGATAGCCAATCATGAGTAACAATGCTGGGTTTTGTAGCATTAGCTCTAGATGCCAGTTGCTCCCATCTCAATATATCCATGGTGCTCCATTTAGAAGAGCTTTACCACACTTTGTAAAAACTGGTTTCTCAGCTCCACGTCCTTCATGACGCTGAGCTCCTCCGAGGACCTCAGACATCTGACTCTGAGTGCCTAGCACTGAGCATGACAAAGAAGACATTCTCTTCAGTTCTGTTGTCTGGGACATGTGCATGTGAGGGAATGGTACTCAGAAGATGAATGTGGGTACTACAAAATTAGTGTGAAAAGATCACCACACTAATCGTGTGGACGGAATGGAAGGCTCCCCCCAGGATAACAATGTTGATGTAGGCCCCAAACCCAGAACAAGAGAGACATAGAAGATGGCGCTTCCCAGCTAAGGTGAATGTGCAGAGCCAAGAGTCAGTATATCATCATGCCATGGCTAGAATGACATCTATCCAGCAAAAACTGGGAAAAACAACAGGAAATAAGCTTAGTTGGTAAAACAAGGTTCAAAATATTCTGAAGGGCATGAATTTCTTGAATATGAGTATTTTGGGTATTCTCCTGCAGGCATTCAAAGGTTTTTGAGCAAAGAAGTAATAGGATGAAATAGTTACTTGGAGAATAATAAAGACTAATCGATGTATATGATGGATTATAAGAAAAAAGACATCTGGAAGTCACAAGAACAGTTAAACAGCTGGAGAAAAGTAATCCCTGGCTAAGAGAATGTGGAAGAAAGTACTAAGGATTTCCAAGGAAAAGTAAAAAGAACTGCAACTTTTTATAACATGCTGCCTATAGAAAGTGAGAAGAAAGTTCAAGTATTTAAATTAAGGGGTCTCAAGAAAACACAGAAGTTGATTCTGGAGTAAAGAAAAGACCCAGGTTGGGGGCACCTGGGTGGCTAAGTTGGTGAAGAGTCTGCATTCAGCTCAGATCATGATCCTGAGAACCTGGGATCGAGTCCCCCATCGGACTCCCTGCTTAGCAGGGAGTCTGCTTCTCCCTCTCCCCCTCCTCCCTGCTTGTGCTCTCTCTAATAAATAAAATCTCAAAATCTCAAAAAAAAAAAAAAAAAGAATGACCTCAATTGGAACGCTGGCTTGGCCTCTTACTGGCTGTGACTTGAGAAAAGTTGCTTGCACAAAGCCTCAGCCTTCTCTTATTTTTAGCAATTTTCCTCCTGGAAGATTTCATCTAAGGCTCAGAAGCCTTTACCCGACGACCAGGCTCGTCTGCTGGGCACCCAGCACAGCCACCAGAGTCCGTTCAGCAGAGCCAGCACCTCGTGCGCACACCCTACTCCCAGCCCCCCGACGGCTCCGGCCTCCAGAGGCCCACTCCGCCTTTGCTTCGTGCCCCATAGCCAACCCTCGACCCAACCCTTCGTACTGCCTCTATAATCTCCCCCTACCCATCCGCCACTCTCCACGGCCCCCTCCTGGTCTGCTGCTACCATCAGTCTGGCCTGGCTCCCTGGTCCCTGTGACCGGCGCTCCCGCTCCATGCTCCCGGCAACCATCCCATCCACGCAGCACTGGGAGCCGGAGCCTGACAAAGTACGTCCCTGCCCAAGGTGCCCGGGGGTTCCCACCGTACTTACAACTGCAACTGGCCCAGCCTGCCTCTCTGACTTCATCTTCTAGCACCAGCGACCTTGCTCACCAGGCCCCCCAAAGACTGGGCCTCTTTCCGGTCTCTGACTACACCCGACACTCCGCAGGACCAGGGGGCTCCCTCCTGTCCCCGGGCTCCCCCTCTGGGTCTGTGATCTGCTGGCTCATGTGCATCAACTCTCTCCAAAGACACCCAAGTTATTTCCTTCATCTCTCTCTGAAATAGCTCCTGTGTTGCTGACCCACCTGCGGTCTGCCTCCCCCCTTTACGGTAACTCCGGGATGGCAGGCGTGGCACCGGTCTTCATCTAGAACAGACTATGGCATAAAGCAGGTGCTCGGGTATCTGAGGACTTGTTGACTATAGCCTCAATTGGGTTCTCTTTGCATTGAGCTGTAAAAGTTCTTTACATATTCTGGATGAAGTCCTGAAGCACATCTATGCTTTACAAATACCCTCTCCTAGCATCTTGCCTTGTTATTGTTTTAAAAGTGTCTTTTGAAGAGAAAAAGGTTTTCATTCTGAGGAAGTACAGTCAATTTTTTGTGGGGGCCATTCTTTGAGTGTCACATAAAAGAAGACTTTGCCTAACCCAAAGTCATAAAGAGCTCTTATATTTTCACATTTTATAGTTTAAGGTGCCACGTTTAGGTCTCTGATACATTCTGAGTAACTTTTTATGGATGGGGTGAGGGACGGTCTACATTCAGTTCTTCACATATTCGGCTGTCCCAGCACCATCTATTGTAAAGATCCTTTCCCAACCTAATGACCAAGGCACTTTTGCTGAAAATTAACTGACCATACATAAAGGGTTTGTTTCTAGACTCTTGATTTTGTTTCAGTGATATAGGTGCCCATCCCTACACCATTATCACAGCACCTTGATCATTCTACCATAGTGTACAACCAACTTTGTTGTTCTTTTTTAAGAAATTTTTTTGTTATTCAAGATCCTTTGTAATTTCGCATAAATTTTATGATTGGCCTGTCAATTTCTATTTAAAATGCTTTATGAAATTTTTGTGAGAGATTGCATTAAATTTATAGATCAGTTTGGGGAGTACTGCCATCTTAACAATATTAGCCTTCCAACCCAACCTCATATTCCCAGAGGAATATGAAATACCTCTCCATTTAATAATTTTTTAAAGTAAGCTCCACACCCAACGTGGGGCCTGAACTCAAAACCCCAAGATCAAGAGTTGGCAGAGCCAACCAGGCAGCCCCGTTTAATCCCTTTTAATTTCTCTCAGAGATGTTTTTAAGTACAGTTGCAGATCTTTTGTTAGATTTATTCTGGAGTATTTGATTCCTTTTGATACTACTATGAATGGAATTAATTGCTTTTGTACTTTCATTTTCGGACTATCTGGAATATATAGAAATATAATTGATTTTGTCTACTCCTCTTGTATCCCTGCAGCTTTATTTCTGCAGTCTTTTATAGCCACTCTAGCACTTGTTTGGTTACTGTTTGCAAGATACATCTTATCTATTCTTACTTTTAGGCTCTTTGTGTCTTCTAAACAATGTGTCTTGCAGATAGCATATGATTAGGTGTTATTTTTTTTAATCCTGTCTGCCTTTTGAGTCACATTTACTGTAATTACTGATTACAGTAATTAGATTTATATCTGCCATTTTGTTATTTGTCTCCGGTCTTTTCTGTTCCTCCTTTACTGCCTCATTTTGTGTGTGTGTGTGTGTTGTTTTTTTTTAAAGGTTTAGTAGCATACTGGTTTAATTCCTATGTTGATTTTTTTCACTATACATTTTTTAGTTATTTTCTCAGTGATTACTCTAGGGATCTCACAGTATGCATCTTAGCAGACTCTCTTTCAGATTAATGGTGACTTACTTAACTCTGACAAAATACAGCAAGTCTGCTCCAGTATAGCTCCATTTCCTCCCTTGTCCTCTATATGACTATTATTACATATGTGGCATCTATATATGCTATAATCCTAATAACACAGTGTTGTAATTGTTGCTCCGTGTAGCCCTTTAGATAAATTAAGAAAATGTATATGTATGGCATCTTTTATATTCACCGCCCGTATTTACCATTTCTGGGGCTCTTCACTGCTTCCTGTGGATTCCAGTTACTGCCTCTCATATTACCTTTCAACTCAGACAACGTCCTTTAGAATTTCTTGTAAGACAGGTCTTTGTGTATTGGGAATGTCTTTATTTCACCTTCATTTTTGAAGGATAATCTTGCTGGCTATAGAACTCAGGGTTGAGAATTTTTCTTTCAGCATTGAGAGCATTGTCATTCTACTTCCTTTCAGCCTCCAATGTTTCCAGTAAGAACTGGACTGGTCCTCCTGCTGCTTTCCAGGTGTCCTCATTCTCAGTCTTTTAACAGTGTGACTACACAGTATTTTAGTGAAGATCTGTTTGTTTAGCCTACTTGGGGTTTTCTGAGCTTCTTGGGTATGCAGATTAATGTTTTTCATCAAGTTTGGGAAGCTGATGGACATTATTTCTTCAAATGCTTTTCCTCTTTTTTTTTTTTTTTAAGATTTTTATTTATCCATGAGAGACACACAGAGAGAGAGAGAGAGAGAGGGGCAGAGACACAGGCAGAGGAAGAAGCAGGCTCCACACAGAGAGCCCAATGCAGGACTCGATCCCAGGACTCCATGATCACGCCCTAGGCCGAAGGCAGGCACTAGACTACTGAGCCACCCAGGGATCCCCTGCTTTTCCTCTTTCCACTCTCCTTTGGGAACACTGACTATGCACATGTTGATATGTGTGATGTTGTCCGGTAGGACTCTGAAGCTGCTTGCTTTTCTTCACTATGTTTTATGTCTTCTTCTACGGATGGGCTAATATCTATTGATCCACCTCTAAGTTTACTGATCCTTTCTTTGGCCATCACAAATCACCAGGTAGCACATCTAGTATATTTTTTACTTCAGTTATTAACTTTTCAACTCTAGAAATTTCATTTGGTTCTTCTGAATAGTTTCTAATTATTTTCGTGATAGCCCCTGCTTATTGACTCATGGTCATTGTATCTTTTATTTCTTTGAACATATTTATAATCGCTGCTTCGAAGTCTTTAGAAAATTCAACATCTATTTAGAGGCAGTTTCAGTGGACTGCCTTTTCCCCATTTGTCCTAATTTTTTGTTTAAAACTGGACATAGTAAATGATATAGTAACTTAATTTTTATTTATTTTTATTTTTTTTAATTTTTTTTAAATTTTTTATTGGTGTTCAATTTACTAACATACAGAATAACCCCCAGTGCCCGTCACCCATTCACTCCCACCCCCCGCCCTCCTCCCCTTCTACCACCCCTAGTTCGTTTCCCAAAGTTAGCAGTCTTTACGTTCTGTCTCCCTTTCTGATATTTCCCACACATTTCTTCTCCCTTCCCTTCTATTCCCTTTCACTATTATTTATATTCCCCAAATGAATGAGACCATATAATGTTTGTCCTTCTCCGACTGACTTACTTCACTCAGCATAATACCCTCCAGTTCCATCCACGTTGAAGCAAATGGTGGGTATTTGTCATTTCTAATAGCTGAGTAATATTCCATTGTATACATAAACCACATCTTCTTTATCCATTCATCTTTTGTTGGACACCGAGGCTCCTTCCACAGTTTGGCTATCGTGGCCATTGCTGCTATAAACATTGGGGTGCAGGTGTCCCGGCGTTTCACTGAATCTGTATCTTTGGGGTAAATCCCCAATAGTGCAATTGCTGGGTCGTAGGGCAGGTCTATTTTTAACTCTTTGAGGAACCTCCACACAGTTTTCCAGAGGGGCTGCACCAGTTCACATTCCCACCAACAGTGTAAGAGGGCTCCCTTATTTTTATTTCTTGGGCATTATTGTTGTGCTATTTTTGTTTTTTAGCTTGGACTTAATCCACTGAACCTTTCTCACTCATGGTATGTAGCAGCTGATGTCTCTGCTCAGTTTTTAAATACTTGGGTTTTATTTTTTAGTCTCACTCTAGGGGCCATCCCGTGTCTGCAAAGCTCAGTGGTCAGCTAGGCTTAGTCAGAGCTTGTGTTCAAACACCTTCAGCCAGTAAGGCACTTCCCGTCTGCCTGTATATCTGCATGTGGCTTAGAGAACTCATTCACAGTCCAGCATTTGTCAGGTCTGTCCCAGCTTGTAGTTGCCCCCGCCCCAGGCCCTCTTGGTCCTCCCCTGGGCATGGATGCAGCCTCCAGGCAGCCAGTGTTGCATGGAAATGTTCTCAAATCCCTTCACAGTTTCCTTATGTCCAGTATCTCCCCATTCAATGCATGTCCCACCTCTGCAGGAGAGCAGAGCTGGAGGCAGCCTCTGTTAGCCACTACATGTTCTCTGCCCTGCACTCCAAACCAGGTCAGCTGCCTTTGGTATGAAAGCTTCTGTTTCCATGGCCAGCCCTGCAGCTGCAGTTGCTCTGCCAAAGAGTAACGAGTTGAGATATTCCCAGAAAACGCCACCACAGATTCCCACTATTCTTACACCAAGTTTA